>NC_140988.1:289622325-289852325 GCF_052327205.1 Somniosus microcephalus
TCCCTTTAAAATGGGGAGCCGGTGACCATGGTTTCCTTGGCTGGGGCGTCCGTGAGGACCTCCTGAGGACTTTGGCGGGTAGGGTTTTCTTGGCTGGTGGGCCTTTAACTCGAACCGCTGCTCCCTCCGATGCGGTCTGTGGGCTTACAACTGCCACTGGCTGAGGGTCCTCGCCCTCAGGCTTTACCTCTCCCGAACCTGGGCTAGGGGCAGGTAACTCATTGCAGCCTGTTGCTGCAGGCTGAGAGTCTCCGCCCCCAGGTCCCAAACCTGGGTCCGGGGCGGGGTCTTCGCCCTCGGGTCCCTCCTCCTCTATACCTGGGTCAGGGGCGGGGTCTTCGCCCTCGGGTCCCTCCTCATCTGGATCCCAGAAGAGTGGGGGAGTGTCCCAATTGGTGGGCGGGATGGCCCCTCCCTTTAAACAAGCCACAGCGCCTGCCTGCACAGTCTGTGAACTCGCTCCCACTGCAGGCTGATGATTTCTATCCTCAGACCCTACCCCAACTGGCTGTTTTCTCTTTTCGGGTTTAAACAGTTTACACTGATTAATGTGAAACCATTTGGTGCGCCGAGGCATCTTAATGGCGTATACCATGGGGCTGGCTTTTTCTACAATGCTGTAGGGCCCCACGTATAATGGTTCCAAACTCCTTACTCGGGCATAGTTCCTCACCATGACCTGATCCCCTACCTCCCACTCGTGGTGTTTTCGGGGTTCCAACAGCAATCGGTTACTCCGGTGCTGCTTTCCCATGTTCGCAGCCGCCTGCTCGTGGACCTGTTTAAGGTGCTCGAAGAGGTTTCGGGCGAACCTGTCCCGGTTTACCTCTCTGAGCTGACCTTCTGTGAGCACCGGGGCTAATACATGGGTGGGGGTCCGCATAACCCTGCCAGTCATCAGCTCGTACGGGGAGTACCCCGTGCTTTTTGACTGGCTGGCCCGGATCCCCATCAGAACCAATGGTAGGACCTCGGCCCATTTTCGGGGCGAGTCCACCGTCTCCTTCCTCAACCTTTCCTTTAGGGTCCTATTCATTCTCTCCACAATCCCTGATGACTGTGGGTTGTGGGCCACATGCCACTTCCCCTCGATGCCGAGCAGCATAAGGGTATTCTGCATCACCTGTCCAGTGAAGTGACTCCCTTGGTCAGACTCCACATACTGTGGTAGCCCCCACCGCGAGAACACCTCCCGGACCAGGATCCTGGCAGTACCCAGAGCTGTGGCTGTTCTGCAGGGGAAGGCCTCTACCCATTTCGTGAACACATCTTCCAGGACTAGGCAGTACTTATAGCCTCCCTGGGCGGTGGGCAGGGGCCCGATGAAGTCGACCTGTATCGACTGCCATGGTCCCTCTACCCTCCTGATGTGTTCCATAGGCACCTTCCTTTTGTGGGGGTCAGGGTTATTAGCAACGCACACCAGACAGCCGGTGCAGAACTCGTGGACATCTTCCCTGAGTCCTGGCCACCATCCCGCCTGTTCCACCCGTTGCCAGGTGGTCTCAGGCCCGGGTTGCCCCGTTCCTGGACCCTGTAGAATTCGCAAAATTGAACATTTTCCTACAAGGGTCTATTGGCAGAAAAGGCCTTAACTTTTAAAGACTGTTTTAAAAGAAGCCCATAAAAAGGGACACACAAAATGGCCACCAGACCCCGTGACCAGCTTTTGGGACACTTTAAAATGGTTTCTGCAGTCCCCAGACAGCTTTTGTGGATTCAGCCCACAGTAGGTTCTGGAAGGCAGTTTCAGGGAAAACGAAACCAGACAGAGCCCCATACATATAGATTGGATGCAGATCCGATCAGATCGGCCTGTAGATAAAGGCCATCAAAATGTTTACCCAGACAAAGGGAAACAGTTTCATATTCATAGGGGGAACATCAAGCACCGTTTAAGACATCAGAAGGACATTAAAGGCAATACAGGGTCGTTCCAGACCAGAAATGGCAGTTACCGACCATCCGAAGATACTTTAAAAAAACAAAGACTACCCCGCTGTGCTACAAGCCCGCCAAAAGTTAAACAAAGACTAACCTTGATTTGGCAGGAGATAAGGGCCTCCATGGAAAAGTATAACTGGAGTCCCGGGGTAGCCATCGGTAGCTTGTAGCTTGTAGCTTTTTGGAGCTTGGAGCATTTGCAGCTTGATCGGTATTTTTGAGCTAGCTTGCTTTTTCGAGAGGAACGTCGATCCGGAGACGAGCCAAGAAGGTGATTCGAGTCTGCATCCCGCCCCGGGGTAACCATCGGGAGATCATCGACAAACCCCGGGCCGTTGCCGAGACAAAGGACAGCAGCCCTTCAGAAGAAACCTATCTGAAAATGGTAAACCAGCTGGGCTCTGCGAAGAAACCTATCTGACCATGATCAAATAGGTGGTCTCCGTCCACGCCGACGTCCAGGCCTGCCAGCATCCAGCCTGTCCGTGGCCTTCACCTCGAGGAAAAAGAGAGAGTGTCGCAACCCGCAGCGTTGATCACGTGGAGACAGGACGCCTGAGAGAATCAAAACGCAGACCTTTCAAAATCTTATACTTTCTCATTGGATTGGTGAGCATGTTTCTGGCCCCTCATAATCGGATCTAGCTAGGCTTAGGGGGTGGGCATTTTGGGTATAATTAATTATGAGTTGTTGTCCCTCGATGTTCCGTGTGCTTCCCCATTTCAAGATGACTTTTGTAGAGTATAACATGCCTGTATATATGTTGGTTAGCCCTGTATTATGATTTGTTTTTCCCTCCCATGTACCTTATTGGCTTACATTCAATTTGTTCTTTTATGCAATAAAATTTCATTTCGCTTTCATTAAACCTGATCTATAGAGTATTCTCTGCATTGTGGTTCCTGCCTCAAAGTCCAGTGTATAGAACCTAAGGGGCAAGTGGGTCGAACCACTCAAGGTTTTTACTGTGCAAGAGAGAGAGGCCTCGAGAGAGAGAAACCTCTGCGATCTAAAAACCCCTTACAACCCTCATGGGCCAGTTGAAGGAATTCCCTCCGGTGTTGCTGCGGCACAACCCACTGTTCCCCCCGGAACAGCATGCCCTCTTTGATGGAGAGGGTTGCTGTGCCGTAATGCCCCTATACCCCTTTTCCGTCAGTCACTGCACTGAAGGCTGCTTTGAGGACGGCGTCTTAGGCTTGGACCGTTTTAAGGTCTGGGGCTAAAGCTACCCCTGCACTCCCTTGGGTCCCGCCCCTACCTCTGACTGCTGCCATGGGTCTGGACCCATATGGGTCCCAGAAAGTGCTTGCGCGGGCACCCTCCTTGGCGAGCATGTCAGCCTGCTGGTTACCCTGACTACGCGGTTCTGTGGAGGAATGGGCCTTCACCTTGTGAATGAAGACCTCCCCTTCCTCCCCCAGTGCCGCTAGGATCTTTTCCAGCAGGGGTTTCACTGTGAGTGGTCTCCCGTTGGCGGAGGTGTATCCACGGCGGGACCAGATGGCCAGGTACTCCGTACATGAATTGCACGTAAACATGCTGTCCGAGCAAATCGTGTATGGGGTAGGGAAGATTTTGGGGTGTGTAACGACGTACACTACCACGGACAGTTCAGCCTGCTGGGCGCTCATGGTGCTGGGGAGCTTAATTGCCAGTGCAATGTTTGCCACTGGGTCATAAACTCCACACCCCGTGAGGCGCTCACCAGCAAATACCGTGCTGGAGCCATCCACATAGATCTCGCGGCCTGTGGGGTGTATCCCGGCTCGTAAACCTATGTCCACTTCCAAAACCCCTTCAATGGAACACCGGTGGGCTGTTCCAGTTATATACCAGGTTGGCTGTGAGCTTTGGCTCGCAGAGACCCTTCACCTTCAGATCCATCTGTGAGAGGAGCAAGGTCCAGCAGGCAATGCGGGCAATGCTCACTGTTCCATCCTTGATCCTCCCATCCAGAAGCATCTGGGTGGGTGTGTGATGGGTGAGGAGGGTGACGGGAGAGGTGTCCGTGAAGATCAGTGATCTCTTCACAGCCCAATGTGTGGCCAAAAGGTGCCTCTCACAGTTGGAGTAGCTCCTCTCCACATCCGTGAGTATCCTGGAGGAGTAGACCACCGGTCTCAGCCTGCCAAGCCACTCTTGGAGCAGCACAGCACTCAGACTATCCCCGCTAGCTGCTACCTCCAGGAAAAACTCTTTCCCCCCATCTATGGCCCCTAGAGATGGTGCACTCTTCAGGTCCTTCTTGAGCCTGACAAATGCTGCCTGGCAACCCTCATCCCAAACCCACTCCACTCCCTTTTGTAGGAGTCGGAGCAGAGGGGCTGCTGTGGCTGCATAGTCTTCAATAAAATCCCTGCAGTACCCGGTTAGCCCTAGAAATGACCTCACACCCATGACTGTGTTGGGGGCTGGTAACTCTTGTACCGCTTCTCTCCTAGCCTTATCTATGGCCCTTTCTCCAGCGCGTACGGTCAGGCCTAGGAATTTCACCTCCTGCTGGCCGAGCTGCGCTTTCTTGGGGTTTACTTGAAAACCCTTTTGTCCGAGCAGCTCCAGCAGTTCAGCCAATAGTGGGCCATGCTCCTCTCTCGAATCGGTGAAGAGAAGCAGGTCATCCACATATTGTGCCAACTGTCTGGGCTGACTGAAACCCTTTAAACTGTTTGCCATGCACTGATGGAAGATGCTGGGGCTGTTGTGGAAGCCCTGAGGCAAACAGTTCCACGTGTACTGTTGCCCTTTAAACGTAAAGGCAAACTTGTACTGATCCTCCCTCCTTAAAGGGATGGCCCATAACCCGTTGGAAATATCCAGCACTGTGAAAGTGGTCGCGGATGCTGGGATACTTCCTATCAGGTCGGCTACTGCTGCTACCGTGGGTGCACAGGCTGGGATGTTACTGTTGAGCACTCGGTCGTCCACCGTGGCCCTCCAGGAATTGTACGGCTTTCTAACCGGCAACAGTGGAGAGTTTACGTGGGTGGCTATCGGTCTCAGAACTCCCTGCTGTACTAAGGAGGACATGGCTGCTTCCATGTCTGGCTCCGCTTCCCTGGGGAAGTTATACTGTTTCTGTGGTCGGGCCATGGGGTCCCCATCTACGCTGACCTCAAACCCGTTGACCCTCCCGCAGTCGTGCTTGTGTGTGGCAAATGTGGCTAGGTGGGCTCGCACAAATGCCTGGAACTCCTGTGGGGTGTTACTGACCATAAGCTCGAGGTTAGAACCCTCTTTGGGCTTCATGGTGCATAGGGTCCCCTTCCCTTCTTTTCCTGGGATTACTACCACCTCGCCTTCCTTTCCTGTACTTGCCCCCCATAGGCAATGATTTGTTAAATCAACCAGGATCCCGTGGCCTACAATAAAGTCGGCTCCCAGGACCCCTCTTCCACCCTCCACCTCCCATTTCATCAGGGCACAGGTCCACTTAGAGTGGAGCGGTGCTAAACGAATGGCGAGCGGGATGGAAAACGAGCCAGCCTGTTCTTTGCCTGCGAACCCCGACAGACTGCATGGGACCCCATTAGATAGAGGTGAGGTGGTGGGGTTAGCTGAATGGACCACGGTGCATGATGCCCCCGTATCCAACAGATAGGTCCCCTTCACCTTTTCTACCTCCATCTCCACGAGGGGTCTTTTCCATTCATCGTATCGAAGGGAACACAGTTAAACAGGCTGCGCTGGCTCTAGTCATGGCTGTGGGTTGGATGGGGCTGAGGGGGTCAGAGCACCGGTAGCGACTGCTACTCTCCCATGGCCAGTCAATAAGGACCTCATGGTGTCCAAAAATGACTCGACCGCTGCGGGAGGGATTCCCACCTCCGCCTTTTGGGCTGGGGCTGTGGAATTCTTTCCCTTGTTATCTTTCCAAGGGTTCTTGCACGCCTTCCGCCAATGACCATCCTTCCCACACCCGTAACAATTCGTCTTTGTGTTGGGGGGTTACTCCCTTCCTGATGCCACTCTTTCCTACCCGGTCCGGGTTTTTCCTCATGCACCTTCCCCTTGGGTGGGTGAGCATTGGTTCCCCTACCGTTGTTATAGGCTAGGGTCAACTGTCTGATCACCGTAAGTTCGGTGGTCTGGGGATTCTTGGGGTCGAACCAGACTTCCGCCTTGGCCCGGACCTGTGGCAAGCTGTTTGCCACCAGGCAACGGAGCCAGTGGGCCAGTGGATCCCCGTTCAGGAACGCCCGGTTAGGTGCCCCCGGACAGGCACTCCGGTACACCGGCCATAACCTGTCCGTGAAGGCTTGCGGGGTTTCCCCTGCGAGCCGCACCGTCTTTTCCACATGGGAGAAAGGACTTCCCTCATTCATCCCCATGGCCTCCAGAACTTCATCCCTGAGCTCCTCATACCCGCTCTGCCCCTTCTTACACTCGTCAGAGAGGGATTGGAGGAGCCTACTCTCCAGGGAGAATAGCAGCATTTTGGCCTGCTCAGCGCCATCGCAGTCGTTGATGCTGGCTGCCTGTTCTACCTCCCTGAACTGGATCGAGGGGCCCCCTTTTTCAGAGAGCTTAGGGATATGGCTCACCATAGCCCTAAGCTGTTGGGTGCTATAGGGTAACACGAACTGGTTTTGGAGGGGTCCCTCATCGTTGCCATTGACGGGTGGGCCGAACCTCCGATGCCGGGCTGGATACATCGGTCCCGGCTCCAGCCTCTCCGGCGGGGGCTGCTCCACCTCCGCTCCCACCTCTGACACCACCCCGCTTTGCTCCCAGACCTCGCTGAAACCTGGCGCTACGGGTGGCGGTCGCGGTACCTCCTGTTCCTCAACCGGGTCGTCCCTGGGCACTACCAGTGATGTTTGAACTGCTCTCCCCTCGTTCCCCATAAAATCCGCCTGGCCTGCCTTTGGGCTTATGAGGCACACCATGCCTTTTGCCTCCCTCAGGGCCAAGCTCAGATTTTCTATCTGCTCCTTGCAGGGGCCATGATCTGCATCTTCAAACCCCTGTTCACTCGCTAGCTTGTAAGCTGCGTTTACCTCTTTTACTTTCTCCTCCTGTTCTCTAACTTGCCTTGCCAGGCGGGCATTCTTTTCCCGCAACCTTAACGCATTACACTTGGCTTTGGTGACTTGGCACTGTAGGTATTCCAACTTGGCCTTGTATTCTCCCATTAAATGTACCCTTTCCTGATTCAGGGCCTGCAATGCTACCAGTAAATTCTCCCCTGCTAGAGCCTTGTCCTGGATCTCCACGGCTGACTCCTTTAACTCAGCTGCTTGTGCTGCAACGAGCCTGTCCAAAAGCTGGACCTGCTTTTTGAAACACATCAGCCAGACTGCCTTCTCTAAGGACTTCTTGTGTTCCCTCCCCTCTGTCCACTTAGCTGCTGCATCTACCGGACGCCCAGCCCATAACAGAGTGGTGATCCACTTCTTAGTGATATTCACCTTGCTAAACACATAATCAGAAATCCTTTCCTCCATCATGGTTTGCTCATCCGAACCATTGTCTACTGTATTGCACCCCTGTTGCCGGAGTCCTGCTGCGGTCGCCATTTCTGTAGGGGATGGTGTGTGCGCCAGTCAGCTTCGCCTCTGACTGTCTTTTGAGCGGTTCGAATTGCTCCCACACCCCTGGGTTCCAGACAATGGACTTAGGTACAGGCGGCGATACAGAAAATCGAGTAGACAAGTGGTTTGGTGTAAGAAAACCAACATTTTATTAAAAGCAGAATAAAACAATCTTATGAAAAATTACTGGTATGAAAGTACAGGCATAAACAATTACACTTATATAAGAATGGTGAACACATGGCACATCGAGGGAAAACAATTACATTAACAATCCCCTTATCCTTAATCCCACCCCCTATACCTAATTAGATTAAGCTATGAGGGGCCAGGAATTCATGCTCACCAATCCAAAACCTGTTGCTTTAATTGGGTTGGTTTTGAGGTCCGCTCTTGCTGTCCTTTGGGGTATCCCGTTGCCACGTGGTCTCGGGGCGCGGCGCTGAAGTTGTTGATGCGAAGCACCCTCCTTTTTCCTCAGCTACCGTCGTCGTCGAGTCGCGATGGGTTTCCTTCTTCTTCTCCCTCGGGCGGTCGTCGGCGGTAATGTTACGGCCGGGGGTGTCGATTGGCGGTCTTTACCGTCTAAATAATTTCACTATCCAAGCCTTGAATGCCAGCTTATTCTTTAACCGGGCTAATTACTGTCCATGTAACAAACGCCAGCTTATAACTAGGCCGTTTGTCCGATTTTGCTACCCATCCTTCAAATGCCAGCATATTCTGAAATTGGGGTTACACTATTCACCAATCACCAGCTTATAACTGAGCGTTTGTCGCCAAATGTGTCTTTCCGCTGCCCTTCTCTGCCTTTACCGGTTTACCTTCTTCTTTGTCTCATCTTGTCGCGTCTGCCCGTTTGTGGCCTGTGTGCCCTGTGTGTGTTTTGAACTCGGGTCTCGTTCTCCTCCCGCGTTTGGCCCCGGAATAATGGGCATCCTTGGTTGTTGAGTGACGCGAGGAGCGAGAAGAGAGCCCGCCACGAGGCCAGGGCACGAGAATGAGAGGCAGCAGGCCAAAAGCCAAACAATAAGAGGCCGGAGCAAGAGTCAAGAGAGCGATTGCCACTGATGGGCCTACAATTAAACCCTTTCTTCAACTCTTTATCTGCGCGCCAAATCAGGTCGGTCCTTTGTCTTACTTTTGGCGGGCTCGTTTAAACTGATTACAGCCATTTACTTTAACGACTTGTAGAGTGGTTGTCTCCGGGTCTAATGGCCCCGATGTCCTGGTTGTTTTTCATGGATGAAACTTAATTGTCCCCATCCTGACTTGATGGCTGCTGTGAGCTGCTACCGATTAAATATGCAGAAACCTAGTGGCCTCGATTATAGGCCCATTCTAGCTTGATCTATTTCAAGTCGAATGAATGTATATTCTGTGTTTACTTTGGCTGGCTGGCTCCAGAGAGTCCTTTTCACAGATTCCTGCATTTTAAGTTTCATCTCCGGGCCTGCCTGTCTGCAGAGCCCTGTTTTAAAAATCCTGTCAGTTTTGGTCACGAGGTTACAGAAGCCATTTTGGGTACCCTGGTTCTAATAACTTGTCTGAACAGGGTCCCTTGATCCATAATTTGGGGAGTAAGGGAATTTTGAGAACCCTGCACTTACACCTCTCATGGGTCAGGTCCCCCTCAGTGCTTGCAAGTGGCTTGAGAGCACCTTGCTGCACATCAGGGGGGGCCATGGGGACCCGTATCTGCACTGGCAGTCCTACTCAGAAGGACTTCCATGAAGGTCTGGTTTCTCTGCTCAATAGATGCCCATCGCTCCTCCAGAGATGTCATTCTATTCTGAACACTCACTATGTTTTCTGCACTCTGGCGACTTATCACCTCCATGGAGGTTGCCATCCTTTCCATGGTGATGCGTTCATGCGCCAATGACTCCAGAAAGGCTCTGCTCATGTTCGCTATGGACTCCTCCATTTGCTCCACACTCATAGTGACCCTGGAGACAAAACCTGCCAGAGACTCCTGCATCTGTTCCTGGAGTTCCAGCACCACTGATACTGTGGATGGACCCAAAGGCAGAGGGTCGACATGCAGCTGAGCCGAGCTGGCAGTGTACTGCGCCCTCCGACGAGGACTCTCCACTGCTGTCCCTGTCTCCACAATCTGCTGATGCTCACTTGTGAGCTGTGATGCACCAGGTGACAACACCACTCTAGGTCCCAAAGGTCCCACCGAGGTGTGAGTGTCTGCGCTGGTGCTGGGTGCACTTATTTCTGCTGACGCTGCGCCCTCAGAGGTTGCAGCTTCCTCTGAGGAGTCTGGAAGATCAGGCTCTTCCTCCTGGACAGTGGGGACTGGGGCTCTCGATGGTCCTGTGGGGGAGTAAGGGAAAGAGTTAGAGATCTAAGGTCAAGGTTACATGCACATTGCATATTGTAGATGATCATAAGTCCATCTGTTAGAGCTTCAGAATCATTATCAGCGACTCATGCAATGTCAATGAGAGAGATGTAAATCTATTCTGTCACCAGCTTGCTGTGACGCACCCGTCTGTTCATCCCCCACTTGCGCATCATCCTCCACTCCGACGATTTCCAGGACCGCCTCCTCCCAGGGGGTGAGCTGGGCTACTGATGGTGGCCCTCCTCCTGTCCTGGCTCTTTCCCTTTTATTGTGAGCTCTCTTTTCCTGCAATGAGGGAGACAAGTGGAGTTTGAGTGAGAGTGAAGGAGTGAGTGTAGAGATTCCATAGCATAGATACTTAGAAGGAGACAAAGGTGGAGTGAGGTGGCAAGACCAAGGGCCCTCCCTGTGTGTTGTCAGTTGTTTTCATAGCATCACAGTGATAGGGAGTGTGAGGGATGAATAGTCGAATAGTTAGGTGAATGTGAGCATAGAGAGAAAGGGAATGGGTAAGGGTGCATGGATGTCAGTGTCAAGTGGGATGTTGAGGAAGAGAATGCTAAAGCTGAGTGCTGGTGAGGAAAGGCAATGGGGATCAGATTGAGGGTGATGGGAAATGCATACTCACTTTTCCAGTACGCACAAGGTCATGAAATCTCTTCCTGCACTGTATCCAGGTTCTGCGGCTAACCGTTAAGGAATTGACCTCCTCTGCCACTTGCAGCCCCACAGCCTTGGTCTGCTGGGGAGGCTTCTTCCTCCCTGATGAAAGGAAGAGCACCTCCTTATGAGATCTAGCTCCCTCAACCAGAGCCTGCAGGGCAATGTCGTCGAACCTGGGAGCAGCCCTAGGTCTGTCACTGGCCATTGTGACTCCAGGTTCCTCTAACAGTAAATGACAAAAGGTTGGCAGCCTGCAGAAGAAGCAAGGCTTGTTGCAGACCTTAAATGCAGCAGCAATGATGATGTCATAACATGCAACTTTCTGACTTGAAAAACTCATTTGCCAAGGGTTCCCACACACTGGAACTCAATTGGACAATTAAGTTAAAATAGCATCAATCTCCCACATCGATTTATATTCGTGTGGATAACATGAAATGTGGATTTCACGACACCAACCCGCCCCTGAATTAAAATCCAGCCCAATGTCTCAGTTACTTGTCTGAAGAGATTTACCTAGCTGTTTATGTTTCACCAGGGAGGCAATCTCAGAACAGTGTCATTTATACAGTTGATTTCCAAACCTTGTACACAACTGACACATTCCCGCCCATGGCAGTGAAGGTCGCAACTGGCTTGCACTTCTATGCCACCGACTCTCTTCAAGCTGCCTTGGGTGACACCTGTCAAATCAGCCAGTATGAAGTGCACCACACCATACACTGATGCATTATTTGCCAGGCTGAAGGATTTTTTAATCATTTTTCTAAGGACAGCGACCTTCAGTGAGTGAGGGCTCTTCACTTTTTCAGAGTCACTGGCTTCCTAAGAGTGCAGTGTCTCATTGATAGAACCCATGTGGCTATATTGGATTCTTTCACAAATGCTATGATATTTATGAATAGAAAGGGCCTTCATTTCATCAATGTACAGATTGCTGCTTGTCTGACATACAGTGCTGGAAGGGTTGCAAATTCCGGCAGTTGAACAATGGGAAAACCAAAGCCATCCTCTTTGGCCTCCACCACAAACTTCTCATACTGTTCGGGATTTCCACATTCGCTTGCGCACGCGCTAAATCCCAAACTTGCGATCTGTCAAGGTACGCCTTGACAGATCATCCACACTGCCTTGGAAATCACAATTGCTGTCGCAGAGTTGGGCTATTTGCCCACTAACTGCCCAGCAATTACATCCAAACATTTTACGGTTAGTGAAAGCAGGCGCAGGAGCCTGTTTGATATCTTAAAAGAAGATCTATGTATATGTTTTGATGGAGGAAACCGTTTTTGTCGGTCGATTAAGATTCAAATGGCTGTGCAATTCAATTTAAAGCATATATAGTGTGACACAGTACAGTACTAACACAGTTAGTAAAAAGTTTCAATTTTTCAAGCTTGCTGTTTAATATAAATTGGTGCTTTTTATATGTGTACGTGAGAGAGACGTACACAAGCACACAAGTAAATATTTAAATAGCCTGGATAAAAACATCTCCTAAAGTCAAAACACACTTCTCACAGCGCAATGCGTGCCCTCAGAATATTTGACAGACTTTTAAGTAGAAATCAGTTCAAGATTTCAAGGATAACTTTTAGTTTCATTTCAACAGTGTGTAGCGAGGGGATGTTATCTTTTGTGTACTTTAGTTTTATATATCATTAAACCGAGAGGACACATCCAATCTAACGGTAGTTAAAGATTCATTTACTTATTTTCACAAGTTTCATGTGAACACACTATTTAGCATACTCTATTTTACTTTCAATTAAATTCTAAATATTCAATTGAATTGAAACAATATCCTTTAGAAACACAGAAGGTCAGACAGATAGGAAGTATTCATTTTAATTACTTGGGAAGTTGAATAAGAAAGTTAAATAAAGTGAACATCTTTCAGATTTCAGTGATCAATTCTGTCTTATCAACTCAAAAATGAACATAATGAAGTGCTCTCAGAGTACAAAATCCGGCCGTTGCGAAATTATGGAATGATAGTAAATCCCATTGATACCTTTTATATTTTATCTGTTACTCTGAACTGGGCCTATCCTCATAGCAAAATATTAAAACCCAATGCTGATGCTAATGAAATATTGTGAAGAGATTAGGGGAGAAAAATCCGGTGGCGCCCCCTCTGGGGCGCTAACATTGCCAGCGCTCCAAAAAAATTAGTGCCCCTGCGCGGTAAATTCAGTAGTAGCGCCCCTAGCAGGAGGCAGGGCGCTACTGGAAGCATTCCCCCTCCTTCTTGGGGCACTACCAGTAAATTTTGCGGCATTATGTGCAACAGCGCCATGCACATTGGCACGTCGTGCCTTGTCATTGCAGGCCTCCCTCCCCTGATTAAAGGGGAGGGGCCTAACGATGTGCACACTGGGACCGTGTTGGACCACCGGGGAGTGAGATACTGGGAAAACAGCCCGGCACTCAAGAGGAGTGCCGAGCTGAGCGATCGTGGATGACACCCCGAAGAAAAAAGGGAAGGGGGCAGGTGCTGGCAGTCAGACAAAAAAAAATGTCTGCCCGACACCTGCCCTTTAAGTAGCCCCGCCGCGGCTGCATAAGCGCCACCCTGACCCTGTCGGACATATCGTCCGGCAATAGGTCAAGGGTGCTGCACACGGTGATGACGTCATCGCTGGTGACACAGCACCGCGGGGCACTACCACTGTCGCTAACCTCCTGCTACATTTCGCAGGAGGCGTTAGCGGCACTGCGGCCGGGCGCTAGGAGCTTTGTGCACGGTTAGCAACCCCGGGTGCGCTAACGGGAGGCGTAAAGCAACCCAACTTTTATCCCTAGGATTTTTATCCCTACTGAATGGTGCGATGGGTTTACACTGTACTCTTTTACCTTATGGGCCCTGGGCTTGAATCTAATGGAGTTTAATGGCCCAGAAATTCCTTTCCCTACGGGTGTGTACGCACTGTGTACTCACCCGTAGGGCCAACGGGAAGTGCCAGTTTTATACAAGCACTGCGCATGCGCTGGAAACCGGAACTTCTGTTCTTTGAAGAAAGGGCTTGACAGGTCAAACGCCTGCGCCGGACAGGCAGGGCGTACGGCTGAAACTTCCATTTTGTTCAACAGTTGCTTCAGTCCAGGTAAGTCTGAAACAGCTGTGCCTGGAAAAGCAGGCGCAAGGCCTGCTTTTACCAGGCTAAGAGGTGAAGAAAGTAAAAAAAAAAAATTTTCCACTGATTTATCATTTTAAAATACTTTAAAGAAAGGTAAGTTTATTTTTAGCCCCGTTAAAAACTTTAATTATTTTTTTCAAAAATTAAAATTTTTATTTAAAATAGTTAATTTATGTAATTTACAGTCATTTTAAAAATGTGACTTTTTTTGTTAAATTTATTTGAAGTTTTACTTATGTTTTGGGGCTGATCTCTATTCATAGATTTGACAAGTCTTCCTGTCAAATCTATGAATGGAGATTCCGTGCTCTGATTGTGCATTGAGTGCTGTTGGAGTTTTGCTAAGTGGGAGAAAAATCATTTAAGTGTATTTTGTGAATTTTAGTATGTTAAGAAGTCAATTATTTGAAGTAAGTTTAATTTTTTAAGGGTTTTTTAAACTCTTGGGCAGTTTAAACCGGAAGTAGAATCTGGGTATAAAAGGGGAGGGGCTAGTGCAGTGCACAGAGTGCTTTGTGCATTGAGTGCTGTTGGAGTTTTGCTAAGTGGGAGAGTTCAGATAAGTGGGAGGTGAGGGTATGTTTTTTGCTCTGTTTTGTTCCCCACTCCCAGGCTTAGACAGCACTGCGGAGGCGGAGCAGCGAGACGAGTCAACCAAACAGGCTCCGCAGACAGTATTCAAGGAGGAGGTTGGTGATCAGCTGGTTGGTTGGTTTTCTTCCTTCTCTTCTCTTTTATACCTTTAAGTTGGTAAGTCCTATTGAATAGTGGTGTGATATTATCATATATATCCGGGCAGGGTCTTCATAACTAATAATAAGAAATTTAATTAATTATATAGAATGGAGCAGGTGATGTGTTACTGTTGCGAGATGTGGGAGCCGGTGAACCCCATTGAGGCTCACGGTGATTACATCTGCGACAAGTGTTTGCTGCTAGAGGAACTCAAATTCCATGTTATGGAGCTTGAGACCGAGCTTCAGACACTGCGACACATCAGGGAGGGGGAGAAGTTCCTGGATTCTATGTTTCAGGAGATGGTCACACCTATGAAGTTAATTACTGCAGATGTAGTCCGTGGTCAGGGACAGGACAGTGTGACTATGAGTGAGGAAGGTACAGGGATCCAGGATGTAGTGTTGAAGGAGATGCAGCCTGTGTTCTTGTCCAGCAGGATCGAGGTTCTTACTCCCTGTGAGGGCGGGAGCGGGGACTGCAGGGAGGATGAGCAACCTGGCCACAGCACCGTGGTACAGGGGGCCATTCAAGTGGAGGGAGTAAAAAGAAATGTTGTAGTGGTAGGGGATAGTATCATTAGGGGGATAGATAGGGTTCTCTGCAGTCAAGAGCGGGAGTCCCGAAGGCTGTGTTGCCTGCCTGGTGCCAGGGTTAAGGACATCCGTTCTGGGCTGGAAAGAAACTTGGAGTGGGAGGGGGAGGATCCAGTTGTCGCGGTCCATGTTGGTACAAACGACGTAGATAGGACAAGGAAGACGGTTCTGTTAAAGGAGTATGAGCAGCTAGGGGTCAAATTAAAAAACAGAACCTCAAGGGTAATAATCTCTGGGTTATTACCTGAGCCACGAGCGAATTTGGCTAGGATAAATAAAATTAAAGAGTTAAATGCGTGGCTCAAAGACTGGTGTGGGAGAAATGGGTTTTGCTTCTTGGGACACTGGCACCAGTACTGGGACAGGAGGGAGCTGTTCTGTTGGGACGGACTCCAATTGGCCAGTGCTGGGACTAGAGTCCTGGCAAATCATATAACTAGGGCTGTAGAGAGGGCTTTAAACTAATTAGTTGGGGGGAGGTTTCTAGAGAGCAAATAATAGAAATGACAACAGAGAAGGTCATAGACTTAGGTAGCAGTGGGGGAATTAAAAAACAGAATGTGTCAGGAAGGGACAGAAGGTATGGAGTAAAAAGTAAAGTACTAAAAAGGGAAAAAACAGGAACTAAGTGTTACAAAACATATTTGAAAGTTCTTTATCTGAATGCACATAGCATTCGTAACAAAATGAATGAGTTAACGGCACAAATAATGACATATGGGTATGATCTTGTGGCCATTACAGAAACATGGCTGCAGGGTGACCATGACTGGGAATTAAACATACCAGGTTATTTAACAATCAGGAAGGACAGGCAGGAAGGGAGAGGAGGTGGGGTGGCTATGTTAATAAAGGAAGGAATCACTATAATACAGAGAAATGATATTGGGTCAAAGGAGCAGGATAGTGAAACAGTTTGGGTGGAGATAAGGAATAATAAGGGGAAAAAAACATTAGTGGGTGTAGTCTATAGGCCTCTGAACAGTTGCAACTCTGTTGGACGGAGTATTAATCAGGAAATAGTTGAGGCTTGTAATAAGGGAACAGCTATAGTGATGGGGGATTTTAATTATCATATTAACTGGACAAATCAAATTGGGCAGAGCAGCCTTGAGGATGAGTTCATTGAGTGTATTAGGGATGGGTTTCTTGAGCAGTATGTAACTGAACCGACCAGGGGGCAAGCAACCTTAGATTTGGTCCTGTGTAATGAGACAGGATTAATTAAAAATGTCCTATTAAAGGATCCCCTTGGAATGAGTGACCATAACATGGTAGAGTTCCATATTCAATTAGAGGGTGAGAAGGTTGGATCTCAAACAAGCGTGCTAAGCTTGAATAAAGGAGACTATGAAGGTATGAGAGCGGAATTAATTAGAGTGGACTGGGAAAATAGATTAAAGGGTAAGACGGTACATGACCAGCGGTGTACATTTAAGGAGTTATTTTACAACTTCCAAAAAATAGATATTCCACTGAGGAAAAAAGGGTGTAAAAGAAAAGATAGCCATCCGTGGCTAAGTAAAGTAATTAAGGATAGTATCCGACTAAAAACAAGGGCATATAAGGTAGCCAAATCTAGTGGGAGGATGGAAGATTGAGAAGTCTTTAAAAGACAGCAAAAAATAACTAAAAGATTGATTAAGAAAGGGAAGATAGATTATGAAAGTAAATTAGCAAAAAATATAAAAACAGACAGTAAAAGTTTCTATAGTTATATAAAAAGAAAAAGGGTGGCTAAAGTAAATGTTGGTCCCTTAGAGGATGAGACCGGGAAATTAATGGTGGGAAACATGGAAATGGCAAAAACACTGAACAATTATTTTGTATCAGTCTTTACAGTAGAGGACGCTAAGAATATCCCAACACTGGACAAACAGGGGGCTCTAGGTGGGGAGGAACTAAATACGATTAAAATCACTAAGGAAGTGGTACTTGGTAAAATAATGGGACTCAAGGCGGATAAATCCCCTGGACCTGATGGCTTGCATCCTAGGGTCTTGAGGGAAGTAGCGGTAGGGATTGTGGATGCATTGGTAATAATTTTCCAAAACTCACTGGACTCAGCAAAGGTCCCGGCAGATTGGAAAACTGCTAATGTAACACCCTTATTTATAAAGGGTAGTAGGCAGAAGGCTGGAAACTATAGACCGGTTAGCCTAACATCTGTGGTTGGTAAAATGTTAGAGTCCATTATTAAGGAGACAGTAACGGGACATTTGGATAAACATAATTTAATAGGACAAACTCAGCATGGTTTCATAAAGGGGAAGTCATGTATGACAAATTTGCTTGAGTTTTTTGAGGAAGTAACATACAGGGTGGATAAAGGGGAACCAGTGGGCGTAGTGTATTTAGACTTCCAAAAGGCATTTGACAAGGTGCCACACAAAAGATTATTGCTCAAGATAAAAAATCACGGGATTGGGGGTAATATTCTGGCGTGGGTGGAGGATTGGCTCTCTAACCGAAAGCAGAGAGTTGGGATAAATGGTTCGTTCTCAGATTGGCAACCAGTAACTAGTGGTGTTCCGCAGGGGTCAGTGCTGGGTCCCCAACTCTTTACAATCTATATTAACGATTTGGAGGAGGGGACCGAGTGTAACATATCAAAGTTTGCAGATGATACAAAGATGGGACGGAAAGTAGTGAGTGAGGAGTGTGGTGTATGTAACCTGTTCCACCTTAAGAGAACTTAAGCCTGTTCCACCTTAAGAGATGTACTACTTTCTCTGGCTGCTGTATACGTAATACCGGTGGTGACCACACCGGTATGTAAGCACTGTGTAGTAATATTGTATTCAGTATAGTCCCTACCTCCAACCAGTAAAGACCTGTTGAATTTACTCTTGTAGTCTGTGTAGTAATTATCACTATAACACACAGACTTAACAGTGGCGACGAGTCCGATTCTTACCCTGCAGCAGTTATTTCCATGGCGGCTTCGTCCACAGACAGGACGTCGAAGAGAGGTTTCCACCCTCATCACCCTACTGGAAGACACGTCGAGCGGCAGGCATCGAGAAACCGGAGTGCAGAAGACATCCTGACCTCGAAGCCTCCATCAGCGACTGTCAGCTTCTTCTTTCTACCTCGGTGGTGGGTAAGCCGGGCAGCGACGCGACAGAAAGTCAACCGCGTTGGCTGTACAGACGGGGCTGGGAAGACGGAGGAATAAGGGCGGTGAGATCGATCGCGACCGGAGATAAGGGCCGGGCCGCTTTCGAGCGAGAGGCGCAGCGCGGGGACATCGATCGCGACCGGAGATAAGGGCCGCATTCGGGCTAAAAGGCGCAGCGTCTGGGGAAACTGAAGGCGCGAGAGCCGCGGTGAAGCGGAGACAGCGTCGGGGACGGTTGAAGACCGCCAAGCGCGGGAAAACCACCATTTTGTGGACGGAGGACGACAACAAGAGCGGGAAGCCGCCATCTTGGATACAAATAAAAATACAATAAATTGCAATGATGCCTAAACATGGGAACATTAATACCTTTGATAGTGACATCGAAGATTGGGCTATGTATGTAGAACGCATACAAAATTATTGTAAGGCAAATAAAATTCCTGATGCAGATAAAGCACTAACATTATTAAATTTAATGGGTGCGAAGACATACGGGCAATTGAAACACCTTGTATCACCAGATGAACCGGCGGATAAGACGTTCGAGGAGATTGTTACTGTCCTGAAAAATCATCTAAACCCCACGCCGCTGATGCTAGCGGAACGATTTAAATTTTACGACAGAAGGCAGCTGCAGAATGAAAGCAATGCTGAATATTTGATGGAATTACATAAGCTAGCAAAATATTGTCAGTTTGGAACGGGACTGACAGAGGCACTACGAGATAAATTTGTGTGTGGTTTATTTAAACAGGATACACAAAAGCGACTGCTCGAGGAGAATGAGCTGACGCTTGAGAAGGCGGTCACTATGGCAGCAGCACACGAAGCCGCAGCGAGAGGCACGGCAGTAATGTAGCTACGGTCACCGGAACTCGGTACAAACAAATTGGGTTTGAGTTCTGTCAAATGTTATCGTTGTGGAAAGACAACGCACGATCAGAACCAGTGTTGGTTTAAAAACCAAGAATGCAGAACATGTGGCAGGCTTGGCCACATAGCTAAAGTATGCCGGTCAGGAAAGAAGACCAGCAACAAAAAGTCACCGCAAGGAAAATACGCAAAGGTACACAAGGTGACAAAGAACAGTTTGACCGAACAGAAGTCAGATTCAGATGCTAGCAGTAATGAACTGGATAGCTTAAGAGTACACAACGTTGGTAAGGATGCAGATCTCCAGACAATTTGGGTCACTCTTCAGATAGCAGGAGTCCAAGTAAAAATGGAATTGGACACTGGATCGGCATTGACGGTCATGAATAAGAAAGATTACAGAAGGTTATTCCAACATATTCCCCTACGGGATACGGAGATTATATTGAAAACATACACGGGGCAAAGAGTGTACCCCATTGGAAAAATAGAGGTAGAAGTGGTCCACAAGGGCGAAGAAAGCCAAGTAATGGACTTATATGTGCTACCTGAAGGAGGTCCACCACTACTAGGATGGGAGTGGATTAGGAAAATGAATATGGACTGGCACTCCTTGAAGGCACTAACGGTAGATTCCGGGGAAACAGATGTCAAACCTAAACGATTGTCCAGAATATTGGATGATGCTAAAGAGGTGTTCCAGCAGGGACTGGGAACACTGAGAGGAATTACGGCAAACATCAAGATTGATGAACATGCACAACCAAAATTTTTTAAAGCCAGACTGGTACCCTATGCAATACGACCTACTGTTGAAGCGGAACTGGAAGCACTAGAACATTCAGGTGTACTGTCTAAGGTAGATTGGAGTGAGTGGGCTACGCCCATTGTTCCCATTATGAAACATCCTGCGAGCAACAAGCCAGGAGATCCAGGGAAGGTTCGCATCTGTGGAGATTTCAAAATCACCATTAATCCGGTGCTTCACACGGTGCAGTATCCGCTTCCACGGATTGAGGATATTTTCGCTTCATTGTCTGGCGGGAAACACTTCACCAAGATAGACCTGGCGCAGGCGTACTTGCAGATGGAGGTTGAGGAAGAGTCACGCCAATACCTCACGATCAACACGCATCGAGGGTTGTACCGGTACAATAGGCTGGTTTTTGGAGTGGCATCGGCTCCAGCAATTTGGCAGAGGGCCATGGAGCAGGTATTACAGGGAATTCCAGGCACACAATGTTACCTGGACGATGTTCTGATCACAGGTGATGGTGATGAACAACATCTCGCAAACTTGGAACTGGTGCTCAACAGACTGAAAGAGTATGGACTTAGAGTAAATCAGCAGAAATGTGAGTTCTTCCAGAAGCGGATCTCGTACTGTGGCCATGTCATTGACCGGGAGGGGCTTCATAAGTCTCCTGACAAGATTGAGGCAGTTGTAAAGGCTCCCGCTCCGGAGAATGTCTCTCAGTTGAGGTCGTTTCTAGGATTAATTAACTATTACCATAAATTTCTGCCAAATCTATCCACGGTACTGCACCCGTTAAACGCTCTTTTACAGAAAGGGTTACCATGGGAATGGGGCGAAAACTGTAAGAAGGCATTTTGCAAAAGCAAAGAATTGATCACCTCAGAGGAAGTGTTGGCTCACTTCAACCCGACACTGCCTATTCGGTTGGCTTGTGATGCTTCTCCATATGGTATTGGGGCAGTACTCTCACACAAGTTGCCAAATGGCACGGAAAGGCCAGTCGCGTTTGCATCCAGATCATTGACCTCCGCTGAGCGCAACTATGCGCAGATCAATAGGGAGGCTCTTAGCCTTGTATGGGGAGTGAAGAAGTTTAATCATTACCTGCAGGGCCAAAAATTCACACTTCTGACAGACCATTAACCGTTCGTATCCATTTTTAACCCTAAGAATGGTGTTTCGCTGATGACAGCGCAGCGTCTCCAGAGATGGTCTCTTTTCCTAGGGGCACATCAATATCAAATAGAATTCAAAGGTACGAAACAGCATGGCAATGCTGATGGGCTGTCGCGCCTGCCACTACCTGAAGAAGAAGACACGACGAAAGTTGGCCCTGTTGAGTTATTTCATTCGACCATCATCGAGTGTTTATCAGTCACCAATGCAAGTATTGAAAGAGAAACCAGGAACGACCCGACACTGTCCAGAGTCTACGAGGTGACAGTGAAAGGATAGCCAACACGGGGTGATCCTCTGTTACCGGCATTTTTGGCAAGGCGAGACCAGCTGTCCGTCTGCCATGGTACCTTGATGTACGGGACAAGAGTGATTATTCCTCCCAAGTTAAGGGAAAGAGTTTTAAACGAACTGCATGAAGGTCATCTGGGGGGAGTTAAAATGAAAAGTCTTGCTAGGGCTTATGTATGGTGGCCGGGTATTGACCAACAGATTGAGGAGTTAACGAAAAGCTGCGCTGGGTGCCAAAAAGTGCAAAATGCACCTCCGATAGCACCGCTACACCCATGGGAATGGCCTTCAGCCCCATGGTAACGCATACACATTGACTTTGCTGGTCCATTCATGGACTCCATGTTCCTAATTGCGGTGGACGCACATTCCAAATGGCCAGAAGTCATCAAGATGAATACCACTACTTCAGAAAAGACAATTGCGGTGTTAAGAACAATATTCGCAAGGAACGGATTGCCAGAACAGATCTGTTCGGACAACGGACCACAGTTTGTATCGGAAGAATTCCGACAATTCTTAAAGAAGAATGGAGTAAAACATTATACCTCTGCCCCATATCATCCGGCGACAAACGGGTTGGCTGAAAGATTTGTCCAGACATTCAAAAAGGCAATTAAGGCCATGAACGATGATCAGATTCCGCTGCAACACAAGGTCGACAAGTTCCTGATGTCATATCGAAACGCCGATCATGCAGTGACTAACCAAAGTCCTGCCATGATGTTTTATAACAGGAGGTTGCGGTCCAAGTTGGACTTGTTAAAACCAAATGTGCGGAGGGAAGTGGAAAACAAACAGTTTCGGCATATTAACAACAAGACCACTCAAACTTTCGACGTAGGACAACCAGTGTTGGCAAGGGACTATGGAAACGAAAAATGGCAGTCCGGAACAATTCGGGCCAGACAAGGACCTCTGATGTACACAGTAGATATTGGTCATAATGTGATAAGGTGTCATGCGGATCAACTGGTAGAGTCGAGAGCAAGAGTCGAGAGCAAGAGACAGAGACAACTGTGGAAGACGTTAATGAACCTGAAGCATCTACCTCGGCAGGGAATGTACTTGATGATGATGACACCCAATACATTGGAAACCAAATAGAGGAGGCACCTCAACAACAAGAATCAGAGACTACTGAGAGGCGTTATCCAAGCCGCATCAGAAAGCCTCCTGAGAGACTGAACCTTTGAACTGTTATACCTGAAGTTATATATGTATATATGTTATTATGTTATGTTAAATGGGGATATGACTGTTAAGCTAAAAAGGGAGGATTGTGGTGTATGTAACCTGTTCCACCTTAAGAGAACTTAAGCCTGTTCCACCTTAAGAGATGTACTACTTTCTCTGGCTGCTGTATACGTAATACCGGTGGTGACCACACCGGTATATAAGCACTGTGTAGTAATATTGTATTCAGTATAGTCCCTACCTCCAACCAGTAAAGACCTGTTGAATTTACTCTTGTAGTCTGTGTAGTAATTATCACTATAACACACAGACTTAACAAGGAGGACATAAAAAACCTGCAAAGGGACATAGACAGGCTAAGTAAGTGGGCAGAGATTTGGCAGATGGAATACAATACTGGAAAGTGTGAGGTTATGCACTTTGGCAGGAAAAATCATAGAGCAAGTTATTATCTTAATGGCAAGAAACTGGAAAGTACTGTAGTACAAAGGGATCTGCGGGTCCTGGTGCACGAAACTCAAAAAGTTAGTATGCAGGTGCAGCAAGTGATTAAGAAGGCCAATGGAATGTTGGCTTTCATTGCTAGGGGGATGGAATATAAAAACAGGGAGGTATTGCTGCAGTTGTACAAGGTATTGGTGAGACCGCACCTGGAATACTGCATACAGTTTTGGTGTCCATACTTAAGAAAAGACATACTTGCTCTCGAGTCAGTACAAAGAAGGTTCACTCGGTTAATCCCGGGGATGAGGGGGTGGTCATATGAGGAGAGGTTGAGTAGATTGGGACTCTACTCATTGGAGTTCAGAAGAATGAGAGGCGATCTTATTGAAACATATAAGATTGTGAAGGGGCTTGATCGGGTGGATGCAGTGAGGATGTTCCCAATGATGGGTGAAGCTAGAACTAAGGGGCATAATCTTAAAATAAGGGGCTGCTCATTCAAAACTGAGATGAGGAGAAACTTCTTCACTCAGAGGGTGGTAGGTTTGTGGAATTTGCTGCCCCAGAAAGCTGTGGAAGCTACATCATTAAATAAATTTAAAACAGAAATAGATAGTTTCCTAGAAGTAAAGGGAATTAAGGGTTACGGGGAGCGGGCAGGAAATTGGACATGAGTCTAGGTTCGGCATGGTCATGGCCCTGTGGGTAGTGGAGTGGGCCCAGGGGCCGTGTAGCCTTGTTCTGCTCCTACTGTGTTCTAATTCTGTGTTAGATTTCAGGAGATGGTTCTATTCCTGTTCCTGGCTGGGGTGGAGATCGCCTTTACAGAAGGTAAGTACTGTCGAAAATATAGGGACAGAGTGATCTCCTGGAAGAATTTCGATCGCCTAGATGGGTCGGAGAGGAATTTTCCAGATTTTTTTCTCCCAAATTGGCCATTGGGTCTTTATCTGGTTTTTCGCCTCTCCCGGGAGATCACATGGGTTCGGGTGGATGCAGAGTGATAGAAGATTTGAGGTTAGGATCAGATCAGCCATGATCTTATTGAATGGTGGAGCGGGCTCGAGGGGCCGATTGGCCTACTCCTGCTCCTATTTCTTATGTTCTTATGTTCTTATGTTCTCCCCATGGCCCACATGATCCCAGGGATGCTGCGAATTAGCTGCGCCCCTGGGATACGCGTGCCCTGTACACCGCCAGTTTGAAGAGGCACAGCAACAGAATTCTGCACCTCCCGGGAGCCCTCCGGTCCAGGCGGAGATTTTTCCAAATCGTAGCCCTCTGCCCACAGGAGGGCTGCAAACGGAATTTCTGGGCCATGCTGACTGTGTTCTCTGTGCTGAAATGAATGTGGGTAGTTTCAACCAAGTTCCCAGTGGATGCCAATCTAACAACACTAAATTATTCTAGAATTCAGCACCAAGTGGCAGTGCCACACATAGATGCAGAAATGACTAGTATGAGACAGGAAAATATCGTGATGGTGTATTTCTGAGGTTAGCGTCACATTGTTGAGACACGGCAGAGAGAGCTTTACTCTGCATCATGGCCAGTCTATGTTGACCAAGAAGAGCTTGATGCTGACACTGCATTTTAAACATGGAAACATTGTTTGTAACCCACCACTGATATCACAGAATTCACACAGAGCTTAAAAACAAATATTTAAAATAAATTGGATTTTTAATTTCTAATGGGAGAATATATTTGTGCATCTTAAATATTTAGTACTGATACAACAATTATAGCATCCTGCCCAAATATACATAACCAAGTGGTGCATAAACACCGGCATGGACTGGTTGGGCCGAATAGCCTGTTTCTGTGCTGTATATTCTATGTAACCATTGCTCTTCATGGTATTGAAGGGATAATTACTAGTCCTAGCCCTTTTTGGGCTACCCCAGATCAGGCGTATTCCCCAGATGTTCACCTTCAACTAAAGTTAGAGATAGCCGAATTCTATAAGACACTTAATTGGGTCTAAAGGTCCAGGCCATCTCTGTCTAAAGGAAAGGAATGACTTGAAGATGTTACCGTCTTCCAGATAGCACTTTTAATAAGTTTATCTAGACTGTAACCTTCCGGATATTATTAGGGTCAGGAAAACCCCTCCAGAATTCTGCAACTCCTCACAAAAAGAGTGTACAGAAATTGAGTTTGCGAGTTTGATACAGAAATACTATTTGAGACAATTCTAAAAATATATAGATTTATTTAAGAGCTGACATACAGTTAACAGCTGGTGAGTCAATCGTGACTTTAACAGTTCAAAATACAAATAGCTTACATTTCTTATTCTCAGAGATCCTTATTCTCAAATCTTAACTTCGTACATTTTTATATTTCTTATTATTTATAATCCAGAATATACCGCCAAAATCAAATAAGAGTACCTCTTGATCCCTGAGACTCAAAGAGTTAAAAACTTACAGAACCTGCCTCTGAAATTGAGAATCGCTTGCCCCTTCCAGCGACTTCTGACTTTCTATTTGAAAGCTCTATTTTTATACTTTTTTTAGTGGTTTATTCTTTGAAGTTTTCTGTTGATGTAAGCTAATTATCTCTAGTCATCTTCTGTTGAATTCTTTCTAATCTTACTGTCATTTCAGCTATCAACTTTCAGAATCCTGTCTGCTGTGTAGGTGTTTCAAAAACTTATAGAAAATGGTTATTACAGATTTATCGCTTTGATGTCATTCTTACGAAGGCCTTCAATTCAATTCTTAATATTGGCTTAACTGGTTATAATCCGATGTTGTGTTTCCTAACTGTTTCATTTCCAATACAAAAACCATGTGAATGCTTGATGTCATCTATTGAAGTCATATTTTCAAAGTCTTCTGTTTTGTATCTTTTACAATATGTAAATCAAAAACACTTCAACTAGGGTGTTTGTTGCATTTCTTAGCTACTTCAATTGGTTGTATATATAATCGTGTTTCCTGTTTCTCATTTGATGTTACTTTTATCAAAGGCACATGGTTTTTTAATGTTCTGTGTTTCTGTTCGAAGTGTAAGTTTTTAACACTTTACTTGGGCATTGCTATTGTGTTGGTTCCAAACTGCAGACTCCTTGGAAGCAAGCTTTTGCTTCTTCAATAGTGCCTTTGCCTCAGTATTAACAATCAATTCCCATTTCAAAAGCTTGTGTGATGTTTACAACTTTTGTGTTAACACTTCATCTTTTCTCAGAAGCCTGTATTGACAGCTTGTGTCAATGAGGCTTTTTAGATTTTTAAACCCAGTATGTCATGTTTTAATAATATCAGAAATCTGTTCATAGGATGGTGTATTTTTCTGAAATATGGCTTTTCCTTTACAGTATCAGCCCATATGCTATTGAAATACTGCTGGTTTGCACTGTATAAATGGTCACACAGTTTTTATGTGTAAACACATTTTTTCACTTTCAAGAAAATATTAATATTGAGCCTGATAATTCTCAGCTCCGGATAGGAGCTCAGGCACCAGAAGCTTCTGCTGGAGGCCCTGACACCCTCCCTGGCCCAGGCACCTTCACAGTAATTTGTAGTCTCCTGCCCAAGGAGGGTGCCCTAGATGCGCCCATAATGGCGCAGGTACGCACCAAGGAATTCAAATTGGGTGGCATTTCCTTGACCTCACAAGGTCAATGGCACAAATCGCTGGTGGGCATTAGTGCCTGGTCTGTTGGCCTTTAAAATTCCAGAGGCAGTATGCTTAAGGTGGAATGAGATATCCTAAGAAAATTTCATGAGACCAATTAGATCTACATAGGAACAGGAGGAGGCCATTAAGCTCCTCGAGCCTTTTCTGCCATTCAGTGAGATCATGGGTGATCTGCGACCTAACTCCATATACCCGCCTTTGGTCCATGTTACCTTTGGTTAACAAAATGCTATCAATCTCAGATTTAAAATTAGCCATTGATCTAACATCAATTGAAGTTTGCAGAAGAGAGTTCCAAACTTCTGCCACCTGTTGTGTGTAAAAGTGTTTCCTAATTTCACTCCTGAAAGGTCTGGCTCTAATTTTTAGATTATGCCCCCAGTCCTAGAATGTCCAACCAGTGGAAATAGTTTCTCTCTATCTACCCCATCTGTTCCCCTTAATATCCTGAAAACTTCGATCAGATCACCCTTAACCTTCTAAATTTTAGGGAACACAATCCTAATTTGTGTAATCTCTCCTCGTAACTTAATCCTTGAAGTCCGGGTATCATTCTGGTAAATCAACACTGCACTCCCTCCAAGGCCAATATATCCTTCCTAAGGTGTGGTGCCCAGAACTGCTCACAGTGCTCCAGGTGTGGTCTAACCAAAGTTTTGCATAGCTCAGCATAACTTCTACCCCCTTGTATTCTAGTCCTCTAGATATAAAGGCCAGCAGTATGTAACTGAACCGACCAGGGGGCAAGCAACCTTAGATCTGGTCCTGTGTAACGAGACAGGATTCATTAAAAATGTCCTAGTAAAGGATCCCCTTGGAATGAGTGACCATAACATGGTTGAATTCCATATTCAATTAGAGGGTGAGAAGGTTGGATCTCAAACAAGCGTGCTGAGCTTGAATAAAGGAGACTATGAAGGTATGAGAGCGGAATTGAGTAGAGTGGATTGGGAAAAATAGATTAAAGGGTAAGATGATACATGATCAGTGGTGTACATTTAAGGAGTTATTTTACAACTTCCAAAAAAAATATATTCCACTGAGAAGAAAAGGGTGTAAAAGAAAAGACAGCCATCCGTGGCTAAGTAAAGAAATTAAGGATAGTGTTCAACTAAAAACAAGGGCATATAAGGTAGCCAAATCTAGTGGGAGGATAGAGGATTGGGAAAACTTTAAAAGACAGCAAAAATTACCAAAAAGATTGATTAAGAAAGGGAAGATAGATTATGAAAGTAAATTAGCAAAAAATATAAAAACAGATAGTAAGAGTTTTTATAGTTATATAAAAAGAAAAAGGGTGGCTAAAGTAAATGTTGGTCCCTTAGAGGATGAGACCGGGAAATTAATGGTGGGAAATATGGAGATGGCAAAAACACTGAATGAATATTTTGTATCAGTCTTTACAGTAGAAGACACTAAGAATATCCCAACACTGGACAAACAGGGGGCTATAGGGGGGGAGAAGCTAAACATGATCAAAATCACTAAGGAAGTGGTACTCAGTAAAATAATGGGACTCAAGGCAGATAAATCACCTGGACCTGATGGCTTACATCCTAGGGTCTTGAGGGAAGTGGCCGTAGGGATTGTGGATGCATTGGTAATAATTTTCCAAAACTCCCTGGACTCAGCAAAGGTCCCGGCAGACTAGAAAACTGCTAATGTAACGCCCTTATTTAAAAAGGGCAGTAGACAGAAGGCTGGAAACTATAGACCGGTTAGCCTAACATCTGTGGTAGGTAAAATATTGGAGTCCATTATTAAGGAGACAGTAACAGGACATTTGGATAATCATAATTTAATAGGACAAAGTCAACATGGTTTTATGAAGGGGAAGTCATGCTTGACAAATTTGTTGGAGTTCTTTGAGGAAGTAACATATAGGGTGGATAAAGGGGAACCAGTGGACGTAGTGTATTTAGACTTCCAAAAGGCATTTGACAAGGTGCCACACAAAAGATTATTGCTTAAGATAAAAAATCACGGGATTGGGGGTAATATTCTGGCATGGATAGAGGATTGGCTATCTAACAGAAGGCAGAGAGTTGGGATAAATGGTTCATTCTCGGACTGGCAATCAGTAACTAGTGGTGTTCCACAGGGGTCAGTGCTGGGTCCCCAACTCTTTACAATCTATATTAACGATTTGGAGGAGGGGACCGAGTGTAACATATTAAAGTTTGCAGATGATACTAAGATGGGAAGGAAAGTAGTGAGTGAGGAGGACATAAAAAACCTGCAAGGGGACATAGACAGGCTAAGTAAGTGGGCAGAGGTTTGGCAGATGGAATACGATACTGGAAAGTGTGAGGTTATGCACTTTGGCAGGAAAAATCGTAGAGCAAGTTATTATCTTAATGGCAAGAAACTGGAAAGTACTGAAGTACAAAGGGATCTGGGGGTCCTGGTGCAAGAAACTCAAAAAGTTAGTATGCAGGTGCAGCAAGTGATTAAGAAGGCCAATGGAATGTTGGCTTTCATTGCTAGGGGGATGGAATATAAAAATAGGGAGGTATTGCTTCAGTTGTACAAGGTATTGGTGAGACTGTACCTGGAATACTGCATACAGTTTTGGTGTCCATACTTAAGAAAATACATACTTGCTCTTGAGTCAGTATAAAGAAGGTTCACTCGGTTAATCCCGGAGATGAGGGGATGGACATATGAGGAGAGGTTGAGTAGATTGGGACTCTACTCATTGGAGTTCAGAAGAATGAGAGGCGATCTTATTGAAACATATAAGATTGTGAAGGGGTTGGATCGGGTGGATGCGGGGAGGATGTTCCCGATGATGGGTGAAACTAGAACTAGGGGGCATAGTCGTAGAATAAGGGGCTGCTCTTTCAAAACTGAGATGAGGAGGAACTACTTCACTCAGAGGGTGGTAGGTCCATGGAATATGCTGCCCCAAAAAGCTGTAGAAGCTACATCATTACATAAATTTAAAACAGAAATAGACAGTTTCCTAGAAGTAAAGGGAATAAAGGGTTATGGGGAGCGGGCAGGAATTTGGACATGAGTCTAGGTTCGGATCGGTCATGGCCCTGTGGGTAGCGGAGCGGGCCCAGGGGCCGTGTAGCCTGATCCTGCTCCTATTTCGTGTGTCTAATTCTGTTAGATTCAGGAGATGGTTCTGTGATAGTAGATTGGCGGATAGGATTAGATCAGCCATGATCTTATTGAATGGCGGAGCAGGCTCAAGGGGCCGATTGGCCTACTCCTGCTCCTATTTCTTATGTTCTTATCCCATTAGCCTTTTTGATTATTTTCTGTACCTGTTAATGATCTTTGTACCTGGACCCCCAAGTCTCTTTCGACATCCACTGCTTTTAGCTTTTCACCATTTAAAATGTACCCTGTTCAATCCTTTTTAGGTCCAAAGTGGATGACCTCACATTTGCTTACATTGAAATCCATTTGCCACAGTTTTGCCCATTCACTTAATCTGTCGCTATCCCTTTGTAATTTTATGCTTTCATCTACACTGCCTGCAATGCCGCCTATCTTTGTGTCATTGGCAAATCTGGATATATGACTTTCTATTCCAACATCTAAGTCGTTAATAAATATTGTGAATATTTGAGGCCCCAACACACATCCCTGTGGGACACCACTATTCACATCCTGCCAATTTGAGTACCTACCCATTATCCCTACTCTCTGTCTCCTGCCACTCAGCCAATTTCCTACCAGGTCAATAATTTTCCCTCAATTCCTTTATAGTTAAGTCTCTTATGTGGGACTTTATCAAATGCCTTCTGGAAGTCAATATAAATACCATCCATAGACATTCATCTGTTCACTACTTTAGCCACCTCCTCAAAAAATGCAATCAGGTTTGTCAGGCATGACCTACCTTTCACAAATCCATGCTGGCTGTCTCTGATCAACTGAAAATTTTCGAGGTGTTCAGAGGTATCCTTCATTATAGACTCAAGCAATTTCCTGACAATAGATGTTAGGCTAACTGGTCTATAATTCCCTGGTTCCCTCTCTCACCATTCTTAAATAGCAGAGTGGCATACGCAATTTTCCAATCTAAAGAAACAGTTCCTGAATCGAGAGAACTTTGGACGTTTATAGTTAGGGCACCTGCAATGTGCTCACCTACTTCCTTTAAACCTTGGGATGAAAACCATCTGGTCCTATGGATTTGTCACTCTTTAGTGCCATTATCTACAAATCAGAAGCTAATCTTTTTCAACTCTAGGCTTATAATTAGTTTCTGAAACTTGCATAAGAATGTAAGAAAGCATGGAATGAGAAAAGGCCATTCAGTTTATCAAGTGTACTCCTTACACGGACCATGAACAATCTACCCTATCATAAACTTTGCTCATAATCTCCTATGGAAAACTTCAGCAATGTTTCTCCCTGGCTTCACACCCCCGCTCCAAAGGCAAATTAAACGAAGCTGCTGAAAACATACCTCATTACATCTACATTATTTACCCACAACCAGCTCCTTTCCTTGCCATGACATTCTCATTGTCGCAATAATTCAGGAGCCATCATGTTCCACACAGCATTTAGTCATCTCTGTATTTCTGTATAGCCTCAACTCCATTCCTAACCAACTATTTATCCAGCTTTTTAAAAAGTTGTTCATAAAACTAGCGTTAATTCCTTTAGCTGAGATGTTCTAGATATCCACTATTCTTTGAGATGAGGGGATGGACATATGAGGAGAGGTATATAAGAACATATAAGAAATAAGAGCAGGAGAAGGCTATTCGGCCCTTCGAGCCTGCTACGCCATTCAATAAGATCATGGCAGATCTTTGACCTAACGTCACTTTCTCGCCCTATCCCCATATCCCATGATTCCCTGAGTATCCAAAAATCTATCGATCTCTGTCTTGAATATATTCAACGACTGAGCATCCACAGCCCTCTGGAATAGAGAATTCCAAAGATTCATCACCCTCTGAGTGAAGAAGTTTCTCCTCATCTCAGTCCTAAATGGCCAACCCCTTATTCTGAGACTGTGACCCCTGGTTCTAGACTCCCCAGTCAGGGGAAACATCCTCCCTGCATCTACCCTGTCAAGCCCCTTAGAATTTTATTTGTTTCAATGAGATCACCTCTCATTCTTCAAAACTCTGGAGAATATAGGCCTAGACTACTCAATCTCTCCTCATAGGACAATCCCCTCATCCCAGGAACCAGTCTGGTGAACCTTCGCTGCACTCGCTCCATGGCAAATATATCCTTCCTTAGGTAAGGAGACCAGAATTGTACACAGTATTTCCAGGTGTGGTCTCACCAGGGCCCTCTATAAATGCTGTAAGACTTCTTTACTCTTATACTCCAATCTCTTTGTAATAAAGGCTAACATACAATTTGCTTTCCTAATTACTTGCTGTACCTGCATGTTAAAACTTTCTGTGATTCCTGTACAAGGACACCAAGATCGCTCTGATCACCAACATTTCCCAGTCTCTCACCTTTTAAAATATGGAAAAGCTACCTTCTAATTCAAGGCTTGTTAAAAATGGTTAATTTTATATGCTTTTCCCTTTATTCTATCCAAATTAAATAACCTACAACATCGACGATTGAGCTTTTTTATATAGTGGAGTTTAGTTAATGAGCATTTTGTAGCATAGTGATAGGATTGACATGTCAAACTGGTTCAGTTGAGAAAATTAGAATATTTCTGATTGAACTCCCTCTCAATAAATGATAAAATTCCAAGCATATCTTTGCAGATCATCAAAAGAACTTAAAGTATTAGGCAATCCTGGAGTATTAGAAAACTGACTATGAGATTGCTGGAAAATTAAAGCGCTATGTGCATGTGGTTGCATAATTATCGTGCATGTGTAATTTAATAGCATTCAGAACATATAATTTCATCTATTGCTACTCCTAAAGTAGATTTTAAATTAACTAGAATTGGGATAATTCAGATATGTTGAGTAAATTAGAGATTGCAGCAAGATGCATGCATTGTTAAAGATTCTGCAGTTATGTGTACCTGAAGGCAGTAACATAGAACTATTTTGTGTTCCTCCATACCTTAGGTTTTTAGCAGCTAAGAAGAGTCGTTTGTATGGTTTATTTCTTTCTAATTTGTACTCTGAAGTGTCCTGTTACTGTTCTATGGTTCAGGTGGCCATTTCATAGAATCATAGAAATTTACAGCACAGAAGGAGGCCATTTGACCCATCATGTCTGTGCTGGCCGAAAAAGAGCTATCCAGCCTAATCCCACTTTCCAGCTCTTGATCCATAGCCTTGTAGGTTATGGCCAATTTCCTTGGCAGTCTGTTGGTAAGAGGGAAGGCTGTGTCTGGGACATTCACTGTTCTATGCATCAACAAAAGGTCTGTTTTATAATGGTCTAATAATGGTGGCTGCTTGTTTGGTTCTGAGTTGATCATTATCTGGATGTGGCATGAAGGCACTCCCTGATGTCTCCTGGTTGATTTTTATTTATCCAATGTTTGAATAGTGAATGTTGCAGCTTGTTTCTTTTATTTTCTGGGCTTTTGTCTTGGGAGTAGGACAGAAGCGTTCAGATATAAATATGAGCTGTTAAAAATAGAAAATGACCTTTGCCTTAACTCCAGTTAACACTGGATTATCATGAAACAACCAGACCATAACAGCTGCATCCCCTATAATTGTTTTATGATTATGGTGAATACTCGTTCAATTAATGAGATGCTGAAAGATCACTAAGAAAATCAGTGTAATTTAAAATGGGTTGAAATCAAGCTGTACAATATGAATAACAAATATGTTAAAGCTTTTGTGCGAAATTCCTCTGTTCGCTCGTTTAGCGAAGCCTTTAACCAGTTTCTAATTGATCGGTTACTGCCTTTGTTAAAAAAGTGGACAAAGAAAACTCAGTTGAGCGTGTTAATGCATTTGCTACTAACATACACGGTAAGATTTTCACCCTACTTTATATAGGATTTGAACCATCATGCCTTTCCTGGCGCACGGGTCAACTGGCGGTGGTACAGTGAGCTGAGTGAACAAGTTTTAGGTGATAGAGTGATTTCTGTCTCAATTTCAAACTAATAAAGTATATAAGTGAAAAATAGAGATAAACAAGAATTATTTGGGACTGATTTTAACTTGATGAAAATGGCATTAATGGGGTGGTAACAGCCTCAAAAAGTAGACGGTAGATGTACCACCCCATTAACGCTGACGCACGTGCCCACTGCCATTTTTACAGAGTCCAAACGCTGGGTGTCCAAAAGTGCTTGTCAGTTTCAGACACTAGGCCCCTTTTAATATGCAAAGTGGGGTCCTATGATGTACATAGGACCCTGATTGCCATTTTAGAACAGAACTGGTTGGATTGTGTGCCGTGCACTATCCAACTAATTTCACTGATGACAGAGTCGAAGAGGCCCCAGAAAGTTAAGTATTGTATTATTTTTGTGGGGCAGGAAGAGCAGCAGTGCTCCTCCAGGCCACACCAAAACGCTGCGGACTGTTGCCGGCCCAGGCTCACCTCCCCTTGGCGATGGCGACACTCGTTCCCCCCCCTGGACTTACCTTACTTCTGGCCAGGCGACTCCCGGGCGGCTCGATATTGTGCCGGGCTGAATCTGGTGAGCTGCACGCGGTGCCCGTTTCAGGTGGGCATCTCACGGTTCTATTTAAAGGAGGCCCAGCAGATCTTAAAATGGCTACGGCCTCTTCACTGCCAGAATGACCCCTCTGTTTTGTGTAATGGCTTTGAGTCTTTAATTCAAATGCACAGGTACAACTGAGTGCGTTATTTTGTGACCTGCTTGTAATTTTAATTTGCCTGTGTTTCTCTGTGAAATGTGACACCCCCTCTGAAACTTTGCTTGTTTCCATAACAACCAGCCTCTGTTCAGAACAAATCTTTGAGATAGCTTTTTTGGATTAGTGCATAACTTGCACTTCTGTCTTCTTTTCAAATAAACACTCCCCATAACAGGCTTCTTAAAAAAAACTTGAACTTGCAGGAGTTTCTCAGCAGTAAAAGACATTAGTTCTGTTGAATGGCTGGGGGAAATAGTTTCCTTAAAAAAATAAAAGTAATTTTTAAATAGTACCAGCATTGTTTTTGTGTAAGTTTTTATATTTTGCATTTATTCCAATCTATTTAGTACGAAGGAATCCTGTAAAATAGGATTGCCTCACCACATATTATAACCACGAGTGCATTTTCTATCAAGTACTTAATTATATGTTGTGTAAATACACAGAGTTACATCAACATGCCACAAAATGGATCTATTTGCTTGTATTTTTTTAAAGCACATCCCAGCTGTATATATTTGATAGCTGCAGCATATCATCTTTGTTGTGTATGTACCTTTAAGGGAATAACTGGTCTCAGACTGCGTACCGGCAGTGACCACCCCTGTATAAAAGGCCCTAGCAGGCTTCTGTAGTTTCAGTTTCCAGGTTGTCTCCATTCAGTAAAGACTTGTTATAATCAACTCCTGCAGTCCGTGTCTCAATTATACACGGACATAATACTGGCGACGAGTAAGAAACAAACTTACCTGCAACTCGGCAGCACCTCAGACGACGTTATTGAAGGTCGAAGCCAGAAGAAAGAAAAAAAAATAATCCAAAGAAACTCGAGAAACGGGCATCGACCGTGGGCAACCGCCCTCCAAATCATCGAATTGAAAAGTGCAGGAGAGACTGTCGAGAGCCAGGCTTGGTCTCCAGTCTGTGGTTTCCCAGCTAATCGGGCTGGTGGCAGGTAGTGCACTGATCCTTCCTGGGCTGCGGCGGGCTAGAGCTCGATCGGGTGGCTCTGCAACGGGGCCGGGCAGCGAGTCGGGAAGCAAAGAGAGAGAGAGAGTGTGGAGCACACAGGGCGCGGCCGGTGCTTCGCAGCCGGGCAGCGTTCGGACTTAAGAAGAGGGAGGGAAGTGTCCCAGAGGGTCCGCTCCACGACGGGAACAGTTCTTCAATTAACGGAGCAAATATTGAAGCACGATAGAAAAATAAAAATACTGCGGAGAGCGGCGTTGGCAGCAGCGATCGGGGAGGCGCGAAGACCATAGGGCGTCGCCATTACAGGATAGTAAAATAAATATAATCACGAGCAACAGCATTGGCAGCAGTGGCAGCGGCAGGAAAAGCACGGGAGGCGCAATTTTGATCCATCGGGGATGAAGGCAAAGCGCGGGAGGCGCCATCTTAGATTTTCAAGACGCCAAAGACTGGCGATATCACTGCCTTCGATAATGCAATAGAAGACTGGACCACATATGTGGAAAGAGTCGAGGTATATTGCGAGGCAAACGAAATAGCCGATGAGAAAAAGGCATCGGTATTGCTAAATTTCATGGGCGCAAGAACGTACGGCCTATTGCGGGACCTGATTACTCCAGCCAAACCGAAGGCAAAGAGTTTTAACGAAATTGTTGCTATCCTACAGGAACACCTAAATCCTACACCACTGCTGATAGCAGAAAGATTTAAATTCCACAGGAGAAATCAGCATAAAAATGAGAGCAATGCTGATTACCTTACGGAACTACGCAAGCTATCAAAGCACTGCCAGTTCGGAGCAGGACTGACAGATACCTTACGGGACAAATTTGTCTGTGGACTCCTGAGTGAAGGAACCCAGAAGAGGTTACTCTCAGAGAAAGAGCTGACGCTAGATAAGGCTTTCAGCGTGGCAGTATCGTACGAAGCAGCAGCAAGGGGAGCTGCAGAAATACAACAAAAGCCACAGGAATACGGCACCCACGAAATGACACGGGGATTTGCAAAATGTTATCGCTGCGGCAGAACAAACCATGACCAGAAGGACTGCTGGTCCAAGGACAAAATATGCAGGCAATGCGAAAAGATGGGACACATTGCACGAGTTTGCAGGTCTGGGAAGAAGACCAACGACAACAAAAAGGCTACTAAGGAACCGTACAGGAAAGTACAAAAGATGACGGACAGTAGTTCCGAAGACCAGATGAGCGATAGTGAATCCGGGAACAAGAGACTAAGCTGTCTCAAACTTCACAACGTAGTCGAAAAAGAGGATCACCAAACCATTTGGGTCACCCTCACGATAGCAGGGTCCCAAGTCAAAATGGAATTGGATACAGGATCAGCTCTAACCGTCATGAATCGACGAGACTACGAGCGGCTATTCTCACACATACCCTTGAGAAAGACATCCATTGTCTTGTAGAGGTATACGGGGCAAAAAGTATACCCCAGATGAAAAATAAGGGTGCCTGTCGAATACAACGGCAAGAAAATACGGAAATTGTATCTCTACATTCTGCAAGATGGTGGACCACCGTTATTGGGACGTGAATGGATCAGAAGGATAAGTTTAGACTGCACTCCATTCAGGCATTGACGGTGGCTGGTAAAAAGGATGACGACGTCACTCCTGGACGATTGTCAACAATCTTAGCTGACGCCAAAGAGGTATTTCAACAAGAACTGGGCACTCTTAAAGGCGTAACCGCCTCGATAAAAATAGAGTAGAATGCAATTCCCATGTTTTTCAAAGCAAGACCGGTACCATATGCAATTCGCCCAGCCGTCGAGGCAGAGCTGGAGAATCTGGAGAAGGCAGGCGTGTTATCTAAGGTAGACTGGAGCGAGTGGGCGACACCCATCGTTCGTGTCATGAAGAAAACGTTAAACAATAAGTCTGAGGAGCCAAGGAAGGTTCGCATCTGTGGGGACTTCAAGGTGACGGTGAACCCAGTCCTTCACACAGTCCAATATCCTCTTCCAAGGATAGAAGATACCTTCGCCTCACTATCTGGAGGGAAGCGTTTTACAAAAATTGACCTAGCACAAGCATATTTGCAGATGGAGGTTGAAGAATCCTCTAGGAAGTATCTCACGATAAACACTCACAAAGGTCTTTACCAGTATAATCGACTGGTATTCGGAGTAGCATCAGCTCCGGCGATATGGCAAAGAACGATGGAACAAGTCCTGCAAGGGATTCCGGGGACTCAGTGTTACTTGGACGATATCCTAGTGACAGGTGAAGGTGACAGTGAACACCTTGCCAAGCTAGAGCAGGTGCTCACTAGACTACGTGAACATGGGCTACGAGCCAATCGCCCTAAGTGCGAGTTTTTTAAGAAACAGATATCGTATTGTGGCCACGTGATTGATGAAGAGGGATTGCATAAGTCCCCTGACAAAATTGAAGCGGTAGTTAAGGCTCCAGCGCCTGAAAATGTGTCGCAACTGAGGTCATTCCTCGGATTGGTGAATTACTACCATAAGTTTTTGCCGAATTTGTCCACAATTCTGCATCCACTGAACGCCCTACTACGAACGGGAGTAGCATGGAAATGGAGTGATGAATGTAAGCGGGCCTTTCAGAAGAGTAAGGACCTAATCACTTCAAGAGAAGTATTGGCTCACTACAACCCATCACTACCGATAAGATTGGCGTGTGATGCGTCTCCCTACGGTGTTGGGGCGGTACTGTCACATAAATTCCTTGATGGTTCAGAGAGGCCGATAGCTTTTGCGTCACGCTCGTTAACTTCAGCCGAGCGTAACTACGCCCAGATTGACAGAGAGGCCCTCAGCCTGGTGTGGGGGGTGAAGAAGTTCAATCACTACCTGCACGGTCAGAAATTTACTCTACTAACTGATCATCAACCTCTCGTCTCTATTTTCAACCCTCAGAAGGGCGTACCGATAATGACGGCACAACGGCTACAGAGGTGGTCCCTTTTCCTAGGGGCAGACCAATATGACATCGAGTACAAAGGAACTAAACAGCATGGGAATGCTGATGGATTGTCGAGCCTACCGTTGCCGACGGTGGAAGAAGAACTGGCAGTGGATCCAATGGAGTTATTCCACTCGACTATAGTCGAATGTCTCCCTGTGATGAATGCAAACATAGAAAAGGAAACACGAAATGACCTGACACTCTCCTGGGTCTATGATTTAACGGTGAAGGGATGGCCAGCACATGGCAAACCACTGCTGCCAGCATTCTCGCCGAGAAGAGAACAGCTGTCAGTGTGCAGAGGAACGTTGATGTGTGGATCCAGAGTAGTAATTCCACCCAAATTGAAGGATAGAGTGCTCAATGAGCTTCACGAGGGTCATCTGGGAGGGGTAAAAATGAAGAACTTAGCCAGAGCGTTTGTGTGGTGGCCGGGAATCGATAGAGAAATCGAAGAGGTGACCAAGAGCTGTACAGGATGCCAGAAGGTCGAGAACGCCCCACCACAAGCCCCTCTACATCCATGGGAGTGGCCCTCATCTCCATGGCAAAGGGTGCACATTGATTTTGCTGGTCCCTTTATGGACTCGATGTTTTTAATTGCGATGGATGCACATTCAAAGTGGCCAGAGGTAATAAAAATGTCCTCAACCACCACGGAAAAAACTATCACAGTTTTACGAACCATATTCGCCAGGAATGGGCTTCCTGAACAGATTTGCTCTGACAATGGACCACAGTTTGTGTCTGAAGAGTTCCGGAGGTTCTTAAAGAACAATGGTGTTAAGCATTACACATCCGCCCCATATCATCCAGCCACTAATGGATTGGCCGAGAGGTTTGTTCAAACATTCAAGAAGGCTATCAAGGCAATGTGTAATGAAGATATACTCCTACAACACAAGGTGGATAACTTCTTATTTGCCTACTGGAATGCGACACATGCGGTTACCAACCAAACTCCAGCCATGATGTTCTTCAATAGAAGACTACGATGCCGCTTGGATTTGGTTAAGCCAAACGTCAGAAGAGATGTGGAGAACAGACAGTTTCAGAATATGAATGAAAGGCCGACCAGGAGTTTTAAGATAGGTCAACCAGTTTTGGCCCGGGACTACCGCACAGAGAAATGGCAGCCAGGAACGATCTGTACACGGCAAGGACCTCTAATGTATACCGTGGACGTTGGAGAGAGCATTGTAAGACACCATGCTGACCAGATTCTAGAGTCACTGGAAAACGTCAACTCCACACCACGATCTGATACACCTGGCGATGAAACCGAAGTACCAAATGCATCTACCGCAGAATCGGTGATATTGGAAGCAGACAAACCAAACAACAACATTGATCCCGACTCAACCTTGCCAGAAGAACCTGATATCCCAAAGAGGCATTATCCAGACAGAATCAGGAAGCCTCCTCAAAGACTGAACTTATAATTGCTTAACTTCAACCAATGTATCTAGCAACCGTAATTGTAATTAGTTATTACTTAATTGTTAAATGAATGTTATGGAATGTTTATCTAAAAGGGGAGGAATTGTTGTGTATGTACCTTTAAGGGAATAACTGGTCTCAGACTGCAGTACCGGCAGTGACCACCCCTGTATAAAAGGCCCTAGCAGGCTTCTGTAGTTTCCGTTTCCAGGTTGTCTCCATTCAGTAAAGACTTGTTATAATCAACTCCTGCAGTCCGTGTCTCAATTATACACAGACATAATAATCTTAACAAAGGTTTCACTGGTAATGCAGTCTCCAATGGAGGAATACAGCTGTTAGTATCTCAGGCTCGCAGAAACAGCATGTCTGTTTTCACCTTTAACTGTTTTCTCTCTGCAAGTTATTCTCTTGCATTCATATGATCCTTCTGAGTTGGGAACGTAGTATGATCCTGTGGCGATCTCTATAGGTACAATCTATGTTGTTGATTCGTCAGCTCAGTAAGTGTAAGCATTTCAGTATGTTAAGATATCTGGGCACGGTGCTGTAGTGGTTATGTGGTTATGTTACTGAACTAGTAACCCAGAGGCCTACACTATTAATCCAGAGTACGTGAATTAGAAAGCTGGTAAATGTAGTGTCCGAGTATAAATAATACACGGACTGCAGGAGAACAATAATAACAGGTATTTACTGAACAGAGGGTAACTCTTTTGTTTGTACCAAAAAAAAACAAATTGACTGTAAACAAAAGTTCAACTAAAACTTAACAAATCAAATTAAAATGTGGTTATCCGGGTTGATGATGCACTCCAGTCCCCGCGGCGCCCACCGGTCGCGGAAATACTCAAGCGCACCGGCGGACACCGCGTGCTCCATCTCCAGGGCCACCCGGGCGCGAACATGGCCACGGAAGAGAGGCAGGCAATCCGGCTGGACGACCCTCTCGACCGCCCGCTGCCTGGACCAATTGATGGCTCTTTTAGCCAGGCCCAGGAGCAGGCCTACAAGGAGGTCCTCCAACCTATCCGCTCCCCTCCGCACCGGGTGACCGTAGATCAAGAGCGTGGGACTGAAGTGCAACCAAAAATCGAGGAGCAGCCCCTTCAAGTAATGAAAGAGGGGCTGCAACCTCTCACACTCTATATAAATATGAAACACGGACTCCTCCAGGCCGCAGAAAATGCAGGCGGCCTGGGAGTCCGTGAACCTACTTAAAACCTTATTGCATGGGACCGCTCCGTGCAACACCCTCCAGGCCAAGTCCCCGATGGAACAAGGGAGGACTCCCGCGTAGAGAGCCCTCCATTGGGGATCTCCGCCACCGCCGGTCGGCAAGACGCCACGCCAAGGCGTGTCCGGACGGTAGACGAAGATGGCAAAGTGGAGAGTGTGCAGGAGCAGCCCGTACAGGAAACCCCTCCGCGCGGAATGAAAAGGCACGGAGGGTATTTCCTCGAGACGGCTCAAGTTGTGAGGCGCCGGTTCCCGAGGGGAGTTTCGGGGCCGGGCGCCGATGAGGAATTCCGTCCGAACGGGGTTAAGCTCGGACGGGATCGCCCCACGTGCTTGAGCCGCCTCGATACACCTAGTGGAGTCGGGGCCCAGTGCCGCTTTTACCGATTCGATGGTTTCGACCGCGAGCCGGACGTTGGCCCAGGACAGGCGCCGCGCCAGCTCCTCCGGCGCCATCCAGCCCACTCCTCCGCCATCGAGCAGGTCCCCGAATCTGGTCACCTTGCCAGCCACAGCCCTACCCTCCGCCAGCCGCCCGAACCCGTGTTCGTGGAGGTGCGGATTCCTGAGCAGCGGCTCCCGAAGGAGAGCCGCCGCTCCTGACGGGGGAGAGCTCCGCCTGGAAGCGATGTAGTTCCAAACCCATAGTAGTTCCTGGTAGAAGACAGGCAGCTCCCGCAGGCCGGCACGCCTGCTGCCCACTTTCGCAAACAGGAGCTGCGTGTCGTAATTGAGGCCGTGCAGCTGGCGGAAGAAAAACGTCGCCAGCGCACACCATCGCGGAGGATTCTCGACGTACAGGTATCTCTGCAGCGTCTGAAGATGGAAAGTCGCAGCCTGGGTGCGAAGGCACACCAGCGCCTGACCGCCCTCCCTAAGCGGGAGACACAGAACCGCGGCAGAGACCCAGTGCTTCCTTTTGTCCCAGAAGAAGTCGATGAGCTTCTTCTGAATCTTGGCGACAAACGCAGGGGGAGGGATCAAAGTGACCAACCGGTACCACAACATGGCGGCCACCAGCTGGTTTATGACCAGCGCTCGACCCCTGTAGGACAACACTCGGAGCAGTCCTGTCCAGCGTCCAAGGCGAGCGGTGACTTTGGCCTCCAGCTCTTGCCAGTTCGCCGGCCAGGCGTCCTCGGCAGGGCTAAGGTAGACTCCCAAATAGAGGAGGTGCGTGGTGCTCCAGGCGAAAGGCTTGAGCTCCTCCAGCAGGGAGTCCACCCACCACTGACCCAGCAGGAGTCCGGAACATTTCTCCCAGTTGATCTTGGCAGAGGATGCGTCCGAGTAAATCTGCTGGCATTCCCGCATCCTCCGCAAGTCAGCGGGATCCGTAACCGTGAGGAGCACGTCATCGGCGTAAGCCGAGAGGACCATGTCCACGCCCGGCCCTTGCAGAGCCAGTCCCGTCAACCTCTTCCGCAAGAGGCGCAGGAAAGGCTCCACGCAAATGGCATTTAACTGACCGGACATGGGGCATCCCCGACGCACCCCCCTCCTGAAGCGAAGGGGCGCCGTCAAGGACCCGTTAACTTTAATCAGACACTCCGCGGCGGCGTACAGAAGTCGGATCCGGGCGACGAAATGCGTCCCGAACCCGAATGCGCGCAGAGTCCCGAAGAGATACTCGTGATCCACCCTGTTGAATGCCTTCTCCTGATCCAGGGAAAGGAAGGCGACCGACAGACCAGCCCTCTGGGAGTGGTGGACCAGGTCCCGGACCAGATGGATGTTATCGTGGATGGTGCGGCCCAGGACCGTGTAGGACTGGTCGGGGTGGATCATGTGGGCCAGCACAGTGCCAAGGCGAGCAAACATGGCCCTGGCAAAGATTTTATAGTCCGTGCTGAGGAGGGAGACCGGGCGCCAGTTCTTAAGGAGGCGGAGATCGCCCTTCTTAGGCAGCAGGACAATGACCGCCCTGCGCCAAGAGAGGGGCATCTCCCCGGTCGCCAAACTTTCCCCCAGGACCCGCGCGTAGTCGCCCCCCAAGACGTCACAGAACGCCCTGTGGAACTCCACGGTCAGCCCGTCCAGCCCCGGGTACTTTCCCCTAGAGAGCTGGCGGAGGGCGCCGGTCAGCTCCGCCAGGCTTAGCGGAGCGTCCAATTATTCGGTGCCCTCCGGGCCGACCTTCGGCAGGTCCTCCCACAAAACTCTGCGCGCATCCTCGCTGGACGGATCCGGAGAGAACAGAGCCCCATAATAGGCGCGGGTCTCCGCGCTGATTCCCTCCGGATCCGAGACCAGAGATCCGTCGTCGGCCAGCAGCCCCAAGAGCTGCTTACGGACCCCCCGTCTTTTTTCCAGCGAGTAGAAGAAGGGGGAGCCGTGGTCCAGGTCCCGCAGGAGCTGGATCCGTGACCTCACGTACGCGCCTCGGGACCCGACGAGCTGCAGGTCCTTCAGCGCGCCCTTCTTCTCTTCATACACCTTCCGCAGGGCCGGGTCCTCGACGACCTGACCGAGACGGGGCTTCAGGTCGAGCACCTCCTTCTCCAACCGCCCGACCCGGGCCTCCCGCCTCTTGGTCGACCCCTTCGCGTACTCCTGACAGAAGAGACGGATGTGAGCCTTGCCCACGTCCCACCATAGCCTCAAGGAGGGGAAGCCCCCCTGCTTCCTTCTCCAGTCGGCCCAGAATCTACGAAACGAATCCCGGAACTGTGCGTCCTCCAGCAGCAGGTTGTTAAAATGCCAGTACGCGGACCCCCCGCTTGCGTGCAGCGGAGCGAGCTCCGCCCACACCAGGTGGTGGTCCGTGCACGGCACCGGCCACATGGAAGCTGCCGGAACACAGGAGACGTACGCCCGGGAAATGTAGAGGCGGTCGATTCTGGACCTTCCTCCCCCAGACCTCACGCTAGTGAAGGCGCTGGAGTCGGGGTGGAGATTTCGCCAGACGTCCACCAAGTCGAAGGACCCAACCAGGTCCCTCAACTTCTCCATCGCTGCCGGGCTTCGCGGGGGACCCAAACGATCCCTCGCCTCGAGGGTGCAGTTAAAATCCCCCCCGAGGATGACGCACTCGCCCACGTCGATGGAGCCCAAGAGAGCGGACACTTCTTCGAAGAAGCGCACTTGCTGCGCACTGGTCTGAGGGGCGTACATGTTCACTAGATGGAGCGGCACGCCCCCCAGGCGAACAGTGACCTGGAGCAAGCGGCCCGGCACGTGCTCCTTGACCCCCAAGATCTCCGCCTGAAAATGCGGGTCCAGCAAGATAGCCACCCCGCTGGAATTGTTGGAGAGGTGACTCATGCTGACCCCTCCTTGCCACTCCAGGAGCCATGTGGCTTCATCTCCCGGAACGGTGTGGGTTTCTTGCAGGAAGCACACCGCATACTTCCCGTCCCGAAGGACCGAGAAGTTATTGAATCTGCGGCGCGCCTCCCTGCTGCCGTTGATGTTGAGGCTGGCTATGGTTACCTTCATGTCAGAAGCATAGTGCAACCTCCACCTACACCTAACGGGGGGAGGAAGCGCAGCCGCTGGTCAGCCGCCACTTCCTCAGCAGCCCAGTGAGAAACGTTGTGAGCCGACGCAGCTCGAGCGGGTTCATACCCTCATCCGCGCCCATGATCTTAACGGCGGCGCGGACGGAATCGATGAGCAGCGCCAGCTCCGACCACCTGTCGAGTGCCAGCCGGACCTTATTGCGCTGACCCAGGCACGTGGCCATAAAATCCCGGAGTTCCCTTACAGGAATGAGGGGAGACTCGGCAAGGGGCACGAGGTCATCCATCGCCTCATCGGCGCTGGAGTCCGAATCGTCCTCCGTGCCCATCACCGAGACCCCATCCTCCTCCAGGGGGTCGTCACCAGCGGCCGACCCGTCCGCCGCGCAGTGCGAAGTGAACGGCTCAGCCGCGCCAGCCAGCCCCGCCTCCGCCCGGATCCCACCCCCAGGATCGGCGGCAGAGGATTTCTCCCTGGGCTCCTCTAGGGGTGCTGGGCCAGAAGACGGCGGCGGTTCAGAGCCCCCCTCCGCCTCAGACGCTGGAACGACCGGAGAAACCGGGGAGAGAACAATTCCCAGCTCCTCCAGTACGTCCGGCACCAGAGGCGCAGCCAGGGGGCCATCGTCCTCCCCGCCACCAACCTCCGACCCAGCGGATGGGGGGTTTTGAATTAAAAGCTCTACCAGGGCGAGCATCCCCTGGGAGATGTCCGGGTCACAATGGGCGAGCTCATTATCCTCGAGCTCGCCCGACCCAGACCCCAGGCCGCCCGACCCGGCGAGGGGTAATGGCACCGATAGAAGGTCAATTTCAATTACAGGCGCGGGTGGTTCCGCGACCCCCCCCATGGGCAGGGTCTCGTCCCCATCCCCGGGAGGCACGCGCCGGACAGACACATCTGCCTCAGCCTCCCGAAGGACAGGTGACCCCTGCCGATCGCTGGTGATGACGACAGCGGGGGGGGGCGCGCAGCACCCGCGGCGGGCGACGACTCCCCCTGCTCGGAGGGACCTTCCTCCTCCCGGTCCTCCTCCTCTTCCAGGGGGTCGCGCCTTCTTTTTAGCACGGAGGGCGCGAGGGAGACCTCCATGTCTGCAAAGGCCTCCTCCTCATCTCCCTCTGGCGGAGCAGGTTTGTTGGGTTCCTCGGGCCCAAGCCCGGCCGCAGGTATCGGCGTTACCGCTGCGGCGGTTGCGGCCACAGGCTCGGGCACGAGGCCCCTCCCGCTCGCGTCTGCCTCGATTAACTCCGCAAGGAGAGCAGGTGTAAGGGGCTCAAGGGGCAAGGGCTGGCCATCCACGGGGGGACCCGCCCTAAGGTGTTTATTTTTCCGCCGCGCCTTCTTTCCAGCTGGACACGCTCCCTCCCCCCCGCCGGAGGTCTTGGTGGCATCGGCCCCCGACGTCGACCGCGCATCAGACGCTCCCGACGCGCGGGCAGATCCGGTGGGAGGAGCGTCAGCGGCGCCAGCCTCGGCCGCACGAGATGATCCGGCGGCCTTGGAGGCGGGGCAGTTTTTCCGGATGTGCCCCACCTCCTTGCAGGCGTGGCACCGCACACCGTCCAACGTCCAGAAGACGCGATAGGTGGTCCCCTCGTGGTGGACGACGAATGCCCCGTCAGTGTCCTCCTCCCGCGCCAGCTGGATGAACAGCTGGTGCCGGAAGGAGAAGACGTGGCGAAGGCTGGCCTCCCGGAAGCCGAGCAGGATGGGTGTGATCCCCGACCTCACCTCCCCAAGTTGACGTAGATGGGGAAGGAGGAGCTCACCAGGAACATAGGGCGGGACGTTCGAAATAACCACCCTCTGTGCGGTGGCCTCGAGGGGGTCCACCGGCAGGCAGGTCCCGCCCACGGTGAGCCCCTTGGTGACAGCCAGGGACACCGCCCGCTCCGACCCCAGGAAGAACACAGCCTTCCCATACATTTTCGAGGCCGCTACAATGGCTGCGGGGCCGACAACCCCAGCCATGGCTTTAACGCAAGCCTCAATAGTCATAGTGGGGTGAGTGTAGCTCTTCACCCCAAGCTTTTTTGTCATCAGCCTAAAAGGTGACGGGGCAGCAGAAGCAGTGGGAGCAGCTGTGGCTGTGGCTGCCACTCCCGCATACGTCTTGGCTGGCCCCGTCACCGGCGAAGATGCAGTCGCCATTCTGGGGCGGTATTATAAAGGGCTACACTCACCCCAAGTCACAGGCCTGAAGATGGAAATGGCCTCAGGTATTTTTTTGGTTCTCTACCGAGCAGAGGGAGCTGTTTAAAATGAATGCACACCTCTCCCCTTATTGCCTGAGATTGGGAGAGGGGCCTTCTCCCTCTGCTCAATAGGCAATTAATTAATAAAGTAAGCTGAGGTGCCTTAGAAAAAGAGGCAGAGAGAGACAAAGAGAGAGAGAGAGGGGGGGGTGGGAAGGAGGGAAGCCGCAAAGGCAGGGTCGCCACTCAGGATGGCGGGTGGGTGGGTGTTGGCAGGGGTGCACTCTCCTGATGGAAATTTAAAGTCTCTGACAGTGGTGTTCTTCTGGCAGGGGGAGAAGATGTCTTCACCTGGGAAGCTGGAGATGCCCAGGCTCAGTCCTGCACCAGGTCTTAATGATGTAATTAATGGAATTAACCACTTAACCTAGGCAGCTCCAGTTGGCCCAGGTCAGGCAATAGAAGGGATGCTTAATTAGTGGTGTGTGTGGCCTAGTTTTTAACAAGAACCACACACACACACACAGCCACCCCTTGATGTTCCGGCCTTGTTTCTTCTTTTCTCCCCCCACCTAAAACACAAAGTCTTTGGGAGAGTGCCCCAAATAACACCCACCTGTAGATATTTTGAAGATGATATTCCCCCCTCCTTCCGAACAGTTGGTGTTGGTTGATAGTGGTTTCTCTCCCCTCTCTCCTCCTGAAGTGGAGGCCAATTTGGGGAGGCAGTGATAGGAAAGGCCTCTCCCCTGGTTGATGTTATTGCAGGCCTCCTTTCTCCTTCTCCTTCTCCTCCTCTGTCCTCTCTCTCCAGGCACCCCAGCTGCTTTGATGATGGTGGAGGTGGTGGTGGTGGTCCAGCGTTCTCCTCCTCTGCCTGGTCAGGGGACCACCACTTTAGTCCACTCTCCAAAGTCTGGCTGATCCCTCTGCTCGTGCTTGCAGCTGCACAGCCAGCAATGCTGTGCAAACTGAACAGAGGGTACTCTTTTATTTGGACCCAAAAAAACCCAATTCGACTGTAAATAAACAAAAGTTCAACTAAAGCTTAACAAATCAAATTAAAATTTGGTTTTCCGTGTTGATGATGCACTCCAGTCCCCGCGGCGCCCACCGGTCGCGGAAATACTCAAGCGCACCGGCGGACACCGCGTCCTCCATCTCCAGGGCCACCCGGGCGCGAACATGGCCGCGGAAGAGATGCAGGCAATCCGGCTGGACGACCCCCTCGACCGCCCGCTGCCTGGACCAATTGATGGCTCTTTTAGCCAGGCCCAGGAGCAGGCCCACAAGGAGGTCCTCCAACCTGTCCGCTCCCCTCCGCACCGGGTGACCGTAGATCAAGAGCGTGGGACTGAAGTGCAACCAAAAATCGAGGAGCAGCCCCTTCAAGTAGTGAAAGAGGGGCTGCAACCTCTCACAATCCATATAAACGTGAAACACAGACTCCTCCAGGCCGCAAAAAATGCAGGCGGCCTGGGAGTCCGTGAACCTACTTAAAACCTTATTGCACGGGACCGCTCCGTGCAACACCCTCCAGGCCAAGTCCCCGATGGAACAAGGGAGGACTCCCGCATAGAGAGCCCTCCATTGGGGACCTCCGCTACCGCCGGTCGGCAAAACGCCACGCCAAGGCGTGTCCGGACGGTAGACGAAGATGGCAAAGTGGAGAGTGTGCAGGAGCAGCCCGTACAGGAAACCCCTCCGCGCGGAATGAAAAGGCACGGAGGGTATTTCCTCGAGATGGCTCAAGTTGTGAGGCGCCGGTTCCCGAGGGGAGTTTCGGGGCCGGGCGCCGATGAGGAATTCCGTCCGAACGGGGGTAAGCTCGGACGGGATCGCCCCACGTGCTTGAGCCGCCTCGATACACCTAGTGGAGTCGGGGCCCAGTGCCGCTTTTACCGATTCGATGGTTTCGACCGCGAGCTGGACGTTGGCCCAGGACAGGCGCCGCGCCAGCTCCTCCGGCGCCATCCAGCCCGCTCCTCCGCCATCGAGCAGGTCCCCGACTCTGGTCACCTTGCCAGCCACAGCCCTACCCTCCGCCAGCCGCCCGAACCCGTGTTCGTGGAGGTGCGGATTCCTGAGCAGCGGCTCCCGAAGGAGAGCCACCGCTCCTGACGGGGGAGAGCTCCGCCTGGAAGCGACGTAGTTCCAAACCCATAGTAGTTCCTGGTAGAAGACAGGCAGCTCCCGCAGGCCGGCACGCCTGCTGCCCACTTTCGCAAACAGGAGCTGCGTGTCGTAATTGAGGCCATGCAGCTGGCGGAAGAAAAACGTCGCCAGCGCACACCATCTCGGAGGATTCTCGACGTACAGGTATCTCTGCAGCGTCTGAAGACGGAAAGTCGCAGCCTGGGTGCGAAGGCACACCAGCGCCTGACCGCCCTCCCTAAGCGGGAGACACAGAACCGCGGCAGAGACCCAGTGCTTCCTTTTGTCCCAGAAGAAGTCGATGAGCTTCTTCTGAATCTTGGCGACAAACGCAGGGGGAGGGATCAAAGTGACCAACCGGTACCACAACATGGCGGCCACCAGCTGGTTTATGACCAGCGCTCGACCCCTGTAGGACAACACTCGGAGCAGTCCTGTCCAGCGTCCTAGGCGAGCGGTGACTTTGGCCTCCAGCTCTTGCCAGTTCGCCGGCCAAGCGTCCTCGGCAGGGCTAAGGTAGACTCCCAAATAGAGGAGGTGCGTGGTGCTCCAGGCGAAAGGCCTGAACTCCTCCGGCAGGGAGTCCACCCGCCACTGACCCACCAGGAGTCCGGAACATTTCTCCCAGTTGATCTTGGCGGAGGATGCGTCCGAGTAAATCTGCTGGCATTCCCGCATCCTCCGCAAGTCAGCGGGATCCGTGACCGTGAGGAGCACGTCATCGGCGTAAGCCGAGAGGACCACCTCCACGCCCGGCCCTTGCAGAGCCAGTCCCGTCAACCTCTTCCGCAAGAGGCGCAGGAAAGGCTCCACGCAAATGGCATATAACTGACCGGACATGGGGCATCCCTGACGCACCCCCCTCCCGAAGCGAAGGGGCGCCGTCAAGGACCCGTTAACTTTAATCAGACACTCCGCGGCGGCGTACAGAAGTCGGATCCGGGCGACGAAATGCGTCCCGAACCCGAATGCGCGCAGAGTCCCGAAGAGATACTCGTGATCCACCCTGTCGAACGCCTTCTCCTGATCCAGGGAAAGGAAGGCGACCGACAGACCAGCCCTCTGGGAGTGGTGGACCAGGTCCCGGACCAGATGGATGTTATCGTGGATGGTCCGGCCCGGGACCGTGTAGGACTGGTCGGGGTGGATCATGTGGGCCAGCACGGTGCCAAGGCGAGCAGACATGGCCCTGGCAAAGATTTTATAGTCCGTGCTGAGGAGGGAGACCGGGCGCCAGTTCTTAAGGAGGCGGAGATCGCCCTTCTTAGGCAGCAGGACAATGACCGCCCTGCGCCAAGAGAGGGGCATCTCCCCGGTCGCCAAACTTTCCCCCAGGACCCGCGCGTAGTCGCCCCCCAAGACGTCCCAGAACGCCCTGTGGAACTCCACGGTCAGCCCGTCCAGCCCCGGGGACTTTCCCCTAGAGAGCTGGCGGAGGGCGCCGGTCAGCTCCGCCAGACTTAGCGGAGCGTCCAATTTTTCGGCGCCCTCCGGGCCAACCTTCGTCAGGTCCTCCCACAAAACTCTGCGCGCATCCTCGCTGGACGGATCCGGAGAGAACAGAGCCCCGTAATAGGCGCGGGTCTCCGCGCTGATTCCCTCCGGATCCGAGACCAGAGATCCGTCGTCGGCCAGCAGCCCCAAGAGCTGCTTACGGACCCCCCGTCTTTTTTCCAGCGAGTAGAAGAAGGGGGAGCCGCGGTCCAGGTCCCGCAGGAGCTGGATCCGCGACCTCACGTACGCGCCTCGGGACCCGACGAGCTGCAGGTCCTTCAGCGCGCCCTTCTTCTCTTCGTACACCTTCCGCAGGGCCGGGTCCTCGACGACCTGACCGAGACGGGACTCCAGGTCGAGCACCTCCTTCTCCAACCGCCCGACCCGGGCCTCCCGCCTCTTGGTCGACCCCTTCGCGTACTCCTGACAGAAGAGACGGATGTGAGCCTTGCCCACATCCCACCATAGCCTCAAGGAGGGGAAGCCCCCCTGCTTCCTTCTCCAGTCGGCCCAGAATCGACGAAACGAATCCCGGAACCGTGCGTCCTCCAGCAGCAGGTTGTTAAAATGCCAGTACACGGACCCCCCCCGCGCGCGCAGCGGAGCGAGCTCCGCCCACACCAGGTGGTGGTCCGTGCACGGCACCGGCCGCATGGAAGCTGCCGGAACGCAGGAGACGAACGCCCGGGAAATGTAGAGGCGGTCGATTCTGGACCTTCCTCCCCCAGACCTCACGCTAGTGAAGGCGCTGGAGTCGGGGTGGAGATTTCGCCAGACGTCCACCAAGTCGAAGGACCCAACCAGGTCCCTCAACTTCTCCATCGCCGCCGGGCTTCGCGGGGGACCCGAACGGTCCCTCGCCTCGAGGGTGCAGTTAAAATCCCCCCCGAGGATGACGCACTCGCCCACGTCGATGGAGCCCAAGAGAGCGGACACTTCTTCGAAGAAGCGCACTTGCTGCGCACTGGTCTGAGGGGCGTACACGTTCACTAGATGGAGCGGCACGCCCCCCAGGCGAACAGTGACATGGAGCAAGCGGCCCGGCACGTGCTCCTTGACCCCCAAGATCTCCGGCTGAAAATGCGGGGCCAGCAAGATAGCCACCCCGCTGGAATTGTTGGAGAGGTGACTCATGCTGACCCCTCCTTGCCACTCCAGGAGCCACGTGGCTTCGTCTCCCGGAACGGTGTGGGTTTCTTGCAGGAAGCACACCGCATACTTCCCGTCCCGAAGGACCGAGAAGTTATTGAATCTGCGGCGCGCCTCCCTGCTGCCGTTGATGTTGAGGCTGGCTATGGTTATCTTCATGTCAGAAGCATAGTGCAACCTCTACCTACACCTAACGGGGCGAGGAAGCGCAGCCGCTGGTCCGCCGCCACTTCCTCAGCAGCCCAGTGAGAAACGTTGTGAGCCGACGCAGCTCGAGCGGGTTCACACCCTCGTCCGCGCCCAAGATCTTAACGGCGGCGCGGACGGAATCGATGAGCAGCGCCAGCTCCGACCACCTGTCGAGGGCCAGCCGGACCTTATTGCGCTGACCCAGGCACGTGGCCATAAAATCCCGGAGTTCCCTTACGGAAATGAGGGGAGACTCGGCAAGGGGCACGAGGTCATCCATCGCCACGTCAGCGCTGGAGTCCGAATCGTCCTCCGTGCCCATCACCGAGTCCCCATCCTCCTCCAGGGGGTCGTCACCAGCGGCCGACCCGTCCGCCGCGCAGTGCGAAGCGAACGACTCGGCCGCGCCAGCCAGCCCCGCCTCCGCCCGGATCCCACCCCCAGGATCGGCGGCAGAGGATTTCTCCCTGGGCTCCTCTAGGGGTGCCGGGCCAGAAGACGGCGGCGGTTCAGAGCTCCCCTCCGCCTCAGACGCCGGAACGACCGGAGAAACCGGGGAGAGAACAATTTCCAGCTCCTCCAGTACGTCCGGCACCAGAGACGCAGCCAGGGGGCCATCCTCCTCCCCGCCACCAACCTCCGACCCAGCGGACGGGGGGTTTTGAATTAAAAGCTCTACCAGGACGAGCATCCCCTGGGAGACGTCCGGGTCGCATTGGGCGAGCTCATTATCCTCGAGCTCGCCCGACCCAGCCCCCAGGCTGCCCGACCCGGCGAGGGGTAACGACACCGATAAAAGGTCAACTTCAATTACTGCCGCGGGTTGTTCCGCAACCCCCCCCACGGGCAGGGTCTCATCCCCATCCCCGGGAGGCACGTGCTGGACAGACACATCTGCCTCAGCCTCCCGAGGGACAGGCGACCCCTGCCGATCGCTGGTGATGACGACAGCGCTGGGGGGGCGGGGGGGCGCAGTACCCGCGGCGGGCGACGACTCCCCCTGCTCGGAGGGACCTTCCTCCTCCCGGTCCTCCTCCTCATCCAGGGGGTCGCGCCTTCTTTTTAGCACGGAGGGAGCGAGGGAGACCTCCATGTCTGCAAAGGCCTCCTCCTCGACTCCCTCCGGCGGAGCAGGTTTGTCGGGTTCCTCGGGCCCGAGCCCGGCCGCAGGTATTGGCATTACCGCTGCGGCGGTTGCGGCCACAGGCTCGGGCACGGGGCCCCTCCCGCTCACATCTGCCCTGATCAACTCCGCGAGGAGCGCGGGTGTAAGGGGCTCAAGGGGCAAGGGCTCACCATCCACGGGCGGACCTGCCCTAAGGTGCTTCTTTTTTCCCCGCGCCTTCTTTCCGGCCGGACACGCTCCCTCCCCCCCGCCGGAGGCCTTGGTGGCATCGGCCCCCGACGTCAACCGCGCATCAGACGTACTTGACGCGCGGGCAGATCCGGGGGGAAGGGCGGCGGCGGCGGCGCCAGCCTCGGCCGCACGAGACGGTCCGGCGGCCTTGGAGGCAGGGCAGTTCCTCCTGATGTGCCCCACCTCCCTGCAGGCATGGCACCTCACACCGTCCGACGTCCAAAAGGCGCGGTAGGCGGTCCCCTCGTGGAGGACGACGAACGCCCCTTCAGTGTCCTCCTCCCGCGCCAGCTGGATAAACAGCTGGCGCCGGAAGGAGAAGACGTGGCGAAGGCTGGCCTCCCGGAAGCCGAGCGGGATGGGCGTGATCCCCGACCTCACCTCCCCAAGTTGTCGCAAATGGGGAAGGAGGAGCTCACCAGGAACATAGGGCGGGACGTTGGAAATAATGATCCTCTGCGCGGTGGCCTCGAGAGGATCCACCGGCAGGAAAGTCCCGCCCACGGTGAGCCCCTTGGCGACAGCCAGGGACACCGCCCGCTCCGACCCCAGGAAGAACACAGCCTTCCCATACATTTTCGAGGCCGCGACGATGGCTGAGGGGCCGACAACCCCAGCCATGGCCTTGACGCAGGCCTCGATGGTCATAGTGGGGTGAGTGTAGCTCTTCACCCCAAGCTTTTTTGTTATTAATCGAAAAGGTGACGGGGCAGCAGGAACAGCGGGAGCAGCTGTGGCTGTGGCTACCACTCTCGCATAGGTCCCGGCTGGCCCCGCCACCGGCGAAGATGCAGTCGCCATTCTGGGGTGCTTTTTTTAAGGGCTACACTCACCCCAAGTCACAGGCCTGAAGGTGTTAATGGCCTCGGTGTATATATATATTTTTTTGTCCTCTATTGAGCAGAGGGAGCTGATTAAAATGAGGACACACCTCTCTCCTTATTGATTTAAATTGGGAGAGGAGCCCTCGCCCCTCTGCTTCAATTGGCAATTAATAAAATAGATGAAACTAAGGTGCCTTAGAAAGACAGGCAGAGAGAGACAAAGAGAGAGAGAGAGAGAGGTGGGGGGGGTGGGAAGGAGGGAGGCCGCAAAGGGCAGTGTTGCCACTCAGGATGGTGGGTGGGTGTAGGCAGGGTTGCACTCTCCGATGGAAAAAGTCTTTGGTGATGGTGGTCTTCTGGCAGGGGGAGAAGACGTCTTCACCTGGAAAAGCTGGAGAAGCCCAAGCTTAGTCCTGCAACAGGTCTTAACGAGGTAATTAAATTAAATTAAGGACTTCACCTTGGGCAGCTCCAAGCTCTCCCAGGGCAGGCAATAGAAGGGATGCTAATTAGTGGTGTGTGTGGCCTAGCTTTTAACAAGAGCACACACACTACACCCCTTGATGATCCGGCCTTGCTTCTTCTTTTCTCCCCCCACCTAAAATACAAAGTCTTGGGAGAGTGCCCCAAATAACACCCACCTGTAGATGTTCCGGATGAAGTTTTCTTCCCTCCTTTCAAGCAGTTGGTTTCTCTCCCCTCTCTCCCTCTCCTGAAGTGGAGGCCAAATTGGGGAGGCAGTGATAGAAAGGCCTCTCCCCTGGTTGATGTTGATGTAGGCCTCCTTTCTCCTTCTCCTCCTCTGTCCTCTCTCTCCAGGCACCTCAGTTGATGTAATGATGGTGGAGTTGGTGGTGGTGGTCCAACGTTCCCCTCCTCTTCCTGGTCAGGGGACCACCACTTTAATCCACTCTCCAAAGTCTGGCTGCTCCCTCTACTCGTGCTTGCAGCTGAACAGAGGGTAACTTAAGACTGAAATACAGAAGCCTGCTATGGCTTTATATACAGGGGTGGTCACTGCCAGTACTGCAGTATAGAATCAGTTCTTCTCCTAAAGGTACATACACAACAATTCCTCCCCTTTTAGATAAACAGTACATAACATTCATTTAACAACTAAATAATAACTAATTACAATTACAATTTTCTCTGTACTATATACATCAACTGAAATAATCATTTATAAGTTCAGTCTTTGAGGAGGCTTCCTGATCCTGACTGGATAGCGCCTTTCTCGAGTATCCTGTTCTTGCGGCGGAGTTGATTCTGGCTCATTGTCATTGGTTGGTTCGTCAGCTTCCAATACCACTGCTCCTGAGGTAGACGCAATCTGTACTTCAGGTTGATTACCAAGTGCACCTGCTCGTGGTATGGGTTTGGCTTGTTCCTGTGACTCTAGAATCTGGTCAGCATGGCGTCTCATGATGCTCTCTCCAACGTCCACTGTGTACATTAGTGGTCCCTGCTGTGTGCATATCGTTCCTGGCTGCCATTTTTCTGTTCGGTCGTCGCGGGCCAAGACTGGTTGCCCTATCTTGAAGCTCCTGGTTGGCTTCTCATTTATGTGCTGGAATTGCTTATCCTCAACATCTCGTCTTATGTTTGGTTTGAGCAAATCCAGGCGACATCTTAGCCTTCGGTTGAAGAACATTACAGCTGGAGCTTGGTTGGTGACTGCATGTGTCGCATTTCGGTAAGCAAACAAGAAATTATCCACCTTGTGTTGTAGTGGTATGTCGTCATTATGCATTGCCTTTATGGCCTTTTTAAAGGTCTGAACAAACCTCTCAGCCAATCCATTTGTGGCTGGATGATATGGCGCAGATGTGTAATGCTTCACCCCATTATTCCTCAGAAACCTCTGGAAATCCTCTGACACAAACTGTGGCCCATTGTCGGAGCAAATCTGTTCTGGCAAGCCATTCCCAGCGAAGATGGTCCGTAGGACAGCAATAGTTTTCTCCGTGGTGGTGGAGGACATTTTGATGACCTCTGGCCATTTCGAATGGGCGTCCACAGCGATTAGGAACATTGAGTCCATAAATGGACCAGCAAAATCAATGTGTACCCGTTGCCATGGAGATGAGAGCCACTCCCATGGATGCAGCGGGGCCTGTGGTGGAGCGTTTTGGACCTTCTGGCATCCTGTGCATCTCTTGGTCATATCCTCGATTTCTTTATCGATTCCCGGCCACCACACAAACGCTCTGGCTAAGTTCTTCATTTTTACCCCTCCCAGATGACCCTCATGAAGCTCATTGAGCACTCTATCTCTCAACTTTGGTGGAATTACCACTCGGGATCCACACATCAAGGTCCCCCGGCACACTGACAGCTGTTCTCTCCTTGGCAAGAATGCTGGCAACAGTGAGTCGCCATGTGCTGGCCATCCCTTCACCGTCAAATCATAGACCCGAGAGAGTGTCGGGTCATTTCGGGTTTCCTTCTCTATACTTGAGTTTGTAACAGGTAGACATTCGACTATGGTCGCATGGAATATCTCAACAGGGTCCACTGCAGGTGCTTCCACTACCGTAGGCAATGGTAGGCACGACAGCCCATCAGCGTTTCCATGCTGTTTCGTACCCTTGCACTCTATGTCGTACTGATGTGCCCCTAGAAAAAGTGACCATCTTTGCAGCCGTTGCGCCGTCATCACCGGAACGCCCTTCTTTGGGTTAAAAATGGAGACCAGGGGCTGATGATCAGTCAGTAGGGTGAATTTCTGCCCGTGCAGATAGTGATTGAACTTCTTCACCCCCCACACCAGGCTGAGGGCCTCCCTGTCAATCTGGGCATAGTTACGCTCGGCTGAGGTTAACGAGCGCGACGCAAAGGCTATTGGCCTCTCTGAACCGTCAAGGAATTTGTTTTACAGCACCGCTCCGATGCCATAGGGAGACGCATCACATGCTAACCGAATTGGTAGTATTGGATTGTAGTGGGCCAATACTTCTTTTGAAGTGATTAGGCATTTACATTTCTGAAAGGCACGCTTACACTCATCACTCCATTTCCATGTTACTCCAGTTTGCAGCAGGGCGTTCAGTGGGTGCAGAATTGTAGATAAATTCAGCAAGAACTTATGGTAGTAGTTCACCAACCTGAGGAACGACCTCAGTTGCGACACATTTTCCGGTGCTGGAACCTTGACTACAGCCTCAATCTTGTCCGGCGACTTATGCAACCCTTCCTCATCAATCATGTGGCCACAATACGAGATTTGTCTCCTGAAGAACTCGCATTTGGGGCGGTTGGCTTGTAGCCCATATTCCTGTAATCTCGTGAGCACCTGCTCCAGGTTGGCAAGGTGTACACTGTCATTTTCGCCCGTAACCAGGATGTCGTCCAACTAACACTGGGTCCCCGGGATCCCTTGCAGGACTTGTTCCATCGCCCTCTGCCAAATAGCCGGGGCTGATGCTACCCCGAATACCAGTCGATTGTACTGGTAAAGGCCTTTGTGAGTGTTTATCGTGAGGTATTTCCTAGACGCTTCTTCCACCTCCATTTGTAGATACGCTTGGGCCAGATCAATCTTTGTAAAGCGTTTCCCTCCAGATAGTGGGGCGAAAATACCTTCTATCCGTGGAAGTGGATATTGTACTGTGTGCAGGACTGGGTTCACAGTTACCTTGAAGTCCCCACAGATGCGAACCTTCTTCGGTTCCCCAGGCGTGCTGCTCAATGATTTCTTCATTACAGGAATGATGGGTGTGGCCCACTCACTCCAGTCCACCTTGGACAGCACACCCGAACGCTCCAGACTCTCCAGCTCTGCTTCAATGGCTGGGCGGATCGCGTAAGGTACCGGTCTGGCCTTAAAAAATTTTGGGTTTGCATTATCTTCGATTTTTATCATTGCCGTTACTCCTTTTAGAGTCCCAAGTCCTTGTTGGAACACCTCTTTTGCGTCAGTTAGAGTCTTTGACAGTCGGCCAGGTGTGACATCATCATCCTTTTTATCAGTCACAGTTAGCGCCTGAATGGAATGCCAATCCAATTGTATTTTTCGGATCCATTCACGTCCCAATAATGGTGGTCCTCCATCTGGTAGTATATATCGATACATTTTCTGTGTTTCCTTGCCGTTGTATTCAACTGACACCCTTATTTTTCCTCTGGGGTAGACCTTTTGCCCCGTGTATGTCTTCAATACAATGGACGTGTCCTTCAAGGGTATGTGTGGGAATAGCCGCTCATAGTCTCATCGATTCATGACAGTTAGGGCTGATCCTGTGTCCAATTCCATCTTTTCTGGGGACCCTGCTACCATGAGGGTGACCCAAATGGTTTGGTGATCCTCCTTTGCGATCACGTTATGTAACTTTAGACAACTTAGTCTCCTGCTCCCGGAGTCCTTATCACTCTCCTGATCTTCCGAACTACTGTCTGTCAATTTCTTTACTTTCTTGTACATTTCCTTAGTAGTTCTTGTAGTGTTGGTTTTCTTTCCCGACCTGCAGACTCTTGCTATGTGTCCCATTTTCCCACATTGCCTGCATACTTTGTCCTTAAACCAGCAGTCCTTCTGATCATGGGTTGTTCTGCCGCAGCGATAGCACTTTTCTGCTCCATACGCCATTTCGTTAGCGCTGTATTCTTAAGGTTTCTGTTGTATTTCCGCAGCTCCCCGTGCTGCTGCTTCGTAGGATACTGCCACGCTGAAAGCCTGTTCTAGCGTCAGGTCCTTTTCCGAAAGTAGTCGTTTCTGGGTTCCTTCACTCTGGAGCCCGCAGACAAACTTATCCCGTAAGGTGTCTGCCAGTCCTGCTCCGAAGTGGCAGTGCTTCGATAACTTGTGTAGTTCCGTAAGATAGTCAGCATTGCTCTCATCTTTGTGCTGGTTTCTTTTATGGAACTTGAATCTTTCTGCTATCAGCAGCGGTGTAGGGTTTAGATGTTCCTGTAAGATATTAACAATCTCTTCAAAACTTTTCTCCATTGGTTTAGCTGGGGTAATTAAATTCTGCAATAGGCCGTACGTTCTCGCGCCCATCAAATTTAATAATACTGACGCCTTCTTTCCATCGGCCACCTCATTTGCTTTGCAGTACACTTCAATTCTTTCCACATACGTGGTCCAGTCTTCTACCTCATTGTCGAAAGCAGTGATACTGCCACTTTTCGGCATCTTGGGTGATTTTAAATGGCGCCTCCCACGCATTTTCTTCTTCACCAATGGATTAAAATGGCGCCTCCCACGCTTTTCCTTCTTCCCCAATGGAATAAAAAGGCGCCTCCCGTGCTTTTCCTTCTTCCCCTTGCTGCCACGCTGCTCCTAGCATTCTGCAGGGTAATGGCGGCGACCCGCGGCTTCGGCGCATCTCACTTTTCCTTCCCGTTGTTTTATTTTTGCTACGCTGCCCGGTTCTTGAGCACCGACCGCGCCCTGTGCGCTCCACCCTCTCTCTCTCTCTTTTCCTCCCGACGACGCTGCATGGCCCCTTTGCAGAGCCGCTCGATCGAGCTCAAGCCCGCCGCAGTCCGGAAGGGTCAGCGCACTACCTGCTACCAGCACGATTTGCTGGAACACCTTGACTGGGGAGCCAAGCCCAGCTCTCCACAGCCTCTCCTGCAACTCTCCAAACTCCGATGGATCCTTGGCGGTTGCCCGCGGTCGACGCCTGTTGTTCTGACTTCGACCTCCAAAAGCTTCTTCTCAGGGAAAGATCCCCGTGAGGTGATGCAGTACTGCAGGTGAGTTCGAACCTGTTCGTCGCCAATGTAGTGTCCGAGTATAAATAATACATGGACTGCAGGAGAACAATAATAACAGGTATTTACTGAACAGAGGGTAACTTAAGACTGAAATACAGAAGCCTGCTATGGCTTTATATACAGGGGTGGTCACTGCCGGTACTGCAGTATAGAATCAATTGTTCTCTTAAAGGTACATACACAACAGTAAAAGTGAACATGAAGCTGTCAATTGTCGTAAAAAGTGCTTCACTAATGTCCATTAGGGAAGGAAACCTGCTGTCTTTACCTGGTTTGGCCTCTGTGATTCCAACCCTATGCCAATGTGGTTGACTCTTAGCTGCCCTTAGAAGAGGCCTAGCAAGCCACTCAGTTGCATCAAGCACCGCCTCATGGCAACCAGGGATGAGCAATAAATGGCGGCCTTGCAAGAGACACTGACATCCTGAGAATGAATTTTTTTTAAAGAGACTGGATTTGTTGTGTCCAAATGCAGATCCTGAGATGTTAGTGATACACACAGCACTATCATCAATCATCAGCAAAGTGATGGAAGGTGTCATCGACAGTGCTATCAAGCAGCACTTACTCACCAATAACCTGCTCACTGATGCCCAGTTTTGGTTGCGCCGAGATCACTCGGCTCCAGACCTCATTACAGCCTTGGTCAAAACATGGACAAAGGAGCTGAATTCCAGAGGTGAGGTGAGAGTAACTGCCCTTGACATCAAGGCAGCATTTGACCGAGTCTGGCATCAAGGAGCCCTAGTAAAATTGAAGTCAATGGGAATTGGGGGAAAACTCTCCACTGGCCGGAGTTGTACCTAGCACAAAGGAGGATGGTTGTGGTGGTTGCAGGTGAATCATCACAGCCCCAGGACATCGCTGCAGGAGTTCCTCAGGGCTGTGTCCTAGGCCCAACCATCTTCAGCTGCTTCATCAATGACCTACTCTCCAACATAAAGTCAGAAATGGGAATGTTCGCTGATGACTGCATAGCGTTCAGTGCCATTCACAACTCCTCAGAAAATGAAGCAGTCCATGCCTGCATGTAACAAGACCTGGACTACGTTCAGGCTTGGGCTGATAAGTGGCAGGTAACATTCGCACCACACAAGTGCCAGGCAATGACTATCTCCAAAAAGCAAGAGTCTAACCACCGCCCCTTGACATTCAACGGCATTACCATTGCCGAATCCCCACACCATCAACATCCTGGGGGTCACCATTGACCAGAAACTTAATTGAACCAGCCACATAAATACTGTGGCAACAAGAGCAGGTCAGAAGCTAGGTATGCTGCGACGAGTGTCTCACCTCCTGACTCCCCAAAGCCTTTCCATTATCTACAAGGCACAAGTCAGGAGTGTGATGGAATACTCTCCACTTGCCTGGGTGAGTGCAGCTCCAACAACACTCAAGAAGCTCGACACCATCCAGGACAACGCAGCCTGCTTGATTGGCAACCCATCCACCACCTTAAACATTCCCTCCACCATCGGCATACCATGGCTGCAGTGTGTACCATCTACAAGATGAACTGCAGCAACTCGTCAAGGCTTCTCCGGCAGCACCTCCCAAACTCACAACCTCTTCCACCTAAAAGGACAAGGGCAGCAAGCGCCTGGGAACACCACCAGCTCCAAGTTCCCCTCCAAGTCACACACCATCCTGACTTAGAAATATATTGCAGATCCTTCATCATCGCTGGGTCAAAATCCTGGAACTCCTTACCTAACAGCACTGTGGGAGTACCTTCACTACACGGACTGCAGTGGTTCAAGAAGGTGGCTCACCACCACCTTCTCAAGGGCAATTAGGGATGGGCAATAAATGTTGGCTTGGCCTTGCCAGTGACACCCACATCCCAGGAGCGAATAAAATCAAATGACAACGATGGGATTCTGGCTCTCCGAATACGACGCATAGACAGAAATACTGATGGAATCATAATTGCTTGAAAAATAAGGTCAAATTTAAGACCTGAAGAAATATTTCATCATAGCAAGATTGTAAAGTTCCTGATCTAATAACTGTTTTCCAAAATAGACTGTAGGCTTAATGGATTGATTGTCAGACTTTACAAGGCTAAGGATTTTTATTGTTCTATGTCTGAAAGTACTATTAGCCACAGTAATAGACTTTTGGAAAAGCAGCGAACCATGTTTGGAGGCTTCACAGAAATCACAGAAACCCACACAGTGCAGATAGAGGCCATTTCGGCCCATCGAGCCTGCACCGACACATATCCCACCCGACCCCCGTAACCCCTACACCAACACATATCACACCCTATCCCCGTAACCCCACGTATTTAATCCCCCTAACACTAAGGGTCAATTTATCATAGCCAATCAACCTAACCCGCACATCTTTGGACTGTGGGAGGAAACCGGAGCACCCGGAGGAAACCCACGCAAACACGGGGAGAATGTGCAAACTCCACACAGACAGTCAGCTTGTGTCCTGATAGATTTGATTGTGATTTTGTAGGACAGTCTAACCAGCATAACTAACCTGAAATAACAACAGAAAATGCTGGAAAAACTCAGCAGGCCAGGCAACATCCGTGGAGAGAAATTAGAGTTGACGTTTTGGGTCAAAACCCTTTTTCAAAACTGGAAAGGAAATAAAATAGATCGAAGGCAGGGCTGTGATAGAACAAAAGAAGTAAAAGAGACATTAAGAGGTATTCAAAACCAGACGAGATGGTAATAGGACAGTGGAGACAAAAGACGGCTGAGATTAGGTGTGAAGTATACTGGCAGGATGAGAAACAGCTGCCATGTGGGAGAGAGAAAACAAAAAGGAAAGGGGGGGGAGGGAAAACCCAAAACAAAGGGGTGGAAAAAAATATAAGTAAAAATGTAATAGGGGCCGAGGTTATGATCTGAAGTTGTTGAACTCGATATTGAGTCCGGAAGGCTGCAAAGTGCCTAATCGCAAGATGAGGTGCTGTTCCTCGAGTTTATGTTGAGCTTCCATGGAACAATGCAAGAGGCCAAGGACGGTGAGGTCCGAGATTGGGTGACTGCTTTGCGGAACACCTCCGTTCAGTCCGTAAGGGTGACCCCGAGTTTCCGATCGCCTGTCATTTTAATTCACCGCTCCATTCCCACTCGGACCTCACCGTCCTTGGACTCTTGCATTGTTCCACGGAAGCTCAACGTAAACTCGAGGAACAGCACCTCATCTTCCGATTAGGCACTTTGCAGCCTTCCGGACTCAATATCGAGTTCAACAATTTCAGATCATAACCTCGGCCCCTATTACATTTTTACTTATATTTTTTTCCACCCCTTTGTTTTGGGTCTTCCCTTCCCCCCCCCTTTCCTTTTTTTTTCTCTCTCCCACATGGCAGCTGTTTCTCATCCTGCCAGTACACTTCACACCTAATCTCAGCCGTCTTTTGTCTCCACTGTCCTATTACCATCTCGTCTGGTTTTGAATACCTCTTAATGACTCTTTTACTTCTTTTGTTCTATCGCAGCCCTGCCTTCAATCTATTTTATTTCCTTTCCAGTTTTGAAAAAGGGTTTCGACCCGAAATGGCAACTCTAATTTCTCTCCACGGATGTTGCCTGGCCTGCTGAGTTTTTCCAGCATTTTCTGTTGTTATTTTGGATTTCCAGCATCTGCAGTATTTTGCTATCATAACTAACCTGAAGTTTGACAGTCTTCTTTTTCATCAAGATCCTGAGTTGTTCTGTCTTTTTCACACTTTCTTAAGAGAATGTGTTAGTTTGAATGGTAAGCGGTAGCTTGTAACATGGCGATACTGTTTATTCCTTCCTTAGTCCTTGAGGTTGCAGTTTGAATGCTCCTGTTTTTGCAGCTTTAATTTCATAGGTCAGTGGGAAATTAAGCAGACAGTTTAAGCCAGTTTAAACAACAAAACATTTTATTCAATTGAGTACGGCAATTTTACTGATTTTCTGTATTTTGGAGTTTTATCCTCTGTAAAATTTGCCTTGAACTTAATTATTTTACACTTTTCATTCACGAGCACTATTTTGGAAGTGATTGCTCACAGCCTAAAGTAGTCACTGAAACCCTCACTAACATGAGGTAATTTACACTGATGAGCAACTGGAACTTCACGTCAGATTCTACAACGTTATTTTTATGTTCATTCACTTTTAGCAAGCAAGGCCTTTTCTCACTTCAGAACCCTTCAGTTTGGGTCATAGAAATATGTGCATATATGAAGAAACACAATTATCATCAGGAAAATAATCTGGCATTAATTTTGCCCCATTCACATTCTCTATCAATCTGGTAGGAATCTCACCCCACTTTCCAATCTCTATAAGAGAAAACAGTTCAACGTTTTAAAAACTGTAAGGTTTTCCCCCTCTCTCTAGTTCACGATACGAAAGGTCAAGGATCAAGTGAGACACTGTAGTTATTTTATAGCTCTAAAGATTTTTATTTGACGTTCAGACACAACAGTTTTTACCAGAAAGAAAGTACAGCTTTTTGTACAACCTTTCTAGCAAGTGCAACTGAAGAACGAAGGACTGATTAATTCCTTTCTCTTGTGAGATAAGAAGGCTCCTCTCCCATGTCATCTTGTACAAATGCCGCACGTGGTTCTGCTAAAAATCTTCGCAGAACCTGTGTTTTTATATGTTTTTCTCTTTCAGGCCATATTTGGGCATGTTTTCCATTCTAATAGTTCTCCAGGCCTTGTCTCTTATCTCTGCAGCAGTCACCATGTCCTGGCCTTGTAGCTTGTTTTTTTTTAAAATTTTTTTTCGAGTAGGTACTCATAGTCCATATCGAAAAGTTCAAAATCCTTCAAAGTATGTCATAATAAGACTGCAAGGAGTACTCTTTACACTGTTTCAAATTTTAGGCTAGAAGATGCATAACATTGTAAAAGGTAATATGCCTGCTTATTCAACTTGCCTTGCTTAACTATATGCAGTGTGAAGATTGCTTAAACAGGTCTTAGTATAGTACAACTTGCTTCCAGCATGATATATTGGACTGGGCCTGTGCTGCACAGATAGACAGGCTGCTTTTCATGCATCTAAATAAACTGCTTTTTTTTTATCCAACTCCGACTATCACTCCATCTTAACATGGCAACAAAAAGGGGGTCAGTGTCTGCCCTGGGCAAAAGAGGGATGTGATAGAGACCAGGAACCACATTACAAAACTAACAATATCCACCACAGTAATGCCAGTGGTCTTTCCAATAAGGGAGAAGTACATTTAACAATAAAAAGCTGGGGTAGCCAGGTGCAAAAGTCGTAACAAATACAACAGAATTGAAAATAATAGTTTTTGCCACAGCAGACAGGACTATCAGAGCCAGAAAAACAGAAAAGACTTTAAAACTAGCCAGTAAATAATCTTAACATATCGTGAAATGTTATTGCTGTTTAAGTTAATCACCTCATATTTCTGAATGCCTATAAAAAATGATTCTAATCAACAAAAACATTTTAAAAAAGGAATAAGTTATTTGGTAATGGGGACAAATAAAATATGGAATGATTTTGCAATCTGCACCCTGTGGTGTCAAAACATGAAAGGCTGATCTTTAAAATGCCAAATGGACACTGTATGACTATCCTTGTAGTGTGTCTAGTGCCAGCAGCCCTTGGCAAATATCTGATCTGTCTCATAACCTCTTGTCAGTGAGCATATGAGACATTCCTTGCTTTGGCCCTGCACCAGATCTGGCACGATCAATGGAGATGTCAACATTAATGATGAATTGGCACTTTGGTTGTTGTTGTTGTTTATGCGCTTCATTATGCACCTTTATGAGATTGGCATCACAACCCATGGCTTCAGACCATAGCCTATCATTACTTGTGACTATTAAAAAAAAATAAGAAAAATAGAACCATGGAGCCTGAGATCCAAAGTTAATGTCTTCTCTAGCAGGCATCAGCCAGTTAATCCTCTTACTATAAACCTCCTGCCTAGTCCAGAATTGGCAAGCATAAATCAGCCACGAGCACTGCCAACTTCTTGTGAATTGGATCATGCTGCACTGGCTAATTTGCATAACGTTAATTTTTTGGCACAAACGAAAAAAAATGTTCGGTATAGCACATGTCATACAATGGATTCGACATCAAAATAAAGCATACAGCGTAAAATAAATCGCTACATTTCTGTATGGAAGTGAGCCTCATGTTTTAAATGAAATAATAAAAGTATTTCATGAAGTTGGCAATGTTTGTAACTAGAGTTAAATAAAATTGTCTGTAGCAATGTTAACCCTAGCGGACACCCAGTTTTTCCTCAGAGATTTTTGGAGTTGGAAATTATTGGATGTTTCGCCCACTTATCCTAGCAATAAAGTATATTTAACCTTATGCTACAGTAATCTGATGTGAGGTTAAATATAGCACTATATTACACGATTCTCTAATTATATTAATGCTAAAATCAAAGCTGTTCTCATTATTAATAAAAAACAAAAATAATGGCAGATGCAGGAAACCTGAATCAAAAATAGAAAACTCTGAAAATACACAGCTGGTCAATCAGCATCTGTGGAGAAAAACAGACCAGTTAATGTTTCAGGTGTAACTTTTCACCTGAAGAAATGGAAAATAAGCAAACATTTAAATAGAATCAGAACAAAAATCAGGAGGAGGCAAAAAAAACACCGCAGGAATGACCTGTGATCTGCTTAAAGGGAAAACAGGGGATAGTTCGATGGCTGAGATTATCTTTACATCAAACGATGGGAAGAAGCATAAAATACATTAAAGACATAATAATAAAGACATAAGCATGTGTGAATTGCTGAGGCAAAAGGAGCTAAATCAGGATACCTCGAGGAAAGATGCGGGATTGCTCTTTCAGCTTGTTTTGAGTTTCTTTGGAGCAGAGTAGAAGGTCAATGATGGAGAAGCCACAGTGAGAGTGGGAGGGGAAATGAAAGTGGCCAGGGAGCTTAGGGTCACACTGGCTCTGTCTACAAGTGTGACTTCATTAACTTCTCTTCTCTCCATGGTTGCTGATTGAGCTGCTGTGTGTTTCCAGCATTTTCGGTATTTCGTTCAGTCCTCAGTATTCTTGGATCACATGCACAAGTCTGATAAAGTGTTGGGATATATTTTCTTCTGTTCCAAAAAAAATAGCAACACCCATCTTTCCATAACTAACATTCCGCTAATAAAGTTGATGAAACTTGTGGTTTTGAAACATTTAATACCTCAGATTTCATTTATGTAATTTCATTACTGGGATTGAAGAAGTAGCAATCGTGGGGCACCATAATAATGATGCTTTAATGCTTCTCTAAAAGCTACTGAATCACTTAATGAGCATAAATATAGAAAAACTCCTTAGTACAGCTGTGGGTGTGCAAAATCCCTCTGGCACAATACTAGATGAGAAAGGCCATGATTGTCCAATCAGGACCTAGATGCCAGTGCCACCAGTTCCGTTTGCTTTTTTTACAGTGTGCTCTTCCTCTATATCTTTCTTCTGGTGCTTCCAGACCAAGACCCAGGCCTGGACCCCCAGTTGAGCCCACTTCTGCCGCTCAAAGCTGAATGTTGAATTCCTTCCCCTGAGCCCCACTCCCACTACTGGCTGGGGCCATGTTTGGGGTGGACGGAAGTCCTGTCTGCCCCAAGACACTTTTTAATTTAAAAAAATTGCAGCCGGGGAAATCTGAGCGAAGACCTACCGTTCCTGAGTCCCACTGGAATCTTCCCCAGCTTGCACTTCAGGCCCAAGGATTCTTATGTTTTGCCTGGTATATTATAACAAGGTGCCTAGACAAATGTGCAGAAATGCACAATAGTACGGTAATGAAAATACAGGGCCCAAATGGATAAATGTGCCTAGATTCCATTTTCTCTTTTCATGCAGCAAGTAAAACCCAGTGGCACTCCAGTGAAATCTGAACAGCATCACTCACTGCAGCGCCAAATTCCCCAGTTGATGCAGGCACCCACACAGCTGCACAGACAAGGGGAGAAGTAGCTGGTGATGCTGATGAGAGAGCACAGGATAACTCACTAATCGCTGGTGAGGGAATCACTGCAGTGGTGGCAGTGGTTCGGGAATGGCCCACTAATACTTCACCACTTGGATTGCAATCAGTAGTGGGGATTATCATCATTCAATTCAAAATAAAGTGTAAGAGAGAGAAGCAATGGTATTTTCCCCCTCACAACCACACTGTAATGGAATGACACATTGTTAGAAGCTGGAGTCTTCCACAACACATTGATGCATTTTGGGAAGGTGGAGAATTGCTCTAGTTGTTATATCTAGCAACATCATAAATGCATTCAAAAAGAACATGCTTATATTTTTTCCGCGGTTACATTAAGATTGTTCTAGTAAAGAGTCAGCATAGGTCAAAAGGACTTCTGTGCTATAGATTTCTATGGTTCTCTAAGAATAGGAACAAGAAAAGGCTGTTAGGCCCAAAATCCCAACTTTTTCATAGATCAGCCACATCTACCCTTCTTATTACAATATTCCTCAATCCTTTCTCTCTCCAGATGCATAGCTCTTATGAAGGGATAATTACAAGTCCTAGCTCTTTTCGGGCTACCCCAGATCAGGCATATTCCCCAGACATTCACCTTCAACTAAAGTTAGAGGTAGCCGAATTCTATAAGACGCTTAATTGGGTCTAAAGGTTCAGACTATCTCTCCCTAAGGGAAAGGAATGACGTAAAGATGTTACTGTCCTCCAGATAGCACTTTTAATAAGTTTAACTAGACTGTAACTTTCTGGATATTATGAGGGTCCGGAAACCACCCCCCCCCAGAATTCTGCAACTCCTCATAAAAGAGTGTACAGAAATTGAGTTTGTGAGTTTGATACAGAAATACTACTAGAGACAATTCTAAAAATGTATAGCTTTATTTAAGAGCCGACATACAGTTAACAACTGTTGAGTCAATCGCAACTTTAACAGTTCAAAATACAAATAGCTTACATTTCTTAATCTCAGAGATCCTTATTCTTAAATCTTAACTTCGTACATTTTTACATTTCTATTATTTCTAATCCAGAATATCCACCAAAATCAAATAAGAGTACCTTTTTGATCCCCGAGCCTCAAAGAGTTAAAAGCTTTATAGAGATGCCTCTGAAGAGTGAGAGAATCGCTTGCCCTTTCCAGCGACTTCTGACTTTCCATCTGAAAAGCTCTATTTTTATACCTTTTTTTAGTGGTTTATTCTTTGAAGTTTTCTGCTGATGTAAATTAATTATCTCTAGTCATTCTCTGTTGAATTTTTTTCTATTCTTACTGTCAATTTAGCTGCCAACTCTCAGAACCCTGTCTGTTGTTTAGGTATTCAAAATGTATCATAAAAAATGGTTACAACTTATGTATCTATTTGATGCAATTTTTATCAAAGGGCTTCCATTCAATTCTAAAATCACCTAGCTGTTTGGAAGCAGATGTCGTGACTCCTATGTGTTCCAAGTTCAATACAAACACAATGTGATTGCTTGGTGTCATCTATTGAAGTCATATTTCCAAAGTCATCTGTAGGTACTTTTTACAATATATAAATTGAAAACACTTCAACTGAGTATTTACTTGTTTTTTTAGCTCTCTGAATGGTTACACCACACATTTATGTTTCCTGTCTTTCATTTGATGTTACTTTTATCAAAGGCTCATGGTTTTTTAGTATTCTGTGTTTCTGTTCGAAGTGTCACTTTTTAACACTTTACTTGGGCATTGCTATTCACAGAAATCACAGAAACCCCACAGTGCAGATAGAGACCATTTCAGCCCATCGAGCCCGCACCGACACATATTCCACCCGATCCCCGCAACCCCTACACCAACACATATCCCACCCTATCCCCGTAACCCCACGTATTTAATCCCCCTAACACTAAGGGTCAATTTATCATAGCCAATCAACCTAATTCCAATGTTCAGACATAGAGGAACCTCCCGCCTGCTGTTTCAACAGGGCTATTGTCTCAGTATTAACAATCAATTCCCATTTCAAAAGCTTGTGTGGTGTTTACAACTTTCGTGTTAACACTTCATCTTATCTCAAAAGCCTGTGTTCTGTTTGCAGCCTTGTCATCGAGGCTTTCTAGACTTTTAAACCCAATATGTCATGTATTAATAATATCAGAAATCTGTTCATAGAATGGTGTATCACTTGGAATATGGCTATTTCCTTTACACTTAAACCACACTGTCCACTTCAGTGGCCCACCCTAGTAATTCTGCATGTGCTAGAGGGTAAGACATTGTCTTGGTAGCGCCCATTTTTTGGGCACTATGAGCACCCTTAGAGCTGCAAAATGGTGTCTGCGGCACAGCCCCACGCAATTGTGATTCTAAGCGCACCGGATGCTGCCTTGGTGCAGGCATTAGCGCGTGTGCAGTGAACATCCACCGGAAGTATGCACAGCAGGCAGGTCATGATGTCAATCAGCGTCAAATGCTGATTTGACGCCACGCTGCCATTTTGGAGCTCGACGCTCCAGCCGACGCCCTCTCTTAAGCTTACACAGCTGAACACGCATTAAGCAGCAGGAAGGATCCCCCACCAGTGCTACTCAAAGGGATCATTAACTACTTGCAGTTTAGTTGATGGTTGATTTTTTCCAGTTGTTGCCACAATCCTCCATGTTTTGGTGCTTTCCATCATTTTTTCAAGTTTCTGTAGTCTACAGGGAGTGGTGTGGCAGGTGCCCAAGAACTTTTTGCTGACTTAGGAACATAAGAATATAGGAAGAGGAGGAGGCCATTCAGCCCCTCAAGCCTTTTCTGCCATTCAGTGAGATCATGGGTGATCTGCGACCTAACTCCATATACCCACCTTTGGCCCATATCCTTGTTACCTTTGGTTAACAAAATGTTATCAATCTCAAATTTAAAATTAGCCATTGATCTAACATCAATTGACGTTTGCAGAAGAGAGTTACAAACTTCTACCACCCGTTGTGTGTAAAAGTGTTTCCTAATTTCACTCCTGAAAGGTCTGGCTCTAATTTTTAGACTATGCCCTCAGTCCTAGAATGTCCAACCAGCAGAAATGGCTTCTCTCTATCTACCCTATCTGCTCCCCTTAATACCCTGAAATCTTCAATCAGATCGCCCTTAACCTCCTAAATTCTAGGGAATACAACCCTAATTTGTGTAATCTCTCCTCGTAACTTAACCCTTGGAGTCCAGGTATCATTCTGGTAAACCTACACTGCACTCCCTCCAAGACCAATATATCCTTCCTAAGGTGTGGTGCCCAGAACTGCTCACAGTACTCCAGGTGTGATCTAACCAAGGTTTTGTATAGCTGCAGCATAACTTTTACCTCTTTACAGTCCCCTAGATATAAAAGCCAGCATCCTATTAGCCTTTTTGATTATTTTCTGTACCTGTTCATAACATTTTAATGATCTATGTGCCTGGACCCCCAAGTCTCTTTGGACCTCCACTGTTTTTAGCTTTTCACCATTTAGAAAGCACCCTGTTCTATCCTTTTTAGGTCCAAAGTGGATGACCTCACATTTGCCTAAACTGAAATCCATCAGTTCCTCGGAGTCCACATCACGGAAGACCTCTCCTGGTCCCTCAACACCTCCTCTCTGGTGAAGAAGGCCCAGCAGCGCCTATATTTCTTGAGGAGGCTGAAGGGATGTAATCTGTCACCCCCGATCCTCTCTAACTTCTACCGCTGCACTATAGAGAGCATCCTGACAAACTGTATCACGGTATGGTACGGCGGCTGTAGCTCCCATGACCGGAAAGCCCTGCAGCGGGTAGTCAAAACTGCCCAACGCATTACCGCCACCCGGCTACCGACCATAGAACATATATATCAGAAACGCTGCCTACGGAGGGCACGGACCATCATCAAAGACCCTACCCACCCCAGCCACAGTCTGTTCACCCTCCTACCATCTGGAAGACGCTACAGATGCATTCGCACCCGTACGACCAGATTTAGGAACAGCTTCTTTCCCAGGGCTGTCATCCTACTGAACTCCACAAATAAACACTAAAGCCTGCACATCTGCCGATGCACTTTATTCACTTTATTATGGTCATATTTATGCTAATATATATGTACAAATGTATGTTGAAATGTTTAAGTGTCCTAATCCAAATTGTACACTCTCGGGAGCCGCAAGCCTACATTTCGTTGTACTGCACTTGTGCACTAACAATGACAATAAAAGTTGATTTGATTTGATTTGATTTGATTTGATTTGATTTGATTTTGATTTGATTTGATTTGCCACAGTTTTGCCCATTCACTTAAGCTGTCGCTATCCCTTTGTAATTTTATGCTTCCATCTACACTACCTACAATTCCACCTATCTTTGTGTCATCGGCAAATCTGAATATATGACTTTCTATGCCATCATCTAAGTCGTTAATAAATACTGTGAATAGTTGAGATCCAAACACATCCCTGCGGGACACCAGCAGTCACCTCCTGCCAATTTGAGTACCTACCCATTATCCCTACTTTCAGTCTCCTGCCACTCAGCCAATTTCCTAACCAGTTCAATAATTTGCCCTCAATTCCATGGGCTTCTACCTTAGTTAACAGTCTCTTATGTGGGACTTTATTAAATGTCTCCTGGAAATCCATGTAAATAACATCCATAGACATTCCCCTGTCTACTACTTTAGTCACCTCTTCAAAAAATTCAATCAGGTTTGTCAGGCATGACCTACCTTTCACAAATCCATGCTGGCTCTTTCAGATTAACTGAAAATTGTCAAGGTGCTCAATCACCCTATCCTTAATTATAGACTCTAGCAATTTCCCGACAACAGATGTTAGGCTTCTGCACAAACTAGTTACTCCCAGACATGGGAGCACTAGTAGGCCTTTGTAAGGGGTTCTCCTTTTTGGATCGCAGAGGTTTCTCTCTCTAGAGGCCTCTCTCTCCCTCTTGCACTGTAAAACCTTGAGTGGTTCGACCCACTCACCCCTTAGGTTCTAGACACTGGACTTAGATGCAGGAACTACAATGCAGAGAATACTCTTATAGACCAAGTTTAATGAACAAAATGAAATTTTATTGCATAAGGAAAAACAAATCAAATGCAAGCAAATAAGAGGGTACATGGGAGGGAAAAACAAATCAAAATACAGTACTAACTAAAATAGATACAGGCATATTATACGTTACAAACGTCATCATGAAATGGGGAAACACACGGAACATCGAGGGACAACGACTCATGTTAATTATACCCAAAATGCCCACCCCCTTAAACCTATCTAGATCCGATTATGAAGGGCCAGAAACATGCTCACCAATCCAGTTGGAAAATTATAGAGTTTTGAAACAAGTCTGCGTTTTGATCCCCTCAGGCGTCCTGTTTCCGCGTGGTCAGTGGATCCACAGCGAGCTGCGCCACACTTCTCTCTCTCTCTCTCGAGGTGAAGATCACAGTCAGGCTGGACACTGGCAGGCCTGGACGTCGGCGGGGACGGAGACCATCTGCTTGACCACGGTTGGAGAGGTCTCTAGCTGGTTACCATTTTCATATGGGTTTCTTCTGTAGGGCTGTTGCCCTTTTGTCTCGTCAGCGGCCCGGGGTTTGTCGACGATCTCCCGATGGTTACCCCGGGGTGGGATGCAGACTTGAATCACCTTCTTGATGGTTGCCTCGTTCTTCTTCTTCTTCAATCCTTCCGAGCTGGTGATCTGTGAAGGAGGATGATGAGCCTCTTGATAGCTACCGATGGCTAACCCGGGACTCCCAATATACTTCTCAAGAGAAGCCTTTATCTCCCACCAAATCAAGGTTAGTCTTTGTTTAACTTTTGGCGGGCTTGTATCACAACGGGGTAGTTATTATATTTAAACTTCTTTTGGGATGGCCGGTGATGGCCATCTCTGGTCTGGAATGACCCTGCATTGTTTTGAATGTCTTCTTGATGTCTTTAATGGGTCTTTGATGCTCCCCTTATGAATATAAAACTGTTTCCCTTTGTCTGGGTAAACATTTAAATGGCCTTTATCTACAGGCCGATCTGACTGGATCTGCATCCAATCCATATGTATGCATTTGTGTCTGGTTTCGTTTACTCAGAAACGGCTTCCAGAACTTACTGTGGGTTGAATCCACAAAGGCTGTCTGGGGACTGCAGGAACCATTTTAAAGTGTCCAAAAAGCTAGTCACAGGGTCTGGCAGCCATTTTATATGCCCCTTTTTCCTGGGCTTCCTTTTAAAACAGTCTTTAAAACAAGGCCTCTTCTGCCAATAAACCCTCATAATACAATGTTCAATTTTGCGGATCTTACACCTTCCTCTAATTGGGAGAATGAGCAGAGGCCTTGCAGAGCAGGACAAGCTGCTAGAAGAGGGAGGAAGAGGAGGGGGAGAAGGGCTCTCAGCAGGAGGCCATATCACCGAATCACAGAAACCCCACAATGCAGATAGAGGCCATTTCGGCCCATCGACACATGTCCCACCCGATCCCCATAACCCCTACACCAACACATATCCCACCCTATCCCCATAACCCCACTTATTTAATCCCCCTAAAACTAAGGGTCAATTTATCATAGCCAAACAACCTAACCCGCACATCTTTGGACTGTGGGAGGAAACCGGAGCACCCGGAAGAAACCCATATCCGCTCAGGGTGTTCAAGGAGCAATTCTGCTACATGAACCTCAGTGACGTACAATGTGTGAGATGTCTGCGTTTCACCAGTGGCAGTGAAGGTGACTGTGGCATTGACATTTTATGCATCAGGCTCCTTCCAGGCTGGACATATTAGCAACACCTCGCAGTTTGCCATCCATTGTAGCACAAGGGAGGTCACTGAGGCTTTCTATTCAAAGAGAGCTCATTTCCTTTCATTCTCTCTTGCTAGAGACAAGCAGGCATGGTGCGGGTGCCATTAACTGAGGCACATTGCTTTGCAGACGCTGCATGTCAACTCTGCCATGTACCTGAGCCGAAAGGGATTCCACTCCCTCAATGTGCAGCTGGTGTGTGACCATAGGCAGTTCATCATGCAGGTCAATGCCCGGTATCCTGGCAGCAGTCATCATGCCTTCATTCTGCAGTAGTCCACTGTGGAGCTGCATTTCCCCAACGGCAATTGATGCTAGGTCAATTGTTAATTTTAAATCTGAGATTGATAGATTTTTGATAACCAAAGGTATTAAGGGATATGTGGCATATGGAGTTAGGTATCAGATCAGCCATGATCTCACTGATTGGAAGAACAGGCTGAAGGGGCTAAATGGCCTACTCCTGTTCCTATGTTCTTAAGTAATGGTCTGTCTTCATCATCACTCTCTTCTTGGTGTTCCTCCATTGCCTGGCCAGGTTGCACTTCTTGGGTATCTGAAAGGAAAAAGGCACAAGAGTAAAATTGTGGTGAGGGGAGAGCGGGGGGAGTGGGGTGGTGGAAATTATTATGTCCGTGTATGATTGAGACACGGACAGCAGGAGTTGAACAAAACAAGTCTTTACTGAAAGGAGTCAATTGGGAAACTGAAACTACAGAGGCTTACTAGCGCCTTTTATACAGGGGTGGTCACTGCCGGTACTGCAGTCTGAGACCAGTTATTCTCTTAAAGGTACATACACAACAATTCCTCCCCTTTTAGATAAACAGTACATAACATTCATTTAACAACTAAATGATAACTAATTACAATCACAATTACGGTTGCTAGATACATTGGTTAAGTTTAAGCAATTATAAGTTCAGTCTTTGAGGAGGCTTCCTGATTCTGTCTGGATAACGCCTCTTTGGGGTATCAGGTTCCTCTGGCAAGGTTGAGTCGGGATCAATGTCGTTGTTTGGTTCATCTGCTTCCAATACCACCAATTCTGCGGTAGCTGCAATTGGTACGTCGATTTCATTACCAGGTGTATCAGATCGTGGTGTGGAGTTGACGTTTCCCAGTGACTCTAGAATCTGGTCAGCATGGCATCTTACAATGCTCTCTCCAACGTCCACGGTATACATGAGAGGTCCTTGCCATGTACAAATCGTTCCTGGCTGCCATTTCTCAGTGCGGTAGTCCCGGGCCAAAACTGGTTGACCAATCTTAAAACTCCTGGTCGGCCTTTCATTCATATTCTGAAACTGCCTGTTCTCCACATCTCTTCTGACGTCTGGCTTAACCAAATCCAAGCAGCATCGTAGTCTTCGATTGAAGAACATCATGGCTGGAGTTTGGTTGGTAACCGCATGTGTCGCATTCCGGTAGGCAAACAAGAATTTGTCCACCTTGTGTTGTAGGGGCATATCTTCATTACACATTGCCTTGATAGCCTTCTTGAATGTTTGAACAAACCTTTCGGCCAATTCATTAGTGGCTGGATGATATGGGGCAGATATGTAATGCTTAACACCATTGTTCTTTAAGAACCTCCGGAACTCTTCAGACACAAACTGTGGTCCATTGTCAGAGCAAATCTGTTCAGGCAGCCCATTCCTGGTGAATATGGTTCGTAAAACTGTGATAGTTTTTTCCGTGGTGGTTGAGGACATTTTTATTACCTCTAGCCACTTTGAATGTGCATCCACCGCAATTAAAAACATCGAGTCCATGAAGGGACCAGCAAAATCAATGTGCACCCTTTGCCATGGAGATGAGGGCCACTCCCATGGATGTAGAGGAGCTTGTGGTGGGGCGTTTTGGACCTTCTGGCATCCTGCACAGCTCTTGGTCATCTCTTCGATTTCTCTATCGATTCCCGGCCACCACACAAACACTCTGGCTAAGTTCTTCATTTTTACCCCACTCAGATGACCCTCATGAAGCTCATTGAGCACTCTATCCGTCAACTTAGGTGGAATTACTACTCTGGATCCACACATCAAGGTTCCTCTGCACACTGACAGCTGTTCTCTTCTCGGCGAGAATGCTGGCAGCAGTGGTTCGCCATTTGCTGGCCATCCCTTCACCGTTAAATCATAGACCCGTGATAGTGTCGGGTCATTCCGTGTTTCCTTTACTATGTTTGCATTCGTCACAGGGAGACATTCGACTATGGTCGAGTGGAATAACTCCATTGGATCCACTGCAAGGTCTTCTTCTTCCACCGTCGGCAACGGTAGGCATGACAATCCATCAGCATTCCCATGCTGTTTAGTTCCTTTGTGCTCGATGTCATATTGGTGTGCCCCTAGGAAAAGGGACCACCTCTGCAGCCGTCACGCTGTCATTATCGGTACGCCCTTCTGAGGGTTGAAAATGGAGACAAGATGTTGATGATCAGTTAGTAGAGTAAATTTTTGACCGTGCAGGTAGTGATTGAACTTCTTCACGCCCCACACTAGGCTGAGGGCCTCTCTGTCAATCTGGGCGTAGTTACGCTCGGCAGAAGTTAACGAGCGTGACGCAAAAGCTATCGGCCTCTCGAAACCATCAAGGAATTTATGTGACTGTACCGCCCCAATGCCGTAGGGAGACGCATCACACGCCAGTCTGATCGGCAGTGCTGGGTTGTAGTGAGCCAATACTTCTCTTGAAGTGATTAAGTCCTTACTCTTCTGAAAGGCCCGCTTACAGTCATTGTTCCATTTCCATGCTACTCCCGTTCATAGCAGGGCATTCAGTGGGTGCAGGATTGTCGACAAATTTGGCAAAAACTTATGGTAGTAATTCACCAATCCGAGGAATGACCTCAGTTGCGACACATTTTCAGGCGCTGGGGCCTTAACAACCGCTTCAATTTTGTCAGGGGACTTATGTAACCCCTCTTAGAGTCATAGGCCTAGAAATTCAGTTGCGTTCGCCAGCCGTTAGCGCCATAAGAGGAGTAGATTTCGAGCGCTAGGCACTTAGCGCCCGGGCGCAGGCCGATCTGCGCCTACGCCCAACTTCAGTTGACATTTAGCGCCGGCGCAAAGTGTTTGCGCCCGCTCAGCTGCGCGCGCAGCTTATGACGTCATTTCGTCGTGCAACGCTGTTTGTGCGCCCCAAACCGGAACTTCAGTGGCGCCCGCCCAATGTGGGCGTGGCGCTGTTAAGAACTGTGAAGTGGAACGCAGCAGAGGCCCTGCGGGCCTCGGGGAGCGCTAATTAAAGGGCACTCAGACTGGACTATAAAGGCCAGCCATTTTGCTGCAATGACTTTAGTGCTTTGGATTTCTGGACAGAGACCAAGGAACAGACCTTACTGATTTGGGACAACATAGGAGAGATATTTTTGGCTTCTGGCCAGAGCTTGGAAATTTGACTCATTGTGATTTCACTGTTTGCAAGTATATTATGGGGGCTGCATGGGGTTCCAACCCTCAGTTCCAGCATTATGTGCGAAGGGCTCGCAGACGCTGTGTGAGAGGGGCAGCCATGCCTAGACGCAGAGGGGCCATCAGGCGTCGGCAACGTAGGCCTTACCCACTCAGGGAATACCGGCAGCAGGTGTCCTATCTCACCATGACTGCCGCGCATTGTGTGAAGAGGCTGCGCTTCAGAAGGGAGGTGATTGCAGAGATCTGCCAGCTGCTTCACAGAGATCTGCGTCCACAGCTGATGTGCAGGACGTCCCTGTCGGTGGAAGTGAAGGTCACGGTGGCTCTGAACTTTTATGCAAGCGGCTCCTTCCAAGCCGCTGCTGGGGACATAGCGAACATCTCCCAGTTTGCCGTGCATCGCTGCATCCGGCAGGTCACCGATGCCCTTTTCGCAAGGAGACACCAATTCATCTCCTTCCCCATGACCCTAGAGAGGCAGGAGCAGCGTGCAGTCGGATTTGCCAGGATCACCGACTTCCCCATGGTGCAGGGCGCCATTGACTGCACGCATGTGGCTATGCGGGCACCTATCGACAATGCCGAGGATTACCGCAACCGGAAGGGCTACCATTCCCTCAATGTACAGCTGGTGTGTGACCACAGGCAGCGCATCCTAGCTGTCAATGCCCACTTTCCAGGAAGCAGCCACGATGCATTTATCCTGCGCCAGACTACTGTGGCTGACATGTTCCAGGCACAGCCTCCCCCAAGGGGATGGCTTATCGGGGACAAGGGCTACCCTTTGTGTACATGGCTCATGACCCCGCTCCGCGCGCCCAGGACCCCTGCTGAGGAGGCATACAACAAAAGCCATCAAGCCACAAGGAACATCATAGAGCAAACGATTGGCGTCCTCAAGCAACGGTTCCGCTGCCTGGATCGTTCCGGCGGATCACTACAGTATTCGCCGGATAGAGTCTCCCAGTTCGTCGTCGTTTGCTGCATGCTGCACAACCTGGCTATCCCCAGGACTCAGGCACTGCCACCTCACGTTGGACCACCACCTCAGGAGGACGAGCAGGAGGACCATGAGGAGGAGGAGGAGGAGGAGGAGGAGTACCAGCCCAGGAGGGAGCCACAAGGTCCAAGGGCCGTCCGCCGGCGGCTTATTGAACGACACTTCTAGGCCCCCTCTCAGGGAATGGCTTGTGGCAATGAACGCACCTGACTGCAGCCGCTCCGCAAGCCCTCAGCCGGTTAACGCAACAACCGCTTGAAACATGACACATGGACAAGCTGAATACATAAAAAGCTTTATTTAACAAACTCAGGGCCCTTCCCACATGAAACACAAAAACAGACAACACCCCCAAAAAACAGTCAAAAACATATCTCACTCCCACAGCCTGGGGAGGAATAACAAAACTTGTCCATCCAATTGGCCTTCATCCTCGGCCTTACCAAGACAAACCCCCCCATACAGAACACAAACACCCCCATCTAAAAAAACATTTGCCATCATCTTCGGCCTTACCAAAATAAAGCCCCGCCATACAGACCACAAACTCCCCCATCTAAAAAAACATTTGGCAACACACTCTACTTGGTGTGCCGAGAGGGCGAGTCCTTGTGCAGGCTTCTCCGGCCCCTGCCCAACCTGCTGCTCCGCCTCAACCTGGGCCCTGTGGGTGTTGCAAGGCTGGGGGAAGGCTCCTGAGGGGCAAAAAGTGTGACGGCAGATGCCCTTGGGGGTCGGCCTAGACGAGGTCCGGCCCTGGAGGGGCCGGGTGCTGACTGCTGCAGCTGTGGCTGGGCAGCATCAGTCTCTCCAGCAGCTCATCGCAGCTTTGCTGGGGGAGTGGCAGTGGCGGCTGCAGCAATGGGGGCAAGCTGGCTGATGCCAGGCGCTCGCTGGTCGCCAGAGACACTGGCACTCGGCCGGGCTGGCACTGCAGCAAGCGCAGCAATCTGGTGAAGGCCAGACCGCTGTGCTGCAGCAGCGCGGCGGGTGCCCTGGCGATGCGTCCGTGAGACAGCAAGTGTGGCAGAAGTGAGTGCCCGTACTGCCCTGGTCTGTGCCCGTATCAGACCAGCCAGTGTCTGCACGGCATCACTCATGAACTCTCGACTCGCGTCCTGTGCTGCCGCGAGTTGTTCGACACCCCTGGCCTGTGAGTCCCCGAAATCGGCCACACTATGAGCCAGGGACTCAATGGCCTGAGGCAACTGTCCCACAACCCCCATGAACTCGGTGTGGCGCCGCTCCGAATCCGCGGACATTTGATCAAGGAGGCGCACCTCCTGGGCGAGGACCGTCTCCGGACTGGAGGCCGGACTCTCCCTCTGGGGAGAAGGCCGCCGAGCTGGCCGACCCTTCCCGCGTGGCTGGACGCCACTGGGCCCAGCAACTGCCCTCCCCTGCAACACTTCCCCCCTCTGGGGAGAAGGCAGCCGTGCTGCCCGACCCTTCCCGCGTGGCTGCACGCCACTGGGCCCAGCAACTGCCCTCCCCTGCAACACTTCCCCCCTCTGGGGAGAAGGCAGCCGTGCTGCCCGACCCTTCCCGCGTGGCTGCACGCCACTGGTCCCAGCAACTGCCCTCCCCTGCAACACTTCCCCCCTCTGGGGAGAAGGCAGCCGTGCTGCCCGACCCTTCCCGCGTGGCTGCACGCCACTGGGCACAGGAGCTACACCCCCCTGCAACACTTCCCCCTGGCTCTCCTCCAGGCAAGACGTGTCCCCTCCATTGCCATCCCCTGGCGCGGATGAGGGTTCCCCCGATGTGCCGCCTTCCTCTTGGTCCTCGTCGTCCTCCTCTTCCGAGGGACTGACACTCGCGGCTTCAGGGACCTCCTCCTCACCAGCTGAAAGCAGGAAGGCGCAAGAGTAGCTTTAGAGTGAGGACAGGGCGTCAGCGAGGGAGGCATGAGTGGTGGCATTATGCGCATTGGTGGGACAGTGGCAAAGGATGTAGATCTGAAGCGCAAGGGGAATGAGAGAGGTCCAAACGGTCATGTCCTTACCATTGGGGCCCAGCACATGGTTGGCATCTCCAATAGCAATGGGGCAAATCACCCGGGCACGCATGAGTCGAGCCACGCGCTCCTCCAGGTCACTGAGCTCCTGGAACTGGACACGGACTCCCCCGGTGACAGTCCGGCTCTTCAGATTCTGCGCCAGCTTGGCCTGCAAGAGAAAGTACGGCCTCTAAGTACAGTGTGGTGCCCTGTTGTTGTGTGCACTGCCTCCCATGGTCGAATAGCTTGACCAGTGTGTCAAGTGCAGAAAGTGCTACTGATGATCATGCCAGTGCCATAGCTGCTGGAGGAGGGCTGGCCATTAGGCCTTTGAGGTCCCTTTGCCCATAATGTGAGGTGCACATGCAAGGATGAGGAGGACACTGGAAAGGGTACTCACCCTGACCAACCGAGTGAGGTCGTTGAACTTCTTGCGGCATTGGTCACCAGTCCTGGGGACATCGCTGTTGGCTGTGACCCTCTGGGCGATTTCCCTCCAGGCTCTCCTGTACAGCCTCTTGGGAGCCTTCTTACCACTGTCCGGGCACAAGATCTCTCTTCTCTTCTCCAAACCCCTAAGCAGCACCCTCAAAGCATGCTCTGAGAAGCGCTGCGCTCGTTCACGGGCCTTCTGCATGGCTTCAGGCGCTATTTGGGTCCAGCAGCAGTGTTCAGGCCTGTAGTGTAGGTACCCGTCTTCCTTTAAGGGAACTATTGAATGTAACCGTTCACCTTTAAGAGGACTACTTTCGGGTGGCACTATTTGTTTGGCTTCTGTATACTGTAATACCGATAGTGACCACACCAGTATATAAGTGTTGTGGCATGATTGCTGGGGCAGATTCGCCCGGACCTTCGAATAGTAAAGACCTGTTTGTTTGTTGCTTCTGAAGTCTGTGTATTTATTAACTGCACAACCCACAGACTTTACAGTGGCGACGAGTCCGATCGTACCCTGCGGCAAGATTACCAAAAGCAACGAAGAGCGTCGAAGAGAGACAACCGCCCTCGTCGTGCTACCAAAAGAAAACACGAGGCTGCAACAACAGCAAGCAGGAAGACTAACAACAAAAGCTGTATCAGCAACAGGCACTGACTACCCTTCTGCCACGGTGCGGAGTGAGCCGACCAGCAAGAAACAAGGCGGCCGAAGAGACTGTGAGTAGGGGAAGGGGTAGAAGTATCCGGAGGATAAGGGCAGAGCGCTCGACCTCGGTCGAAGGGGAGCTATGCCGGCCAAAAGTTGGGTCCAACGGCGTCGGGTGACAGCCGGACCGCGATCGGCGGGAACAATCCGGGCAGCGACCGCAGCCACGAAGCGCTGAGCCTGCGAGTAGGCACGGGAAGAGAAACGCAGCCGCAGCCGGGGAGGGAAACACCGGTCTGCGAGAGGGCTGGGGAGGCGAACGGGAACCGTGCGGGTGAGAGCCGAGTGCGGAGAGAGAGACTGCGAGGAGCCAGTCCAGCGGCTGAGCTGTTCTCCACCAACGGGGTACTCAGAGCCGGCAAATCCGAACGTGCAGGAGTGAGAGAGAGACACAGCCGAAAACGGGGTGAGAGACTGCGCGAGAGCCAGCCCAGCGGCTGAACTGTCCTCCGTTAACGGGGTGTACCCAGCGCCGGTAGAGCCGGGCGGGCGGGAGGAAAAGACAGAGCCGAGTAAGGGGAGCTGCGCGGAAGCCAGCCCAGCGGCTGAACCTGTCCGCTGTGGGGAAAGCATTCCCCTTCCACCAGGGAAGAAACGCGGGAAGCCGCCATTAGGCGGGGAAGACGATTGAAGTGGGCGGGGCGAGAAGGAAAGAGCGGGAAACCGCCATTTTCGCGGGAAAACCGCCATCTTAGAAATAAACAAATAAATAAGAATACTTGAAGAAATACTTGTGTTGTACCCAAGGAAAGAAAGATGCCTAAGCGGGCGGACATCAACGAGTTCAATTCGGAGATAGAAGACTGGGCCACATACGTAGAACGTATTGAGATACATTGTAAGGCTAACAAAATAGCTAAGGAGGAAAAAGCTTTAACCTTACTTAACATGATGGGTGCGAAAACATTCGGGGTGTTGAAGAATCTTCTCTCACCAGCTAAACCGGCAGATCAGACTTTCGATGATATTGTAGCTGTGCTGAAGGATCCCTTGAACCCCACACCGTTGATGCTGGCTGAACGATTCAAATTCTACGCAAGAATGCAGAAGAAAGACGAAAGCAATGCGGAATACTTGGTCGAACTGCGTAGGATAGCGAAATACTGCCAGTTTGGAGGGAATCTGACAGAGGCACTGCGGGACAAGTTCGTATGCGGATTGTCCAAAGAAGGAACGCAGAAGCGACTACTGGAAGAAAATGACCTCACACTGGACAGGGCTGTCCTCATAGCTGCATCGCATGAAGCCGCAGCGAAAGGAACGGCGGAAATGCAGCTAAAGGCGGCGGCACTAGGGGTGGACCAAATTACTTCGAGCACAACAAAATGCTACCGTTGTGGGAAGACAACACACGACCAGAATCAATGCTGGGGTAAAAACCAAGAATGCAGGAAATGTGGCAAGATCGGGCACATAGCTAAGGTATGCCGGTCAGGAGCAACGTAGAACAATAAGAAGTCACCACAAAAATGGTACGGGAAGGTACAAGAGGTGACTAAGAAGAGTCTGAGGGAACAGAAGTCGGTCTCACACTCCAAATGCAAAGGACTGGACAGTCTGAGAATTCACAACGTGAGCAATGAAGCTGACCGACAAACTATCTGGATAACGCTACAGATTGCAAAGGTCCAAGTAAAAATGGAAGTGGACACCGGATCGGCGTTGACGGTCATGAATAAGCATGACTATAAGAAATTTTTCAAGCATATTCCACTACGGGATACGGAACTAGTACTACAGACATACACGGGGCACAAGGTATTCCCCATCGGCATGATAGAAGTCAAGGTGAGATACAAGGATAAAGATCATCACCGGTTGGACCTGTACGTATTGCCTGAGGGAGGACCACCACTTCTGGGACGGGAGTGGATCCGAAAAATAAAATTGGACTGGCAGTCACTAAACACCATGACGGTGGATTCCGAAAAAGAGGATGTCAAACCTGAACGGTTGTCCAGAATATTGGACGAAGCTAAGGAGGTATTCCAGCAGGGACTGGGAACACTGCGAGGGATTAAAGCAAAGGTTAAGATTGCAGAAAATGCAAGCCCAAAGTTTTTTAAGGCCAGATCAGTACCTTACGCAATACGACCAGCTGTGGAGGCAGAACTGGAAGAACTTGAACGATCAGGGGTTCTGTCAAAAGTGGTCTGGAGTGAGTGGGCCACGCCCATTCTTCCCGTCATGAAGTCCTCACCGAGTAATAAGCCAGGGGGACCGGGGAAGGTCCGTATCTGCGGAGATTTCAAGATTACTGTGAATCCGGTGCTTCACACGGTACAATACCCGCTTCCGCGGATTGAAGATATCTTTGCTTCGTTGGCTGGAGAGAAACATTTCACGAAAATAGATCTGGCTCAAGCATATCTACAGATGGAGGTCGAGGAAGAGTCACGCCAGTACCTCACCATCAACACTCACAGAGGCTTGTATCGCTACAATAGACTGGTCTTTGGGGTAGCTTCGGCGCCAGCAATTTGGCAGAGGGCCATGGAACAGGTGTTACAAGGAATTCCAAGCATGCAGTGCTACTTAGATGACATTTTAATCACGGGAAAAGATGAGGAAGAACACCTCACGAATTTGAAACTGGTACTCACCAGGTTGAAGGAGTATGGCCTTCGGGTTAATCGCAAGAAGTATGAGTTCTCCCAAAAACGGATCTCATACTGCTGTCATGTCATTGACCGAGAGGGACTGCATAAGTCACCCGAAAAGTTTGAAGCGGTTGTGAAGGCCCTCGCTCCAGGAAACGTATCTCAGTTAAGATCATTCTTGGGGTTGATTAATTACTATCACAAGTTTCTGCCGAATTTATCCACGGCACTGCATCCACTGAATGACCTGTTGCGGAAAGAAACACCATGGAAGTGGAGTGAAGAATGCAAAAAGGCTTTTCGCAGGAGCAAGGAGTTGATTACCTCTGAAGAAGTGTTGGCTCATTTCAACCCAGCATTACCCCTTCGTCTAGCTTGCGATGCTTCCCCGTACGGAATTGGGGCAGTACTCTCGCACAGGCTACCAAATGGCTCGGAAAGGCCAGTGGCTTTTGCGTCCCGATCATTGACACCCGCGGAGCGAAATTACGCCCAAATAGATAGGGAGGCCCTCAGTCTTGTGTGGGGCGTGAAGAAATTCAACCATTACCTACAATGTAAAAAGTTCACATTGTTGACAGACCACCAGCCGTTGGTGTCCATATTCAACCCAAATAAGGCCGTTTCCACCATGACAGCACAAAGGTTACAAAGGTGGTCCGTGTTACTTGGGGCACACCAATACGAAATTGAGTACAAAAGGTCTAAACAGCATGGAAATGCTGATGGGTTGTCACGCTTGCCATTGCCGATGGTAGAAGAAGCGAGTATAGTGGACCCAGTAGAGTTGTTCCACTCATCCATAGTGGAGTGTCTACCGATAACAAACTCAATGATTGAGAATGAGACAAGGAATGACCCGACTCTTTCACGAGTCTATGATGTAACGGTGGAGGTATGGCCAGCACAGAGCGAACCAACACTGCAAGCATTTGCACAGAGGAAAGAACAACTGTCTGTGTGTCGAGGAACCCTGATGTGTGGATCTAGAGTGGTGATTCCACCCAAACTCCAAAAGAAGGTGCTAAAGGAGCTGCACGAAGGACATCTGGGGGGAGTAAAGATGAAAAATCTAGCAAGAGCGTTTGTGTGGTGGCCAGGCATTGATGGAGACATAGAGGAGATCACGAAGAACTGCCTAGGATGTCAGAGGGTTCAGAACGCGCCACCCCAGGCTCCTCTGCATCCATGGGAGTGGCCCTCATCGCCTTGGCAAAGAGTACACATCGACTTTGCTGGTCCATTTATGGACTCGATGTTTCTAATAGCGGTGGATGCCCACTCCAAGTGGCCGGAAGTAATTAAGATGACCACCACCACGACGGAAAAAACCATCGCAGTGTTAAGTACTATGTTTGCTCGGAATGGCCTTCCGGAACAGATCTGTTCTGATAATGGACCACAATTTGTGTCCGAAGAATTCAAGAAATTCTTAAAGAGCAATGGGGTTAGACATTACACGTCAGCCCCATACCATCCCGCCTCCAATGGATTGGCTGAAAGGTTTGTCCAGACCTTCAAGAAGGCCGTAAAGGCCATGAGTAATGAAAATATAGGTCTGCAACATAAGGTGGATAGCTTTTTGTTGGCATACCGAAATGCGACACATGCGGTCACAAATCAAACTCCCGCAATGATGTTCTGTAATAGACGCCTAAGATGCCGGCTGGATTTACTAAAACCAAACGTCAGAAGAAACGTAGAGAACCGGCAATTCCAGGGCATGAACGACAGGGTCACTAGATCTTTCCAGATCGGTCAACGAGTTTTGGCCCGGGACTACCGTACTGAGAAATGGCAGCCTGGAACTATTGGGAAAAGGCTGGGGCCATTGATGTACACCGTGGACATTGGAGACAATATAATAAGGCGCCATGTTGACCAAATCATAGGGTCCACCACAAATGGGCCACCGACTTCACCACCTTATCCGGGTAATGTTGAAACTGAGATACCCAGAACACCTACTTCCGATCTAGTGATACTGGAGTCAGCTGAACCTGACACGGCTTTTCAAGCCGAATCGACCTTGCCAGAAGCACCTCCTAGCCCGCCTGAAATGACGACACCACTGCGGCGTTATCCTGACAGAATCCGGAAACCCCCGGAAAGACTGAATCTATGAACTGTCTTACATAAACCTGTATATATGTTAGAATGTATGTTCACTATGGACTTAGTAAGTAATAAGCTAAAAAGGGAGGATTGTAGTGTATGTACCCGTCTACCTTTAAGGGAACTATTGAATGTAACCGTTCGCCTTTAAGAGGACTACTTTCGGGTGGAACTATTTGTTTGGCTTCTGTATACTGTAATACCGATAGTGACCACACCAGTATATAAGTGTTGTGGCATGATTGCTGGGGCAGATTCGCCCGTACCTTCGAATAGTAAAGACCTGTTTGTTTGTTACTTCTGAAGTCTGTGTATTTATTAACTGCACAACCCACAGACTTTACAAGGCCTAGCTGGAGGGCTGCAGTATCCAGGGCATGGCAGCAGACCAAGTCGACCCTTCCCCCTTTAAGAGCTGGCCGGCGTCAGGGTGTCTGCTGTCAATCAAAACATGACCGCACCTGCGCTGCGCCCGGCCTCGGCGTTATCACTCTGCACCGCCGGCTTAGCGCCTAAAGATAGGGGTGCAACGCCAGTTTCAGCGCTCGCCCAAACTCCTTGGCCAAAGCTACTGAATATCGGCGAAGTGGCCTCCACTTTCCGGCGGGCGCTAACTTTAGCGCCCGCCCGAATTTACCGCCCCAAAAGTGGCTATACTGAATTTCTAGGCCATAGAGTCATAGAGTTATACAGCACAGATAGAGGCCCTTCGGCCCATCGTGTCCGCGCCGGCCATCAAGCCCTGTCTAATCTAATCCCATATTCCAGCATTTGGTCCGTAGCCTTGTATGCTGTGGCATTTCAAGTGCTCATCCAAATGCTTCTTAAATGTTGTGAGGGTTCCTGCCTCCACAACCCTTTCAGGCAGTGAGTTCCAGACTCCAACCACCCTCTGGGTGAAAAAGTTCTTTCTCAAATCCCCTCTAAACCTCCCGCCCTTTACCTTGAATCTATGCCCCCTAGTTATTGACCCCTCTACTAAGGGAAAAAGCTCCTCAGCATCCATCCTATCTATGCCCCTCATAATTTTGTACACCTCAATCATGTCCCCCCTCAGCCTCCTCTGCTCCAAGGAAAACAAACCCAATCTGCCCAGTCTCTCTTCATAGCTGATGCGCTCCAGCCCTGGTAACATCCTGGTGAACCTCCTCTGCACCCTCTCCAACGCGATCACATCCTTCCTGTAGTGTGGCGACCAGAACTGCACACAGTATTCCAGCTGTGGCCTAACCAGTGTTTTATACAGCTCCATCATAACCTCCTTGCTCTTATATTCAATGCCTCGGCTAATGAAGGCAAGTATCCCATATGCCTTTTTTACCACCTTATCCACCTGTTCCGCCGCCTTCAGGGATCTGTGTACTTGCACACCCAGATCCCTCTGACCCTCCGTCTTGCCTAGGGTCTTACCATTCATTGTGTATTCCCTTGCCTTGTTAGTCCCCCCAAAGTGCATGTGGCCACAATACGATATCTGTTTCTTAAAAAACTCGCACTTGGGGCGGTTGGCTCGTAGCCCATGTTCCCGTAGTCTAGTGAGCACCTGTTCTAGGTTGTTAAGGTGTTCACTGTCATCTTCACCTGTCACAAGGATGTCGTCCAAGTAACACTGAGTCCCCGGAATCCCTTGCAGGACTTGTTCCATCGCTCTTTGCCATATCGCTGGAGCCGATGCTACTCCGAATACCAATCGATGATACTGGTAATGACCTTTGTGGGTGTATATCGTGAGATACTTCCTAGAGGATTCTTCAACCTCTATCTGCAAATATGCTTGTGCTAGGTCAATTTTTGTAAAACGCTTCCCTCCAGACAGTGAGGCGAAGATGTCTTCTATCCTTGGAAGAGGATATTGTACTGTGTGAAGGACTGGGTTCACTGTCACCTTGAAATCCCCACAGATACGAACCTTCCTTGGCTCCTCAGACTTATTGCTTAATGTTTTCTTCATGACAGAAATGATGGGTGTCGCCCACTCGCTCCAGTCGACCTTAGACAATACGCCTGCCTTCTCCAGATTCTCCAGCTCTGCCTCGACGGCTGGGCGAATTGCATATGGTACCGGTCTTGCTTTGAAAAACTTGGGAATTGCATTCTCTTCTATTTTTATCGAGGTGGTTACGCCTTTATGAGTGCCCAGTTCTTGTTGAAATACCTCTTTGGCGTTAGCTAAGATTGTTGACAATCGTCCAGGAGTGACGTCTTCATCTTTTTTACTGTCCACCATCATTGCATGAATGGAGTGCCAATCTAAGCTTATCTTCCTGATCCATTCACGTCCCAATAACGGTGGTCCACCATTTTGCAGTATGTAGAGATACAATTTCCATATTTTCTTGCCGTTGTATTCGACAGGCACCCTTATTTTTCCTCTGGGGTATACTTTTTGCCCCGTATACGTCGTCAAGACGATGGATGTCTCTCTCAAGGGTATGTGTGAGAATAGCCACTCGTAGTCTCGTCGACTCATGACGGTTAGCGCTGATCCTGTATCCAATTCCATTTTAACTTGGGACCCTGCTATCGTGAGGGTGACCCAAATGGTTCGGTGATCCTCTTTTGCGATTACATTGTGAAGTTTGAGACAGCTTAGTCTCCTGTTCCCGGAGTCACTATCGCTCATCTGGTCTTCGGAACTACTGTCCGTCATCTTTTGTACTTTCTTGTACGGTTCCTTAGTAGCCTTTTTGTTGTCGCTGGTCTTCTTCCCAGACCTGCAAACTCGTGCAATGTGTCCCATCTTTCCACATTGCCTGCATATTTTGTCCTTGGACCAGCAGTCCTTCTGGTCATGGTTAGTTCTGCCGCAGCGATAACATTTTGCAAATCCCCATGTCATTTCGTGGGTGCCGTATTCCTGTGGCTTTTTTTGAATTTCCACAGCTCCCCTGGCTGCAGCTTCGTACAACACTGCCACGCTGAAAACCTTATCTAGCGTCAGCTCTTTCTCTGAGAGTAACTTCTTCTGTGTTCCTTCACTCAGGAGTCCACAGACAAATTTGTCCCGTAGTGTATCTGCCAATCCTGCTCCGAACTGGCAGTGCTTTGATAGCTTGCATAGTTCCGTAAGGTACTCAGCATTGCTCTCATCTTTATGCTGAGTTCTCCTGTGGAATTTAAATCTTTCGCCTATCAACAGCGGTGCAGGGTTTAGCTGTTCCTGTAGGACAGCAACAATTTCGTTAAAACTCTTCGCCTTCGGTTTGGCTGGAGTAATCAGGTCCCGCAATAGGCCGTACGTTCTAGCGCCCATTAAGTTTAGCAATACCGATGCCTTTTTCTCATCGGCTATTTCGTTTGCCTCGCAATATACCTCGACTCTTTCCACATACGTGGTCCAGCCTTCTATTGTATTATCAAAGGCAGTGATACAGCCAGTCATCGGCATCTTGAAAATCTAAAATGGCGCCTCCCGCGCTTTGCCTTCTTCCCCGATTTAACAAAATGGCACCTCCCGCGCTTTTGCCTTCTTCCCCGCTGTTGCTAGCGCTGCTTTCCGCGGTTTCCGTTGCAACCTGCAGCTCCTCGTGGTTTCCTGCGCGTTTAATATTTCTTTTATTTTTTTTATTTTCCCGTCGTGGAACAACCCTGTGGGACTCTTGCCTCCCTCTTCTCGGGTCTATACGCAGCCCGGCTTCGTAGCACCGGCCGCGCCCTGTGTGCTCCACCCTCTCTCTCTCCTCTTCCCGACAACGCTGCTCGGCCCCGTTACAAGCCACCCGCTCGAGTTCGCGACCGCCGCAGCCCAGGAAGGATCAGTGTACTACCTGCCTCCAGCCCGATTAGCTGAAGCACTGTCGACAGGAACCAGGCCCCGCTTTCGACAGCTTCTCCAGCAATCTTCAACTCCGCTAACACAGGGGCGGATGCCCACAGTCGACGCCCGTTTCTACTGCTTCTTTCTTCCTTCTGGCCTCGACCTCTGCTCACTTCGCTGCAGGAATGGATCCCAGGAGGCGGTGCAGACTGTAGGTAAGTTCGTATCTGCTCGTCGCCAGTATTATGTCCATGTATGATTGAGACACGGACAGCAGGAGTTGAACAAAACAAGTCTTTACTGAAAGGAGTCAATTGGGAAACTGAAAATACAGAGGCTTACTAGCGCCTTTTATACAGGGGTGGTCACTGCCGGTACTGCAGTCTGAGACCAGTTATTCTCTTAAAGGTACATACACAACAGAAATCAAGAGGTGCATGCTTACACCATCAGCAGCTTGTAAATCAGAAGAGATTGTGGGATGAGGAGTAAGAGGGAAGTGAGAAGGAGGGTTAGGTATGAGGATACCATCATCTCCAATTGTTTCAGCCCTGCTGCTGGCCGCAGCCTCAGCAATGGCCATTTCGATAAAGGCCCACAATGTCTCCTCCATGGGGGTTAGAGCATGCAGGCGTGCCTCTCCCCCTCTGGTTAATTTCTGCAAGAGAGAAGGAAGTGTGTCGGTGAGTGTCATGCATTATGTTTGGGTGATGTGGCTTTCATGGTTGAATAACTGATAGTGTGTGCAAGCTGTGAGATATGGGTGTGAGGCTTGCAACATTGTGTGTAACGGTGAGGTGAAGCATATGCATGTTAGGTATGAGTCCTGATTGATAGAGATTGCTGGTAGGTGAATGATGGAGGTGTGGTGATTTGAGCAGTGGCTGAGGCTAGTGGTGCAGTTGGTAGGATGTGGCATTTGAAGATGCATTCACTGACATTGACCACTTGTGTGAGGTCATTAAACTTCTACAGCACTGCATCCAGGTCCTTGGGGCTAGACTCCTGGCATTGACCTCAATGACTATCTGCTCCCACTGCCTTTTCACCGTGTCTATAGAGCCTCCTGCCCCATTGCGGATACAGGATGTCTCTCCTCCTTTCCACCTCCTCCACCAAGTCCTCTAGTGCCCGCGCTCTCCCATGTTCAGCTATTCTTCTGTCTTTCCCAGGTCAGCTTCAACTCACTTAGGATTCCCTGTACCTGCTCCAGCCGCAATGGACCTTCCCTTTAAGAGGTGCAGGCTAGCTTTATGCAGTGCAGGCTAGCTTTAAGTAGTGCTATCAAGTATCGATTTTGGGCTCCTTGCTGATGCATGCAGCCAATTAACAGCACATTTAGTGCTGGCTGTGTGCTGAAATCATGTAAATGAGCAGCATTACATCCAAAGTGCATGGGCTATTGGTGCATTGCGATCTCCGCACCCATTTTTGGTGGCTATCCAATTTAGCCCCTAAAGGGTTTTATTAATTGTTCAATCTCCACCATTTCTAACTTTATTTTCAAAGTATATAATTCCCCTTTAATCTTTTCAGCATTGTAGCTCTCAGACGAGAATTTAGTCTCACATTTTTAGCATAATCGATTGATAGCTTTTTGCTTCTGGTCAATAAAAACTCAATTTTTCCACAAGCATGTTTCAGCTCATATGTATGTTGAGATGTTATCTTTATTACTTGGTTTGGACCATGGTCCTTGCTCATATTTTAATTTTAGATGTGTGGAATGTTTACTTGACAGTTTTGGCCTGGATTTTGCTGTACTCAGTGCGCACTGTCATTACTGGGTAAAACTAACAGCAACTTCTGGCGACAGTTAAATGTGGCAATCTGGAAGTTGCTGTCAGTGATACACTGCTCCTCCACAGGCTGTGCTGTTGCAGTCTTCGCCGATAGAATCTGCACATTAATCACTATAATGGTGTGAACATGTGGTACTTACCCACTAGTTTAGCTCTAGAGACCAATGAAAACATTAGGGCTTGTGCAATCAAGAGTAGGTGAGTTTTTAATGGCGTAGTATGTGATAATTAGTGCTGAACAACCTCTCTGGCCCTGAAAAATGTATTTTACAACTGGGGAGTTTCATTCCCTGAGAAGAAAATTAATGTTGCAGACTTTTAAAAAATAAAAATAAAAATATATTTTTTAGTCTTTCTGTTTTTCTCCTTTATGTCTCTCCCTTAATCCCATGTATATGTCCCAATCTTTATTTTGCTTCTTGTACAATGATTTAAATTTAATTTATGTTTCCTGTTTTTTACTTCCTGCTTTGCAGTCGACGTGTCTCAGTGAGGATTATTCAATCTGTTTGGTTAAAGAGCCTCCCTGCTGTTTGACATGCTCAGAGATGCCACAGATCCCCTGTAGAGGGCGCCACATTGAAACAGGTGCCGGAACAGATGGCTGGACATCTCCGGTGACGAGACTGTGGAAGGTCTGTGGGCAACTGTACACGAGGTGAACAGCGAAAGTCGTTCCTTCGCCGGTCACAGCAAAATCCTGCTCATTGTCTTTTTGCCTTCAACTCAGTAACTGTGTATGAATTTAAGATTCTATGTCAACTATTAAGACTGAGAAAACTAGGCTATCAACTATTGGGTCTTTAATGGAATGGAAAAGGGGAATTTCAAGACTTTCCCCCATTAAAGTAGGACTTGTGTATGCATTTTAGTTGATATTAAATTTCACTATTAGAATAAGATACTAAAATAAGTTATTACAAAGCTGGTTGGGCATGTGTGCTGTGAGGAGGATGCCGAGAAACTCCAGTATGATATGGACAGGTTGGGTGATTGGGCAGAAGCATGGCAGATGCAATATAATGTGGATAAATGCGAGGTTATCCACTTTGGTGTCAAAATCAGGAAGGCAGATTATTATCTGAAAGGGAATAGATTGGGAGAAGGGGAAGTGCAACGAGACCTGGGTGTCCTTATGCATCAGTCGCTGAAGGTAAGCATGCAGGTGCAGCAGGTGGTTAAGAAGGCAAATGGTATGTTGGCCTTCGTAGTGAGAGGATTTGACTACAGGAACAAGGATGTCTTGCTGCAGTTGTAGAGGACCTTGGTGAGACCACATCTTCAGTATTGTGTGCAGTTTTGGTCACCTTATCTGAGGAAGGATGTTCTTGCCATGGAAGGAGTTCAGCAAAGATTCACCAGGCTGATACCTGGGATGGCAGGAATGACGTATGAGGAGAGATTGGGTCGATTGGGCTTATACTCGCTGGAGTTTAGAAGAAAGAGAGGGGATCTCATTGAAACTTATAAAATTCTAACAGGGCTAGACAGACTAGATGCAGGAAGGATGTTCCTGATGGCCGGGGAGTCCAAGAACCAGGGGTCACAGTCTAAGGATAAGGGGTAAGCCATTTATGACAGAGATGAGGAGGAATTTCTTCACCCAGAGAGTGGTGAACCTGTGGAGTTCTCTACCACAGAAGGCAGTAGAGGCCAATTCATTAAATATATTCAAGAAGGAGTTAGATATATTTCTTAAGGCTAAAGGGATCAAGGGATATGTAGAGCAGGCAGGGACAGGGTACTGAATTTGGATGATCAGCCATGATCTCATTGAATGGCGGAGCAGGCTCGAGGGGCCGAATGGCCTACTCCTGCTCCTATCTTCTGTTTCTACGTCTGTTTCTATTTTGAAATAGGTAGTATCTGAAGGTTGAAACCTACCAATGAAAGTATTCTGAGCTTCTGTAACTAATTACACTGTACAGAAATTACAAGAACACCCTTAGACCCATTAAATAGATGCGAACCGAAACATTATGACTTAATTATAAAAATTCAGCAATGTAGTTCATTCCGGGAAGTAATTAGAATTAACTGGTAAGAATTTTGTAAAACTACTAAAAGCTCCATGTAGATTATTTTCAATCCTGTTGAAACCAGTGAATGGTCAGGAAAACTGTGTCGGCTTCAAACTGCGATATTTAATTAATCTCTTATTAATAACCATAGGTAGAGCCATCCTAAGTGTAGTTGTTAAGGGCATTTGGACAGTTAATGGGGAATATTAACCATTAGAGTTCCAGCAGCCCCAATTAATTCTATGCTTACCTGTGATGACCATTTGATTTCAGTTCACATAATATGACACAGAAAGGACTACTATTACAGTAACAAATGTACAATTTTGACAACTCAAAGTAAAATAAGAAAGTTTGAAACTGTTTTTATGCTCTGTCTTTAATGATGCCGATCTACCCAAATGCAAGCTTTAGGTTTTTCAGTGAGAAAGAAAGATTCGAAGAGAAGGATGAATCAACCATGGCTAACCAAGGAAATTAAGGATGGTATCAAATTGAAAGAAAAGGCATACAATGTTGCAAAGATTAGTGGTAGGCCAGAAGATTGGGAACATTTTAGAAACCAGCAAAGGATGACTGAAAAAATAATAAAGAGGGAGAAAATAGCTTATGAGAGTAAGCAAGCAAGAAATATAAAAACTGACAGTAAGAGCTTCTATTAGTATATAAAAAGGAAGAGAGTAGCTAAAATAAACATTGGTCCCTTAGAGGACGAGACCGGGGAAATAATAATGGGAAACAAGGAAATGGCAGAGGCATTGAACAAATATTTTGTATCTGTCTTCACAGTAGAGGACACTAAAAACATCCCAGTACAGGTAGACTGCCTTTTATCCAAACTTCCGAAAACCGAAACCCTCTAAAAACCGAAGTTTTTTTCGTTCAGCGTAAGTCGTGCGCACGACATGACCAGAGTGGCGCACGACCCCCCGCGGACCCCCGCCGACCCCCCCGCCGACCCCGACCCCCGCCGACCCCCCTGCGGACCCCCCCGCGGACCCCCGCCGACCCCGACCCCCGCGGATCCCCGCCGACCCCGACCCCCGCCGACTTACGCTGAGCAGAGGGTCAGCGTAAGTCGTGCGCACGACCCCCCGCCAACCCCCCCACGGAACCACCTGACTCTCTTCCAAAGGCTCGAAAGCAACGAGAGCTCTGAGCCCGCGGCGGTGCCGGCCCCTGTTCCAACCGAGCACGACGACCTGTTGGTGGAAATGCAGAACTTCATTGCATTCCAGGCTAGCAGCGACGGACAAGCCATGACTGCGGACCCCCCCGCGGACCCCCGCCGACCCCCCCGTGGACCCCCGCCGACCCCGACCCCCGCCGACCCCCCCACGGACCCCCGCCGACCCCGACCCCCGCCGACCCCCCCCGCGGACCCCTGCCGACCCCCCCACGGACCCCCGCCGACCCACCTTCCGAAATCCGAAATTTTCCGAAAACCGAAACACGGCTGGTCCCGAGGTTTTCGGATAAAGGATAGTCTACCTGTAATAGTAGAAAATCAAGGGGCAAAAGGGAGGGAGGAACTTAAAACAATCACTGTCACTAGAGAAAAGGCAAACTTCTGGGTCTAAAGGCTGACAAGTCCCCTGGACCTGATGGCCTGCATCCTAGGGTATTAAAAGAAGTCGCTACAGAGATAATGGATGCATTGGTTGTAATCTTCCAAAATTCCCTTGACTCTGGAAAAGGCCCTGAGGATTGGAAAACTGCAAATGTAACGCACTTATTCAAAAAAGGAGGGAGACAGAAAGCAGGAAACTATAGGCCAGTTAGCCTAACATCTGTCATTGGCAAAATGCTCGAATCCATTATTAAGGAAGTAGTAGCAAGGCATTTAGAAAATCATAATGCAACCAAACAGAGTCAACATGCTTTTAAGAAAGGGAAGTCGTGTTTGACAAATCTATTAGAGTTCTTTGAGAAGGTAACGAGCAGGGTGGATAAAGGGGAATGAGTAGATATAGTGTATTTGGATTTCCAAAAGGCATTCGACAAGGTGCCACATAAAAGGGTATTGCATAAGATCTCATGGTGTTGGGTGTAATATATTAGATTGGATAGAGGATTGGCTAACTAACAGAAAACAGAGAGTCGGGATAAATGGGTCATTTTCAGGATGGCAATCTGTAACTAGTGGGGTGCCACAGGGATCAGTGCTGGGGCTTCAAATATTTTCAATCTATAGTAATGACTTGGATGAAGGAAGCGAATGTATTGTAGCCAAATTTGCGGACGATACAAAGAGAGGTGGGAAAGCAAGTTGTGAGGAGGACATAAAGGGCTCGATTTTGCCAGGCCCAAGGAGGCGGGATTGGAGGCGTGTGAGGTGTTAAAATTGCAAAAACTGGTGGGTGGGCCCGATCCCGCCTCCATCCCGCCTCCGAGCAATTTTCCCACATGCAAGTTTTCTGCCCGTCTCCATCCTGCCTCCAAGAGGCGGGATAGGCCCTTAAGGCCCCTAACAACCAGTTAAGTGCCTCTGTAATCCCATTTTGAGAGGCCTTTCTGATTTTAACACTTTTCCCACGTGCTATGCGCCTCCTCTGAAACATGCCAGTGAAACCTGGTGGCAGCACAAGTGGATTGCTTACTAACAGCTGCAGCTCCACTATTAAAAAGGAGTTTTCAGCAATCATCATTTGCAGGTGGCAGACTTTGTTGTCTCAGGTCTGGGGGAAGTTTTAACAGGCCTACTCATTGTTGCGGAAGTTTGGAGCCTGACACCCATCTCCAGTGTGATCTCCTGGGAAACCCCTCTCCCCAGCTTGAATGAGCGCATCTTCAACTGAGGTAGATACCAGAAGAATGGGAACCATTTATTTCCTTTCCTCCTGGACATCAGATTCAGACGAAGACCAGCTGTGGCAGCAGCAGAACCCTGAACAACAGCAGCACCAACTGCAGGAGCAACAACAGGAGCTCCAAGCTGCTGCTCACCCACCTGAAGCTGCACAGGCCAGAAGGCGCCAGCGTGCAACCACATTGCTGCCCGGGATGCAAGGGACGCGCTCACTTTGGCCAGATTTGCTTAGCCTGCACAATCAAACACTTTTGCCTCGCACATTCTTATCTGACCATCGACAATGGCCAAGAACCTGCGGATTCCTATCACTCTGACCACCATACTGACATAGAAACATAGAAGATAGGAGCAGGAGTAGGCTATTCGGCCCCCGGAGCCTGCTCCGCCATTCAATGAGATCATGGCTGATCATCCAAATTCAGTACCCTGTCCCTGCCTTCTCCCCATATCCCTTGACCCCTTTAGCCTTAAGAAATATATCCAACTCCTTCTTGAATATATACAGAAAGTACTGTCAAACTCATGAAAACTCTGGGCGCCCAAAACAGTCCTTAACCTTAAAATAAATTTGAAAAAATCATCACACTATTTAAATCAACTATAAATAACATTAAATTACTATTTTAAACAATAATTTAAATTTTTGAAAAAAATAATTTTATAAAAAATCGGGGCTAAAAATACACTTACTTTACTGTAAAGTATTTAAAAATAATAAACCTGTGGAAAAAATGTTCTAATTTTAATTAATTGACCACTTACCTTTTAAAATGAAGTCCTTACGCCTGGTTTTTAAATGAGCAAAAAGTAGAGGCCTTCACGCACGGGCAAACCTGTAAAAAAAAAGGAAGTTCAACGCGCACGCGCAGACTCCTGCGCGCACGCGTTCGACCTCTGAACCCCTTGGTTCAGAGGATCGGAAATGCCGGTTTCCCGCGCATGCGTAGTGCATGCAAGAAACCGACACTTCCATCAGGTCCACGCGTGAGTACTCCATCTGTACTCACGCGTTGGGACCCGAATTTCTGGGCCATTACATCTAGTTCCCTCGTCTAGATCATTTATATATATTGTGAATAACTGGGGTCCTAGGACCGATCCCTGTGGTACCCCACTAGTCACTGCCTGCCACTCGGAAAAAGAGCCGTTTATTCCAACTCTTTGCTTCCTGTCTGCCAACCAGTTCTTTATCCAAGTCAGTACCTTACTCCCAATCCCATTTGCCTTAAATTTACACGCTAATCTCTTATGCGGGACCTTATCGAAAGCCTTCTGAAAGTTCAAATACACCACACCCACTGATTCGCCTTATCTATTCTACCAGTTACATCCTCAAAAAATTCCAGTAGATTAGTCAAGCACGATTTAACTTTTGTGAATCCATGTTGACTTTGTCCGATCCTGTCACTGTTTTCCAAGTGCTCTGCTATTACATCTTTTATAATGGACTCTAGCATTTCCCTCTCTACCACCTTTTTTGAATTGTGGGGTAACATTAGCTACCCTCCAATCCATGGGAACTGTTCCAGAGTCTATAGAATTTTGGAAGATGACCAGCAATGCATCTACTATTTCTAGGGCCACTTCCGTAAGTACCCTAAGATGTAGATTATCAGGCCCTGGGGATTTATCGGCCTTCAATCCCGTCAATTTCCCTAACACCATTTCCCTACAAATACTGATTTCTTTCAGTTCCTCCCTCTCATTAGACCCTATGTTCCCCGACATTTCTGGGAAGTTATTTGTGTCCTCCTTTGTGAAGACAGAACCAAAGTATGTATTTAATTGGTCCGCCATTTCTTAGTTCCCCATTATAAATTCCCCGGATTCTGACAATTGCAAGTTGGCCTAAGCCCTCAATGTGAATGTCCCATTTGCGAAATGACACACACCACAACTGCAACAGTTTGTCATCAGAATTTTTATGACAATAAGCAAGTGATGGCATTTTAAAAATAAACACAACATTACACCCAAGTGTCTACTCTTGTGACTACTTGTGCATTATCTTCCTCTTACATGTGCTCCTACGTGGTGCTTCCCCTGTGGCTTCAGCAGATGTGGAGGCCCCTTGCTCACTTTCTTGCTGCTCCTGTCTTGACACCTTTGGTGGGCGTCCTCTGGGATTGCGAACCTGTGAGGGCTCGGCAACAGTCTGCTGCTCCTTCGGCTGTGCAGGGGCTGAGACGCTGATCTCAGTTGGGTGGGGACTCTGGTGGGGCTCTAACCGAGGACTTTGCAGTGGCATGGTCGTGTGAGCACTTGGAGAGGAGCCCCCACTTCCTTGTTGTATGCCACCAACATCCCTCTCATGGGTCAGCTCCACTTCAGAGCTAGCAAGTGGCTTGACAGCACCTTGCTGCGCTTCAGGAGGGACATGAGGACCCGTTTCTGTAATGGAAGTCCTACTCCCGAGGACTTGCATGAGTGTCTGGTTTGTATGCTCAATAGCTGACCATCGCTCCTCAAGAGATGTCAGTCTATTGTGAACAATGACCATGTTTTCACGACCCTGGCGACTAAGCTCCTCCATGGCCGTAGCCATCCTCTCCTCTACGGTAGCCATCCTTTCCACGGAGGTTGCCATCCTTTCCGTGGTGATGCATTCATGCGCCAACGCCTCCACAAAGGCTCTGTTCATGTTAGCGATGGACTCCTCCATTCGCTCCACACTCACAGCGACCCTGGAGACAAACCTGCGAGAGACTCCTGCACCTGTTCCTGGAGTTCCAGCACTGCTGTCCTTCTGGATGGACCTGGAGGCACAGGGTCGACATGCAGCGGAGCCAAGCTGGGATCGTCCTGCGCCCTCCGATGAGGACTCTCCACTGCTGTCTCTGTCTCCACCATCTGCTGATGCTCACTTGTGAGCTGTGATACACCAGGTGACAACTCTACACTATGTCCCGAAGGTCCCACTGAGGTGTGAGTTACTGCGCTGGTGCAGGGTGCACTTAATTCTGCTGACGGAGCACCCTCAGAGGTTGCAGCTTCCACTGAGGAGTCTGGAAGCTCAGGCTCTTCCTCTTGGAAAGTGGGGACGGGGGCTCTCGATGGTCCTGTGGGGGAGTAAAGGAAAGAGTCAGAGATGTGAGGCCAAGGTTACATGCACATTGAATATTGCAGATGATCAAAAGTCAATCTGTTAGAGCATCAGAATCATTATCAGTGACTCATGCAATGTCAATGAGAGAGATGATAATCTATTCTGTCACCAGCTTGCTCTGATGCACCCATCTGTCCATCCCCTACATGCGCATCCTCCTCCACTCCCATGATCTCCAGGGCCACCTCCTCCCAGGAGGTGAGCTGGGCTACTGAGGGTGGCCCTCCTCCTGTCCTCGCTCTTTCCCTCTCTTTTCCTGCAATGAGGGAGACAAATTGAGTTTGAGTGAGAATGAAGGAGTGAGTTTAGAGAATCCATATCATTGATGGTTAGAAGGGGACAAAGGTGGAGTGAGGTTTGTGTTGTAAGTTGTTTTCATAGCATCACAGCGATAGGGAATGTGAGGGCTGCATAGTCGAATAGTTAGGTGAATGTGACCATAGAGAGCGAGGGAATGGGTAAGGGTGCAGGAATGTCAGTGTCAAGTGGGATGTGGAGGAAGAGGTTGTCAAAGCTGAGTGCTGGTGAGGAGAGGCAATGGGGATCAGATTGAGGGTGATGGGAAAGTCATATTCACTTTTCCAGTGCGCAGACGGTCATGAAACCTCTTCCTGCATTGCAGCCAGGTTCTGCGGCACATAGACAAAGAGTTGACCTCCTGGGCCACTTGCATCCACACAGCTTTCGTCTGCTGAGGAGGCTTCTTCCTCCCTGAGGAAGGGAAGAGTACCTCCTTATTTCCTCTTGCTCCCTCCACCAGAGCTTGCAGGGCGGCGTCATCGAACCTTGGTGCAGACTTTGGCCTACTGCTGGACATATTGGCTGGAGGAGTCTATCACAGCAAAGGGCATAAGGTTTGCAGTCTGCAGAAGCAGCAAGGCTGCTTGCAGGCCTTAAATCCACCAGCATTGATGACGTCAACGGAGGCGACTTTCAGGATGGAAAGACTAAGCGGGCCAAGGGTTCCCACACGCTGGAAATCAATTGCCCAGTTAGGTGAAAATCGCATATTTTTCCCACATCAAATTGGAGTCAGGTGGCTAACACGAAAGGTGGCTGACATGCCCCCAGCACGCCCCAATGGCAAAATCGAGCCCAAAGAGACATAGATAGGTTAAGTGAATGGGCAAGAATTTGGCAGATGGAGTATAATGTGGGAAAATGTGAAGTTATCCACTTTGGTAGGAAGAGTAGAAAAGAAAAATATTATTTAAATGGAGAAAGACTACAGAATGCGGCGGGACAGAGGGATTTAGGTGTCCTTGTCCATGAAACACAAAAAGTTAGCATGCAGGTGCAGCAAGTAATTAGGAAGGCAAATGGAATGTTGGCCTTTATTTCAAGGGGGATGGAGTATAAAAGTAAGGAAGTTTTGCTACAACTGTATCGGGCGCTGGTGAGATCACACCTGGGGTACTGCGTACAGTTTTGGTCCCCTTATTTAAGGAGGGATATACTTGCATTGGAGGCAGTTCAGAGAAGGTTCACTCGGTTGATTCCTGGGGCGGAAGGTTTGTCTTATGAGGAAAGGTTGAGCAGGTTGGGCCTATACTCATTGGAGTTTAGAAGAATGAGAGGTGACCATATTGAAACATATAAGATTCTGAGGTGGTTGGACAGGGTAGATGCTGAGAGGATGTTTCCCCTCGTCAGGGAATCTAGAGCGAGGGGCATAGTCTCAGAATATGGGGTCACCCATTTAAGACCGAGATGAGGAGGAATTTTTTCTCTCAGAAAGTCGTGAATCTTTGGAATTCTTTACCCCAGAGAGCTGTGGAAGCTGAGTCATTGAATATATTCAAGGCTGTGATAGACAGGTTTTTGAGCAACGGGGAGTCAAGGGTTATGGGGAGCGGGCAGGAAAGTGGAGTTGAGGTCAAAATCAGATCAGCCATGATCTCATCAAATGGCGGAGCAGGCTCGAGGGGCTGAATGGCCTACTCCTGTTCCTGCTCCTATTTCTTATGTTCTTATTAAGTTTACGCTCCGAAACTATTTGCTTTAAAGTTGCTTTCAACACCTTGGTAGTTTTTACATTTACAGGGTAAGAAGAAGCAAGATGACTGTGTGTATGTGTGAGAGGTGGGTCTGTCGCTGGGTACAGTTGGACTAGTTGATGGAGGCTGAAGGTGCAAAATTTGCGAATCACATGCTAACTGCGATTGTCTCACTGTGGGCCATTGAGAGCTTCATCCATGTTAAATGTTATAAATTATGAAAATAAATATGAAATACAAGCAAACCATTATTAGTTTTTTAATAAAAACTAATTTTATCTTAATTTTAATACTATTATTGGCAATGTATATCTCTGAATTATGCCCACTGCACTTAAACACCCTAATGACACTCACTGTCTTGCGTGTGAATAATGGCTATTTGGATGAATTTGCAGAGTGTGACACGTGCCTGAAAAACAGTGAGCTAGAAATTTGTTACAGCCAAGAAATGGGCAGTGTTTAGACTAAAAAAGTTAAGCTGTGCCATCTGAAAATCGCCTAGGATGCACACAAATTTTGTGCTCACTCCTTAAAATGATTGTAGTCATGATTCTAGTCTAAAAACCCAAGCTCATTGGCATTACGCTGAAAAGCTGGACAAATATCGCAAGTAATGATTGCCACAGGCTTTATTCACGACTTAAAGGGGAGGTTTGTTGATGCTTCAGCACCTCATTCTCAGGATTGTGGGGTGTGCAGCTGCCCCAACAACCATAAGGCAGATCATTGCGTCAGGGAGAGAGCCCGGAGGTTTTCTAATGAAGCTCTGGAGATATTGGTTTTCGCAGTGGAGAGAAGGCAGCTGGTCCTGTACCCGCCAACTGGAGGGCCATCGCCACAAGTCTGCTGCTCTATGTATGTGGAGGGAGGTGGCACAGCATGTCACGGGCAGCACTGTGGTCCCCAGGACCCACACCTAGTGCAGCAAGAAGTTTAACGATCTCACATGGGTGGTCAGGGTGAGTGAAGGCTTCAACAAATGCTACATACCACCATCTGTACTACAAGCTTCACACACTGCTCAATGCACCACACCCCCAGCACTCACCCACCAACAATCTCTACCCTATCAACACTTACACCCACATCTCACACCTTGCACACAATGATATCTATTATCTATTCAACTATGGTAGGCACATCACCCAAACACATTGCACCACACTCACTCACACACTTTCCTTTCTCTTGCAGGCCAAGGTGATGCATAATCACCGGGAGCAGGAGCAGACAGGCAGGGGCCAAGCCCACATTGAAGAGCTGTGCCAGCTGGAGATGAGAGTGCTGGAGATCATTGGGTGCCAGGTTGTCAGCACCGTGGCCACCGGCAATGTTGACCCCCTTGGGGACAATAACAGTGTGTTCATTCCTAATCCTTCTTCTCACATCCCACTTCCCCCTCAGCCCACAATCTTTTCTCACTTTCAAGCTACTTATGCAGTATGCATGCATTTTTGCCATCCCGCCCCCTTCCCTCACCATAACCCGGCTCTTGTGCCTTTCTACTTTCAGATAATCAGCAAGCATCTGAGCAGCCTGTCCCCGAGGGCACTGGTGAGCGTGATCTGGAGGCCTTCAGAAGACGGGTGATGGGCATGCACATGGAAATGACAGGTGCAATGGCAAGGCTGCCAGAGAGCCTCTCAACAATGGCAAGGATGTAGAGGAGTCAGCCTCTAACATTGCACGGGGCTCTGCACAGAGCATGGAGCCCAGGATTTCCAGCCTGGAAATGATGGTAGACTCCCAGAGAGACCGTGGTGACCCAGATGTGATGGTGCACATGATGAGTGATGTCGCAGCTTCCATTGCAGCACAGGCGGAAGCGTGCCAGCGTCTTAGTGCGGCAGCAGAAGCTCAGACTGCTCTCATGCAGTCTCTGCTTGGTGGCATTTAAGCTCTGACTGCTGCCATTGTGGCTGGGTCTACCACTATTGACTGGGGCTTTCACGGTGTCGCATCAGGCCAGCAATCTGTGCTCCAACAGATTGCTAGTAATACTGTGGCGCCATCCTGGGGGAGTGGCAGTGGAGCAGGACCCTGCTGTCTTCTCTCAGGATGATAGCATTCCTACTCCCACCACTGCCACTCTGCCATTGCCCTTGCAGCTGCCCATCAGCCAGCTCAGACAGCTGCCACACATGCCGAGGGGGTGCAGTCTACAGCCGAGCCTTCTAGGTCAACAGCTGGTCGAGGTCATCCTGCAAAGCCATCTGAAGTCTCTCACGAGGAAACTCAGCAATCTTCCACCAGCCGTGCTGCAGCCACTGAGGATGCACTGCATAGGAGCACTAGAGAAGGAAAAGGCATACAAATGACAGGCACTAAGGGATTGCACAAGGGTGATTAGTTAATAGTATTCATGTAATATGTGTGATATGTTTATAGATAAATTTAATAATTGTATTTGGAATCTTTTGTGGTGTCTCTCATTTCAGCTTTGCACCCAGGAGGACGCTGTGATATGGCATGAGATAGGGATGGTATGATGGGGATGTGGTGAGCTACGGTGTTCTGGAGTTTCATTCATGTGAATCGGAGTCCCTTTCCTCCTCATCCTCTTCCTCCTCATCCTCCTCTCCCTTGTCCTCCTCCTGAGGTAGTGCTGCAGTCCTTGGTGGCAAGGGCTGCGCCCTCATGATGGCCAAGTTGTGGAGCATGCAGCAGACCACGATGAAATGGGACACCCGCTCAGCCGAGTACTGGAGGGCTCCTCCCAAGCAGTCAAGACAGTGCAACTGTTGCTTCAGTAGGCCGATGGTCTGCTCAATGATGTTCCTGGTGGCAATATGGCTCTCATTATATGAGTGCTGAGCACAAGTGTTGGGGTTGCGGAGGGGCTTCATGAGCCAGGTGGAGAGCGGATAGCCCTTGTCTCCGAGCAGCCACCCTTGAGCTTGACGTAGTGGCTGGAAGAGTGCTGGCACACTGGTCTGGCACAGGATGAAGGCACCATGCCTGCTGCTAGGGTAGCGGACATTGACATTGAGGACTCGCTGTGTGTGGTTGCACAACAACTACACAGTAAGTGAATGGTAGCGTTTGCGGTTATGGAAGATCTCAGGATTGTTATGCGGTGGCTGCCAAGTCACGTGGGTGCAGTCGATGGCATCCTGCACCATGGGGAAGCCCGCTATCCTGGCAAAGCCACATGCATGCTCGTCCTGCTTCTCTCTGGTGATCAGGAAGCCAATGTAATCCCTTCTCCTGGTGTATAGAGCCTCAATGACCTTGCAGATGCAGTGATGGATGGTGAACTGTGAGACATTAGCTATGTTTGCTGCTGCATACTGGAAGGATCCGCTGACAAAGAAATTGAGGGCCACGGTGACTGACATGAATCTTGTCATTCATGTGGAAATGACTTAAGAAATAATACTGGGCGGCCTGCTGGTGGCGCTGTCCAGGGAGAGTAAAAATACTTGGGCATGTGCCCAGCTTGCTCAGGACATTCTTTTACAGGAACTAGTGAAGGACACAACTAGATCTCCATGTTGTAAAACAGTTGATTAAAGCTTTGTTTAACGCTTAGACCAAGAGCCTAGTAGTTTTCTTACATCAATTTAATCAACTGAAACTTGTTCCATGCTCTGAGTGATTTTGGGAACAGATGGCTATGATTCAAATGGTAGAAGGGAACCAGATGTAGTAATCAATCCATCATGGAGAAACTACTCAGACCCGCCTGTCTTGACCTGGACCCGAATTCACCTACAACTGCTAAGGTATGGAAACACTGGTATCGTACCTTCAGCAACTTCCTCAGGGCTTGTGGTGAGAATGTTGCTGATGAGTTACAAATGCTTGCCAATTATGTATCTCCTCATGTGTTTGACTATATCGAAGACTGTGTAGACTATGACTCCACTATCCAAATACTGCAGCAACTATATGTTAAGGCCCCAAATGAAATTTTTGCTCGGCACTTACTGGCCACAACTCGACAACAACCTGGGGTATCACTTGACGAATTCCTTCAAAAGCTTCACAGGCTCAGCAAAGACTGTAATCTCAAAGCTGTCTCAGCTGAGCAGTACCAGGAGGAATTAATTTGTGATTCTTTTATTAATGGAATTGCGTCTCCCTTCATTTGCCAGCATCTGTTGGAGAATAAAACCCTCGAGTTACAAGCTGCCTATGACCAGGCATATTCTCTGGACTTAGCAAAAAAAAATGCGGATGCCTATCTTTTACCATGTGCACGAACTGCTGCTATCACTTTTAGTGACTCCTCCGATAAGCCTCAGGCGGAAGCCCTCACTGATGATGACTCTATCCTAGCTGATGACCACCCTACCCTAGCAGCATCTTGGCAATCTAAAAAGAAGTGTTTCTTCTGTGGAGGTGCATTTCACTATAGGAAATTTTGTCCTGCTCATAATGCAACCTGCAATCATTGCAGTAAGAAAGGTCACTTTTCTAAAGTATGTCAGTCTAGAGCCTCTCCTAGGGTTATAGCTGCTATCTATAAAACTGCTCCTTCCCCAAGAGCCACTACTAATGTTACAGCTGTCATCTAAAAAACTGCTCCTCCCCCAAGAGCCACTACTAATGTTACAACTGTCAAGTATAAAACTGCCCCTCCTCCCACCACAGCTGTTTTCCCCCAAAGCCTGTCCCATGCAGCCACAAAGGTTTCAGTACATGGACACATTTTGAGTGCACTAATCGACTCATGTAGCTCTGACAGCTTCATCAGTGAGCAGGCTGTCAGTAAGTTAAAACTGCGTATTTACCCCTCAGACAGGGAAATTGTAATGGCTCTGATGACACTGACCAGCAACTCTTCCGGCTTTTGTCTTGTCGACCTTATTCTCAATGGCTGCACTTATTTTTCCACCCGGCTTGGGGTGCTCAAAAACCTATGCAGTGATGTGCTCCTAGGGCAGGATTTCCAGAAGCAACACAAAAGACTCACTTTCGAGTTTGCATGGTCAAAGATTAAGTGCAAGATTGTTCAACCATTTGATGGTCATGAAGATACAGACGACAACGCCACCTGCTCACAGACATTGAATGCTCACACTCTGAGTGAGGCAACTCTCTCTCGTGGAGGATCCCTTTAGTGGCTGTCGGTTCAATGCTCAGTCCTCGCACAGCTCCACATGGACTTGAACGGTGTCGCTGTAGAATTTCCCAGCGTTGTCCAAGCCTCCGAAGACCAACAGTGTGTGACAGGTCCCTGTGCTGCTCCGGTTCGAGCTCAGATTAACCAGGCTGTGACCCGCTCGTGGCACTGAGCAGAGAGTGTGGTGGCACAGACTGCTCCATCTATAGGTGTCTATGTTGAAGATGAACAAATCCTGCAGAGCACCGGTCAGATTATACCCACCGCTGATCAGAAGCTTGTTTCCACACAGAGCTCACTATTTCCAAAGTACCGTTTTGTGTGCTTTCGGCGGCTTCGCTCGACAAGCCTTCCTTGTTTGCCAATCTTTCCCCCCCGATGTAAGCACATAGTCACTAAATCATGACATTTCAGTCAAGATGATCTATCCTTTATCGAGGCAGAAATCTCTCGCCTTCTAGCAGATGGTATCATTGAGCCATGTTCATCTTCCTGGCGGGCTCAAGTCGTCGTTGTTAAAAATCCTCTGAAGCCACACAAGAAACGTCTTTGCATCGATTACTCACAAACTATTAACCAGTATACTGACCTGGATGCCTTACCACTACCACGCATTGATGACATGGTCAATAACCTTGCCAATTACAGTGTATTTTCAACTTTTGACTTAAAGAGCGTATATCATCAAGTACCGTTAAAGGACTCTGACAAGAAGTATATGGCCTTTGAGGCCAGTGGTCGGCTTTACCAGTTTTGTCGCCTTCCGTTTGGGGTCACCAATGGGGTGGTCGTCTTTCAACAGGCAATGGATAGCCTAGTCAAACAGGAGAATTTAATGGACACCTTTCCATATCTGGATAATATCACCATTGCTGGTCATGACCAGAAGGATCATGATGCCAACCTCCAGAAATTTCTTGACGTTCTCCGTCGTCGCAACTTAACCTTAAATGAGTCCAAATCTGTGAAATTAGTACCATCAGTCAACATCCTTGGCTACTGGGTGGGCAACGGTGTCATCAAACTGGATCTGGAGTGACTTCATCCGCTTCAGGAGCTCCCTCCCCCTATGAATCTCGGCTCTCTTCGCCAGGCCCTCGGCATGTTCACCTATTATGCGAAGTGGATACCCCACTTTTCCGACAAGATCCAGCCCCTGCTTCACGCAAAGTCATTTCCGTTGGAGCCAATGGCTCTTTCAGCTTTCGACCTCCTCCAGCAACAACTGGAAAAAGCCACGCTTCGTTCCATCAATGAAAATCTCCCTTTCATGGTCGAGTGCGATGCATCGGAGGTGGCGACCTCGGCTACCTTGAATCAAGGTAGTCGACCCTTTGCATTTCTGTCCAGAACTTTGCAGGGTAGCGAGCGCCATTATCCTCCTGTCGAGAAGGAGGCTACGGCTATCATTGAAGCAGTACGTAAATGGAGTCATTTACTCACTCGTTGCCATTTAACGCTTATAACCGATCAGCGCTCCATGGCCTTTATGCTGGATACCGGAAATGCACTAAGGTCAAGAATAACAAGATACAGCTCTGGAGAATGGAATTGGCCGCCTTTGGCTACACCATACATTATCGACCCGGCAAAGATAATGTGGCCCTGGATACCCTCACGCATGCATTCTGCTCTTCCATGTCAACTTCGACTCTTGCGGATCTTCATACTGACTTATGCCATCCTGGCGTTACCTGTATGTTACACTTTGTGCGATCAAAAATCTCCCTTTTCTACGGAAAAGTACATGCTCCACTTGTAGAATTTGCGTGGAATTAAAACCGCAATTCTTCCATCCGTCAGATGGCTCGCTCATACACACAACACAGCCTATGCAGCCACTCAGCATTGACTTTAAAGGGCCACTGCCTTCTTCAACGCGAAACACCTACTTGCTTAATATGGTGGACGAATATTCATGCTTTCCCTTTGCTTTCCCCTGTCCCAATATGCTTACTTCCACAGTGATCAAATGCCTCGATCAGGCCTTTTCCCTTTGCGGTATGGCCAATTTCATCCACTCTGATCGGGGTCCCTCCTTCATGTCAAGTGAACTCAAACGTTATCTTTCCCAACGGGGAATCGCCACAAGTAAAAGAACACCGTATCATCCTATTGGAAACGGACAGGTTGAGAGATACAACGCTATCATTTGGAACGCTGTTCGTCTTGCACTGAGGTCACACAACCTATCAGACCAGCAGTGGGAAACTATGCTCACTGACGCATTGCATTCCATCAGGTCTCTCCTTTCTACATCCACCAATGTTACTCCTCACGAATGATTCTTCGGGTTCCAGCGTTGCTCTACTCATGGGACGTCCCTACCATCATGGTTGGCAGCTCCTGGCCCCGTGCTGCTCCGAAGATTCGTCCGATCCTCCAAGATTGAACCCCTCGTCGACGAAGTGGAACTAATGGATGTCAATCCTACATATGCGTACATGCGGTGCCCTGATGGCCGGGAGTCCACAGTTTCACTTCGGGATCTAGCTCCCTGCCCAACCGGTCCCACAGACCCAATCGATAGAGAGATCCGTATTAACGACACCGATACTCTGCGCTCCTCCGAGGATGACGCCCTACCCGGGACGTCAAGGGATCTGCCAGCTACTCTGCTGGATCAACCCGTGGATCAGAGCGCTCCCCTCGGGATGTCCACCCGAAGCCAGGACGCCGGTCAATCACCGACTACTGAGCAGGTTGAAGCCAGCTCTGTGCCTGTGGGGGCCCGCACCCGGAGTCATGATCTCCCCAAACCCCCTCAATTTGATCAAGGCAACACGGGCTCTGCCAGCCCACCAGTACGAACCAAGCGACCCAGGGACCAAGACACGGTCTGAGGAGACGTGTCTTCTGGCCACAAACGGAGATCCAAATGACTGCGGCTAGTCATAATCCAATTAATCTGGTAGAAGGAAGTCACCGGACTACCAATCCTTTAGGCGGGAAGAATGACATGAATCTTGTCATTCATGTGGAAATGACTTATGAAATAATACTGGGCGGCCTGCTGGTGGCGCTGTCCAGGGAGAGTATAAATATTCGGGCATGGGCCTAGCTTGCTCAGGACATTCTTTTACAGGAACTAGTGAAGGACACAACTAGCCCTCCATGTTGTAAAACAGTTGATTAAAGCTTTGTTTAACACTTAGACTGAGTGCCTAGTAGTTTTCTTACGTCAGTGACCTTAACTGCCACTGAGAGAGCCATGGTCGCCCTGGTCTGAGGCTGGAGGTCTGGCTGCAGGTGGTGGCAGAGTTCTGTGACCACCTCCTTGATGAAGCAAAGCCTCCTAATACCCTGCTCCTTTGTTTAATTGAAGGTAGGAGAAGTGCTGTCGGAAGACCCTAGGAGGGTAAGGCCTCCTGTTGAGAGCCCTGATGGCCCTCCTCCTCCCTCTGTGCACATGTTCAGTCTTTCTCACTGCTTCTGCTCCCTCCACCAAAGATGCTGGAGGGTGAATTCGACTGCCAGTAGAGCTCCCATGACTTTTAGCAAGTGTTGTAGTTTGAAGCATCTCAAAAATAGTGAGGGAGTTTTTTTACTTGCCAGAAAACTCCCTGATACCAAATAACCTTGAAATAACTAAAGAATACTCTTACAGTTGCAGGAAGTAGCACACAGCCACTCAAACTACAAAACCCTGTCAGGTGCGAGTGATTGGTGATGATCCCTTTAAATCGCTGGAGCCGGCTTCCTGCTGCTGCACGGCAGCTCTACCTGTCGTTGCTTTCTCCAGCCGGTAAGTTCAAATTGAAATTGGGAGATTGGGCATCAAGTGAGCATTGCACACTCACTGACGTCATGATCTCCATGATTGCGATGTCTCCGGCGATAAAATTTAGCGGCAGCACTACAATCAAGATGGATATGGCGTGCAGTGCAGGAACCGCCATCAGCTGGCGGTAGAGCACTGAACAGCATTTTAGTGCCATCTTGTGGTGCTAACGTGTGGTGCTAAACACACAAATTTCTACCCCAGCAACTTTAGCAGGGAGTCAACACCTTCAGGAGATTAGAAAAGGCAAAATTATTATTTTAAGAAAGGGATGGACAAAGACCTTTTCTGTCTTCACAAAACACCACAGCACAAGGAGTGAATCACATCAAAACATGTTTTTGTATCACTAAGATATTACTGTGCAAAACTGCTAGTCAGCTGTTCAAGTTGCTCTGAGTGTTGCCATTAAGGCAATCAAGATCATGCCCCGGTAAACTGCTGTAAGGTCCCTTTTCACCATTGTACATTCTCTATTTTCTTCTCTTTCAAAAGTGAGATGCTGCTGGTTACATTTCAATTCGATTAGTTTTACATATTTAATTCAGTCATTATTCTAAGTCAGTAAATATTAATTATTTACATAAATGTGGTATTAAAATCATGTGTAGACTAGGGTTAATGGGCCTTTAACTGTGGTCGAACATTAAATTTGGGAGAAGGAGGGTTGGGGTCATTGAAAGGACATGGTGAAACTATATTGTTTCATAAATCCTGAATCATTAGAATGATGTATACTGATTTACCTCACACAGTCCTCTCAGAGGTTATAGCAGCTCAAAGTGTTGTAAGCTGCTGGTTATGAAGGGAAGTTTTTACTTAGTCATTTTTCTGTTCCCACTTAAAAATGCATAAGAAGAATGGGCCCAAAATTCCTGGGATTCCACTCCACTGCTGGAAGTGTAGCAGTGCTCACTGCTTAGAACATTGGCCTCATCCCAAATTCTGGGGTCCTGGGGACAGGGTCATTTTAATCATTGGAGCGAACAGTCTGCACCTGTAGAGGTGCAACAGAGGCACAGTCCTGAAAAAGCGGCAGAAAATCAGAAGGACACCCTGCCACTCCAGTTTGGGGAGACAGGAGCCCTTAACTTGAAGGCTAAAGTAGGTTACTGCCCAGCACAGAAACCGAGTCCATTATTATGAGGTAATGAATTCCCTCTGGAATTCATGCTACCATTTGAAGGGGCAGGGGATATCAAAAAATTAAATGAGAAAATCAGGAAAAATATTAAGGTCAACGGTCCAAAAAATTAGAGTTAAGATTGAATGTGTCTGAATGCAGAAAGCACTCGAAACAAGATTGGAGAGTTTGAAGCATTAATTACACTTGAAGGAATGTAATGTAGTCACGATAACAGAGGTGTGACTTGGATTTGGACAGAACTAGAGACTTATTCGTAGACTTAGGGGAGATTTTTCCAGGTGGTAGGAAAATCGGACTCTTTCTTTAAAGGTATGTGCTCCGACCCACCCATATTTTCCAACATTCGCTGCACCCAGATGATTCAGCGCATCTAAGAATACCTCCCCTAATATTCCTAGTTATAACATGCTGAGGAGAGAAAGGAAGGAAGGAAAAGGGACGATTGAGTTGCAGTGTAGTGAAGGATTCTCACAGCACTACTATGTAAGGATATTTTAGGAAAATAGGAACAGGAGTAGGCCATTTAGCCCCTCAAGCCTGTTCCGCCATTCAATCACGGCTGATCTGTGACCTATCTCCATATGCCTGCCTTTGTCCCATATCCCTTAATAGCTTTGGTTAACAAAAATCTATCAATCTCAAATTAAAAACTAACCATTGATCTAGCATCAATTGCTGTTTGCGGAAGAGAGTTCTAAACATCTACCACCATTTGTGTGTAAAACTGTTTCCTATTTTCATTTCTGAAACGCCTGGTTCTAATTTTTACACTAGGCCCCCAGTCCTAGACTTTGCAACCAGCAGAAATAGTTTCTCTCTATCTAACCTGTCTGTTCCCTTTAATATCTTGAAAATTTCAACCAAATCACCCCTTAACCTTCTAAATTCTAGGGAATAGAACCCTAATTTGTGTAATCTGTGTAATCTGCCTTCGTAATTCAACCCCTGGAGACTGGGTATCATTCTGGTAAACCTACGCTGCACTCCCTCCAAGGCCAATATATTCCTCCTAAGGTGTGGTGCCCAGAACTGCTTACAGCACTCCAGGTTCTATACCTGGTTCATGACATTTTAATTATCTATGTACCTGGGCTCCCAAGTCTCTTTGGACCTCCACTGTTTTTAACTTTTCACCATTTAGAAAGTAACCTGTTCTATCCTTTTAGGTCAATGTAGATGGCCTCACATTTGCCTACATTGAAATCCATTTGCCACAGTTTTGCCCATTTACTTAATCTATCAATATCCCTTTATAATTTTATGTTTCCATCTACACTGACTACAATGCCGCCTATGTTTGTGTCATCAGCAAATTTGGATATGTGACTTTCTATGCCATCATTTAAGTCATTAATAAATACATAGAAACATAGAAGATAGGCGCAGGAGTAGGCCATTCGGCCCCTCGAGCCTGTTCCGCCACTTAATGAGATCATGGCTGATTATCCAAATTCAGTACCCTGCCCCTGCTTTCTCCCCATATCCCCTGATCCCTTTAGCCTTAAGAAATATATCTAACTCCTTCTTGAATATATTTAATAAGTTGGCCTCAACTGCCATCTGTGGTAGAGAATTCCACAGGTTCACCATTCTCTGGGAGAAGAAATTCCTCCTCATCTCAGTGCTAAATGGCTTACCCCTTATCCTTAGACTGTGACCCCCCCGCCATCGGGAACATCCTTCCTGCATCTATTCTGTCTAGTCCTGTTAGAATTGTATAAGTTTCAATGAGATCCCCTCTCATTCTTCTAAACTCTAGCGAATATAAGCCTAATCGACTCAATCTCTCTTCATACGTCATTCCTGCCATCACGGGTATCAGTCTGGTGAATCTTCACTGCACGCCCTCCATGGCAAGAACATCTTTCCTCAGATAAAGGCGACCAAAACTGCACACAATACTCAAGGTGTGGTCTCACCAAGGCCCTGTACAACTGCAGCAAGGCATCCTTGCTCCTGTACTCGAATCCTCTCGCTATGCAGGCCAACATACCATTTGCCTACTTAACCGCCTGCTGCACCTGCATGCTTACCTTCAGCGACTGGTGCACAAGGACACCCAGGTCTCGTTGCACTTCCCCTTTTCCCAATCTATTGCCATTCAGATAATAATCTGTCTTCCTGTTTTTGCCACCAAGCTGGATAACCTCACAATTATCCACATTAAACTGCATCTGCCATGCATCTGCCCAAACAAACAACCTGCCCAAATCATATTGGAGTTTCTCTGCATCCTCCTCACAGCACACATGCCCACCCAGCTTTGTGTCATCTGCAAACTTGGAGATATTACATCTAGTTCCCTCGTCGAGATCATCAATATATATTATGAAAAGCTGGGGTCCTAACACCGATCCCTGCGGTACCCCACTAGTCACTGCCTGCCACTCGGAAAAAGACCTGTATATTCCAACTCTTTGCTTCCTGTCTGCCACCCAGTTCTCTATCCAAGTGTGTACCTTACCCACAATCCCATGTGCTTTAACAATCTCTTATGCAGGACCTTATCGAAAGACTTCTGAAAGTCCAAATACACCACATCCACTGGTTCTCCCTTATCAATTCTACCAGTTACATCCTCCAAAAATTCCAGTAGATTAGTCAAGCATGATTAACCTTTTGTAAATCCATGTTGACTTTGTCCGATCTTGTCACTGTTTTCCAAGTGCTCTGCTATTACATCTTTTATAATGGACTCTAGCATTTTCCCCACTATCGATGTCAGGCTTACCAGTCTATAGTTCCCTGTTTTCTCTCTAGCACAGTTTTTTAATGGTGGGGTTACATTAGCTACACTTCAATCCATGGGAACAATTCCAGAGTCTATAGAATTTTGGAAGATGACCAGCAATGCATCTACTATTTCTAGGGCCTCTTCCTTACGTACCCTAGGATGTAAATTATCAGGCCCTGGGGATTTATCAGCCTTCAATCCCATCAATTTCCCTAACACCATTTCCCTACAAATACTGATTTCATTCAATTCCTCCCTCTCATTAGAACCTATGCTCCTTGAAATCTCTGGAAGATTATTTGTGTCCTCCTTTGTGAAGACAGAACCAAAGTATGTATTTATATGGGGGCCAAGGTCATAACCTCGGCCCCTATTACATTTTTACTTATATTTTTTTTCCACCCCTTTGTTTTGGGTTTTACCTTCCCCCCCCCTTTCCTTTTTTTTTCTCTCTCCCACATGGCAGCTGTCTCTCATCCTGCCAGTACACTTCACACCTTATCTGGGCCGTCTTTTGTCTCCAATGTCCTATTACGATCTCATCTGGTTTTGAATACCTCTTAATGTCTCTTTACTTCTTTTGTTCTATCGCAGCCCTGCCTTCGATCTATTTCATTTCCTTTCCAGTTTTTAAAAAGGGTTCACCCGAAACGTCGACTATAATTTCTCTCCACGGATGTTGCCTGGCCTGCTGAGTTTTTCCAGCATTTTCTGTTGTTATTTCAGATTTCCAGCATCTGCAGTATTTTGCTATCGTATGTATTTATATGGCCTGCCATTTCTTTGTTCCCCATTATAAATTGCCCTGATTCTGACTGCAAGGGACCTACAGTTGACTTCACCAATCTTTTTCTCTTCACATATCTATAGAAGCTTTTACAGTCAGTTTTTATGTTCCCTGTAAGCTTACTCTCATTCTATTTTCCCCCTCTTAATTAATCCCTTTGTCCTCCTTTGCTGAATCCTAAACTGCTCCCAATCCTCAGGTTTGCTGCTTTTTCTGGCCAATTTATATGTCCTCTCCTTGGATCTTATGCTATCCCTAATTTCCCTTGTTAGCCACGGTTGCGTCACCTTTTTTGTTTTATTTTTATGCCAAACAGGGATGAACAAATTCTGTAGTTCATCCATGCGATCTTTAAATGTTTGCCATTGCCTATCAACCATCAGCCCTTTAAATAACATTCCCCAATCCATCCTAGCCAACTCGCACCTCATACCATCGTAGTTTCCTTTATTTAAATTCAAGACCCTAGTTTCTGAGTCAACTACTTCACTCTCCATCTTAATGAAGAATTCTATCATATTATGATCGCTCCTCCCCAAGGGGCCTTGCACAACAGCATTGCTAATTAATCCTTTCTCATTACCTAATACCCAGTCTAAGATGGCCTGATCTCTAGTTGGTTCCTCAACATATTGGTCCAGGAAACCATCCCATATACAATCTAGGAATTCCTCCTCCACAGTATTGTTACTAATTTGGTTAGCCCAATCTATATGTAGATTAAAGTCACCCATGATAACTGCTGTGCCCTTATTGCACGTGTCTCTGTTTTCCCGTTTAATTCCATCCCCAAGCTCAGCATTACTGTTTGGAGGTCTGTATACAACTCCCACTAACGTTTTCTGTCGCTTGGTATTTCTCAGCTCTACCCATACAGATTCCACATCATCAGAGCTAATATCCTTCCTTACTGTTGTGTTAATCTCCTCTTTAACCAGCAATGTTACTCCACCTCCTTTTCCTTTTTGCCTGTCCTTCCTGACTATTGAATACCCCTGGATGTTGAATTCCCAGCCTTGGTCACCCTGGAGCCATGTCTCCGTAATTCCAATTACGTCATATCCGTTTACATCTATTTGCACAGATAATTCATCTACCTTATTACAAATGCTCCTCGCATTAAGACACAAAGCCTTCAGGCTTTTTTTTAACACTCTTAGTCCTTTTAGAATTATTATTTACTGTAGCCCTGTTTGATTTACACCCTTGATTTCTCTGCCTTCCACTTTTTCTTTTCTCCTTCCTGTCTTATGTTTCTATCCTTGCTTCCGTTTCCTCTGTCTCCCTGCACAGGTTCCCAACCCCCTGCCATTTTAGTTTAAACCCTCCCCAACAGCACTAGCAAACACTCCCCCCAGGACATCGGTCCCAGTCCCACCCAGGTGCAAACCGTCCAGTTTGTACTGGTCCCACCTCCCCCAGAACCGGTTCCAATGTCCCAGGAATTTGAATCCCTCCTCCTGGCACCATTCCTCTAGCCACGTATTCATCTGAAATATCCTTCTATTTCTACTCTGATTAGCACGTGGTACTGGTAGCAATCCTGAGATTACTACGTTTGAGGTCCTATTTTTTAATTTACCTCCTAACTCCCTATATTCAGCTTTTAGGACCTCATCCCGTTTCTTACCTATATCGTTGGTACCCATATGCACCACGACAACTGGTTGTTCACCCTCCCCCTCCAGAATGCCCTGCAACCACCCCGAGATATCCTTAACCCTTGCACCAGGGAGGCAACATACCATCCTGGAGTCTCGTTTGCAGCCGCAGAAACGCCTATCTATTCCCCTTAAAATAGAATCCCCTATCACTATAGCTCTCTCAGTCTTTTTCTTCCCGTCCTGTGCAGCAGAACCGCCAATGGTGCCAGGAAGTTGGCTGCTGCTGCCTTCCCCTGATAAGCCATCTCCCTCAACAATATCCAAAGTGGTATATCTGTTTGAGAGGGGGATGGCCACAGGGGACCTGGACTACCTCCCTGCGCTAATCTACTCTGCCTGGCGTTCACACATTCCCTTCCTGCCTGTGCAGCCTTTACCTGCGGTGTGACCAACTCCCTAAACATGCTATCCACGATGTCCTCAGCAACGCGATTGCTCCAGTATGTATCCATTTGCAGCTCCAGCACCGCAATGCGGTCTGTCAGTAGCTACAGCTGGATACACTTTCCGCACGCATGGTCATCAGGGACACAGGAAGTGTCCCTGATTTCCCACATAGCACACGAGGAGCATGTCACAGGGCCGAGCTGTCCTGCCATGACTTACCCTTTAATTAATTTTAATTAATTTAAATCAAATCAATACCACTAATTACACTACAATTAAATGATATACTCAAGGGCCCTTGGTTACTAGCTGTGAATACTGTGAATAGTTGATGCTCCAACACAGATCACTGCATAAGAACATAAGAAATAGGAGCAGGAGTAGGCCATTTGGCCCTTCGAGCCTGATCCGCCATTCAATGAGATCATGGCTGATCTACTACCTCATTTCCACTTTCCTGAACTATCTCCATATCCCTTGATTCCCTTAATAGTCAAACATCTATCAATCTCTGAATATACTCAATGACTAAACCCCCTGGGGTATAGAATTCTAAAGATTCACCATACTCTGAGTGAAGAAATTTCTCCTCATCTCAGTCCTAAATGGCCGACCCTTTATTTTGAGACTGTGACCCCTGGTTCTAGACTCCCCAGCCAGGGAAAACATCCTCCCTGCATCTACCCTGTCAAGCCCTGTAAGAATTTTGTATGTTTCAAAGAGATCACCTCTCCTTCTCTGAACTCTAGGGAATATAGGCCTAGTCTACTCAATCTCTCCTCATAGGACAATCCCCCCCATCCCAGGAACCAGTCTGGTGAACATTCGTTGCACTTCTTCTATGGCAGGTATATCCTTCCTTAGGTAAGAAGACCAAAAATGTACACAATACTCCAGGTGTGGTCTCACCAGGGCCCTATATAATTGCAGTAAGACGTCATTACTCTTATACTCAAATCCTCTTGTAATAAAGGCCAGCATACCATTTGCTTTCCTAATTGCTTGCTGTACCTGCATGTTAACTTTCAATGATTTGTGTACAAGGACACCCAGGTCCCTCTTAATGTTGTGTCTGTCAGTAGTAAGACACAGACTGCAGGAGAACGATACAACAGGTGTTTACTCAACATGGCTCACTCTGGAACTGAACTGTACAGATTACTACTCAGTGCTATATACAGGTGTGGTCACTGCCGGTACTACAGTATACATGAGCTGTAAAAAGTAGTTCCCCCTTAAAGGTATATACATTACAATTCCTCCCCTTTCAGATTAACAGTACCATAACACTCATTTAACAATTAAATATCAAACTAATTACAATTAACACTTTTAACATACAACGTTAGCTGAAAATAGTCCATTTGTATATTCGGTCTTTGGGGAGGCTTTCTGATCCTTTCTGGATAGCGTCTTTCCCGAGTATCTCGCTCTTGGTGCGGAGGTGATTCTGGCACCCTGTCGTCGGTTGGGTCATCAGCTTCCGATGCTACTGTTTCTGGGGTAGATGCGACCTGTACGTCGGGTTCCTCACCAGGTACGTATGGGCGAGGCATGGGGTTGACTTGTTCCTGTGACTCTAGGATCTGGTCAGCATGGCGTCTCACGATGTTCTCCCCAACGTCCACTGTGTACATTAGTGGGCCCTGCCGTGTGCATATCGTTCCTGGCTGCCATTTTTCTGTTCGGTAGTCGCGGGCCAAGACTGGTTGCCCTACATTGAAGCTCCTTGTTGGCTTCTCATGGATGTGCTGGAATTGCTTACTCTCAACATCTCTTCGTACGTTTGGTCTGAGCAAATCCAGGCGAGATCTTAACCTTCGGTTAAAGAACATCATGGCCGGGGCCTGGTTGGTGACTGCATGTGTCGCATTCCGGTAGGCGAACAGGAAATTGTCCACCTTATGCTGCAGCGGAATGTTGTCATTGTACATAGCCTTTATTGCCTTCTTAAAGGTTTGTACGAACTTCTCAGCCAATCCATTTGTGGCTGGATGATACGGGGCGGATGTGTGATGCGTTACCCCATTCTTCTTCATAAACCTCCGGAACTCTTTGGACACAAACTGTGGTCCGTTATCGGAGCAAATCTGTTCTGGCTAGCCGTTCCTGGCAAAAATGGTCCGTAGGACTGCAATAGTTTTCTCCGTGGTGGTGGAGGACATTTTGATGACCTCAGCCCATTTCGAGTGCGCATCCATGGCTATTAAAAACATTGAGTCCATGAATGGACCAGCAAAATCAATATGCACCCGTTGCCATGGAGATGAGGGCCACTCCCATGGGTGTAGAGGGGCATGTGGTGGTGCATTTTGGACTTTCTGGCATCCTGAGCAGCTCTTGGTCGGGTCCTCGATTTGTTTATCGATTCCCGGCCACCACACATAAGCCCTGGCAAGGCTTTTCATTTTTACCCCTCCCAGATGACCCTCATGAAGCTCATTGAGCACTCTATCCCTTAACTTGGGTGGAATTACCACTCGGGATCCACACATCAAGGTCCCCCGGCACACTGACAGCTGTTCTCTTCTTGTCGAGAACGCTGGCAACAGTGAGTCCCCATGTGCTGGCCATCCCTTCACTGTCAAATCATATACCCGAGACAGTGTCGGGTCATTTCGGGTCTCCTTTTCTATACGAGCGTTAGTTACCGGTAGGTATTCAACTATAGTCGAATGAAATATTTCGACAGGATCCACTGGTGGTGCTTCCTCCGCAGTAGGCAGTGGCAGGCGTGATAGCCCATCAGCATTTCCATGCTGTTTCGTGCCCTTATATTCAATCTCATAGTGGTGCGCCCCTAGAAAGAGTGACCATCTTTGTAGTCGTTGCGCAGTCATCACCGGAACGCCCAGTCATCACCGGAACGCCCTTCTTCGGATTAAAAATGGAGACAAGAGGCTGGTGGTCAGTCAGCAAGGTGAATTTCTGCCCGTGCAGATAGTGATTGAACTTTTTCACTCCCCACACTAGGCTGAGGGCCTCCCTGTCAATCTGGGCATAGTTACGCTCGGCTGAGGTTAGTGATCGTGATGCAAAGGCTATTGGCCTCTCTGAGCCGTCCGAGAATTTGTGCGATAGCACCGCTCCAATGCCGTAGGGTGACGCATCACACGCCAACTGAATTGGTAGTGCTGGGTTGAAATGGGCCAATACCTCTTTCGATGTGATTAGTGTTTTGCTCTTCTGGAAAGCTCGTTTACATTAGTCACTCCACTTCCATGGCACTCCAGTTTGCAGTAGGGTGTTCAGTGGGTGTAGTATTGTAGACAAATTTGGCAAGAACTTATGGTAGTAGTTTACCAGCCCGAGGAATGACCTCAGTTGTGACACGTTTTCCAGTGCTGGAGCCTTGACTACTGCCTCAATCTTTTCTGGGGACTTATGTGACCCCTCTTTATCGATAACGTGGCCACAATACGAGATCTGTTTTTGAAAAAACTCTCATTTGGGGCGGTTAGCTCGGAGCCCATATTCCTTCAATCTAGTGAGCACCTGCTCCAGGTTGGCGAGGTGATCACTGTCATTTTCACTCGTGACCAGGATGTCGTCCAAATAACACTGGGTTCCTGGGATCCCTTGCAGGACTTGTTCCATTGCCCTTTGCCAAATAGCCAGAGCTGATGCTACCCCGAATACCAGCCGGTTGTATTGGTAGAGACCTTTATGGGTGTTGATTGTGAGGTATTTTTTTGATGCTTCTTCTACCTCCATTTGCAGATACGCCTGGGCCAGATCAATCTTAGTGAAGCGTTTCCCTCCAGATAGCGAGACGAAAATATCTTCAATCCGCGGAAGTGGATATTGCACGGTGTGAAGGATTGGATTCACTGTCACCTTAAAGTCCCCACAGATGCGAACCTTCCTTGGTTCCCCAGGCGTGCTGCTCAATGACTTTTTCATCACAGGGATGATGGGTGTAGCCCACTCGCTCCAGTCTACCTTGGACAGTACTCCTGAACGTTCCAAACTCTCCAGCTCTGCTTCGACAGCTGGGCGGATCGCATAAGGTACCGGTCTGGCCTTAAAAAATTTTCGGCTTGCGTTTTCTTCAATTTTAATTGTTGCTGTCATGCCTTTTAGTGTTCCGAGTCCTTGCTGGAACACTTCTTGCGCGTCGGTTAGGATCTTTGACAGTCGCCCAGGTGTGACGTCGTCATCCTTTTTGGCAGCCACAGTCAGTGCTTGTATGGAATGTCAATCCAGCTGTATTTTCCGGATCCATTCACGTCCCAGTAATGGTGGTCCTCCATCTTGCAATACATACAGGTCTAGTTTTGGTGTTTCCTTACCGTTATATATAACGGTCACCCTTATTTTTCCTTTGGGGGAGACATTTTGCCCCGTGTACGTCTTCAAAATAATTTTTGTGTCTCTCAAGGGTATGTGTGAGAATAGCCGCTCGTAGTCCCGTCGGTTTATGACTGTTAGGGCTGATCCTGTGTCCAATTCCATTTTTACCTGGACTCCTGCTATCTTGAGAGTGACCCGAATGGTTCGGTGATCCTCCGTTTTGATCACATTATGTAGTTTCAGACAACTCAGCTCCCTGCTTTCGGAGTTGGTATCACTCAATTGTTCATCTGAACTATTCTCCGTCACCTTATGTACCTTCTTGTACTTTTCTTTTGGAGATTTCTTATTGCTGGTTTTCTTTCCCGACTTGCAGACTCTTGCTATGTGTCCTACTTTTCCACACTGTCTGCACACTGTCTTTGAACCATCAATCATTGTGGTCGTGTTTTGTTCTGCCGCAGCGATAGCACTTCTCTGTTCTGTATGACATTTTGTTTGTGCCATATTCTTGCGGTCTTTGTTGTATCTCTGCAGCGTCCCGTGCTGCTGCTTCATATGATACCGCAATGCTGAAAGCCTTGTCCAGCGTAAGGTCCTTTTCAGATAAAAGCCGTTTCTGGGTTCCTTCACTTTGAAGCCCACACACAAACTTGTCCCTTAAGGTATCTGCCAGTCCCGTTCCAAACTGGCAGTGTTTTGATAGTTTGCGCAGTTCTGTTAAATATTCAGCGTTGCTTTCATCCTTATGCTGGTTCCGTTTGTGAAACTTGAATCTTTCTGCTATCAGCAGCGGTGTGGGGTTGAAATGTTCCTGTAGTATCGTCATTATGTCTCCAAAACTCTTTTCCACTGGCTTCGCTGGGGTTACTAGATTTCGTAATAAGCCATACGTCTTTGCACCCATTAAATTTAACAATACCGGCGCTTTCTTGTCATCTGACACCTCATTTGCCTTGCAGTATACCTCTATTCGTTTGACATATGTAGTCCAATCTTCGACTTCATTGTCAAATGCGGTGATACTGCCACTCTTCGGCATTTTGGGTGTGGTTTAAAATGGCTTAAAATGGCGCCTCCAGCGCTTTCCTTCCTCCCCCACTGCTGCCAATGCCGCTCTCGGCGGTCCTCGTGCTAATGGCGGCACCCTGTAGGTTTCGCGCGCTTCTCCTGCGCTGCTGCCAACGTCGCTCTCGGCGGTCCTCATGGCAATGGCTGCACCCTGTAGGTTTTGCACGCTTCTCCTGTGCTGCTGCCAACGCCACTCTCGGCGGCCCTCGTGGCAATGGCGGCACCTCGCGGGTTTCTGCGCGTCTCTCTCCCTCTCCTCGATGCTGCTCGACCCCTGAACACCGGCTGCGCCCTGTGTGCTCTGCCCTCTCTCTCTCGCTCCCATCGACGCTGCTCGGCCCTTTGCTGTGCCGCTCGGTCGGGCTCTAGCCCACCGCTGTCCGGGAAGGGTCTGCGCACTACCTGCTGCCAGCCCGTTTCGCTGGACCACCGCAATTGGAAAGCCAAGCCTGGCTCTCAACAGCCTCCCCCGCAATTCTCGAGTCTCTGCTGGATGACTGGGCGGTTGCCTGTGGTCGACGCCCGTGTCTCTGGCCTTGACCTCCAATCTACTGGTCTCCAGGAACGAATCCCTGGGAGGTGATGCAGAGTTGCAGGTAGGATCGAATTTGCCTCGTCGCCAATGTTGTGTCCGTCAGTAGTAAGACACAGACTGCAGGAGAACGGTACAACAGGTGTTTACTCAACGTGGCTCACTCTGGAACTGAACTGTACAGATTACTACTCAGTGCTATATACAGGTGTGGTCACTGCCGGTACTACAGTATACATGAGCTGTAAAAAGTAGTTCCCCCCTTAAAGGTATATACATTACACTTAACACCAATATTTCCCAATCTCTCACCATTTAAAAAATACTCTGCTTTTCTGTTTTTCCTACCAAAGTGGATAACTTCATATTTTGCCACATTATATTCCATTTGCCATGCTCTTGCCCACTCACTTAGCCTGTCTATATCCACTTGAAGCCTCCTTGCATCCTCCTCACAACTAACATTCCCACCCAGCTTTGTATCATCAGCAAACTTGGATATATTTCATTTGGGCCCCTTATCCAAATTATTGATGTAGATTGTGAATAGCTGAGGCCCGAGCACTGATCCTTGCGGTACCCCACTAGTTACTGTCTGCCAACCCGAAAATGACCCGCTTATTCCTACTCTCTGTTTTCTGTCCGTTAACCAATCCTCAATCCATGCCAGTTCGGGAGAGCGGAGCGGAGAGGCAGCAGTCGGCGAGACTCGGGGCCATTTAAAAAACAGCTGAGGCGGAAGTCCAGCTCTTGAGCTTTTTTTCAGAAGCGGACCTGGTGGGAAGCACCCAGGTGAAAGGTATTTAAGGAGGGTGGTGGCTTAAACCCGAGTTCCTACAGAGTAGGAACCCCCACCGCCCCCCTCCTCTAACCTAGTAGTCTTTTAGCAGCTGTCTAAAAACAGAGGTCACAAATTTTTTGGTCTCAGTTTCTTTTCAGCAGGGCAGGAACCGGGAGGAGCGGGAAGTCGGCGTAGGACCAAGGGGACACAAGACCGGGAAGTCAGCGAAAGACCAGGGAGGTAAGACTAACTGGTAAGTACTTTCCTCAAACCTTCCTAGAAAGTAAAACCAAAACTAGTGGGATTTGGTTAGTTTAAAAAGGAATAAGAGGAGTACAGTATACATTGGTCTAAGTAAGCTTCGGGAAAACAAAAGTCGATAAATAAACTAAAACTAGAAAATTAAAAGTAATATAAGGGTTAAGTCATGGCAGTAGAGCTCGGACCTGTGTCATGCTCCTCCTGTAACATGTGGGAAATCAGGGACGCTTCCTGTGTCCCTGACGACTATGTGTGCAGGAAGTGTGTCCAGCTGCAGCTCATGTGGGACCGCATGACGGCCCTTGAGCTGCAGGTGGACTCACTTTGGAGCATCCACGATTCTGAGAGGGGTGTGGATAGCACATTTAGTGAGTTGGTCACACCGCAGGTTAAGGCCAGCGTAGACAGTACATGGGTGACCAAAAGGCAGAGCAAGGGCAGGAAGGTAGTGCAGAAATCCCCTGGGGTTGTCTCCCTTAGCAACAGGTTCACCGCCTTAGGTACTGTTGTCGGGGGGGGTGACACATCGGGGGAAGGCACCAGCAGCCAGGCTCATGGCACCATGACTGGCTCTGTTGCAAAGAAGGGAGGGAAAAAGAGTGGCAGGGCTATAGTAATAGGGGATTCGATTGTAAGGGGAATAGATAGGGGTTTCTGTGGTCGCGACCGAGACTCCAGGATGGTATGTTGCCTCCCTGGTGCAAGGGTCAAGGATGTCTCGGCGCGGGTGCAGAACATTCTGGAGGGGGAGGGGGAACAGCCAGTTGTCGTGATACATGTTGGTACCAACGACGTAGCTAAAAAAAGGGAAGAGGTCCTACAAGTAGAATTTAGGGAGTTAGGAGCCAAACTAAAAAGTAGGACCTCGAAGGTAGTAATCTCTGGATTACTACCAGTGCCACGTGCTAGTAAGAGTACAGAGAACAGGATAGTTAGGCTAAATACGTGGCTTGAGCAGTGGTGTAAGAGGGAGGGTTTTAAATTTTTGAGGCATTGGAACCAGTTTTGTGGTAGGTGTGACCTATACAAAAGGGACGGTCTACACCTGTGCAGAGATGGAACTGATGTTCTCGGGGTAATTTTTGATAAAGCAGTTCGGGAGCATTTAAACTAGTATGGCAGGGGGCTAGAAACCTATGTAGTGAAATAGAGGAAAGTGAAAGGCAGACAGAAATAAATGATAAAAGGGTGAGGAACAAAAAACAAAGGGCCAAACTAATTCATAAAAAATGTGAGCATAAAAAAAGCCTGAGGGTTTTATACCTTAATGCGAGAAGCATCAGGAACAAGGTAGATGAATTAGCTGTGGAAATAGAGGTTAATAATTATGATCTAATTGGGATTACGGAAACATGGTTGCAGGGTGAGCAGGGCTGGGAGCTTAACATACAGGGGTATTCAGTATTTAGGAAGGATCGACAAAAAAGAAAGGGAGGAGGGGTAGCATTGCTAGTAAAAGAGGGGATAAATGCAATTGAAAGGAAGGATATTAACTCAGTTAATACAGAATCTATATGGGTGGAGCTAAGAAATAGCGAGGGGCGAAAAACATTAATAGGAGTGGTATATAGGCCTCCAAATAGTAAAATAGAGGTTAGGGAGGGCATCACGAGGGAAATTAGAGAAGCGTGCAATAAGAGCACAGCTGTCATCATAGGTGACTTTAACTTACATATAGATTGGACTAGCCTAATCAGTAAAAATAATGAGGAGGAGGAATTCCTTGAGTGTTTGAGGGATGGTTATCTGGATCAATATGTCGAGGAACCAACTCGGGAACAGGCTATATTGGACTGGGTACTGTGCAATGAGAAGGGACTAATCAGTAATCTTGTTGTACGGGGACCCTTGGGTCAGAGCGATCATAACATGATCGATTTCTCACTCGAAATGGAGAGCGAAGAAATTGACTCAGAGACTAAGGTCCTGAATTTAAACAAGGGGAATTATGATGCCATGAGACGGGAACTGAGTAGGTCTGAGTGGACAACGTTCCTGGGAGGACTGGAGGTAGATAAACAATGGCAAACATTTAAAGATAGAATGACAAAATTGCAAAAATTGTTTATACCAATCTGGCATAAAAGGAAATCTAAAAAGGTGACTCAACCGTGGATAACAGGGGAAATTAGAGACAGCATAAAATCCAAAGATAGGGCGTATAAAATAGCCAAAAAAAGCGCCAGAGCGGAAGATTGGGAACAGTTTAAGATAGAGCAAAGGAGGGCAAAGGGCATAATCAAGAGGGGCAAAATAGCTTACGAAAACAAGCTGGCGGAAAATATAAAAACTAACTCCAAAAGCTTTTATAAGTATATCAAAAGGAAAAGACTGGTGAAAACCAAAGTTGGTCCATTGCAGTCAGATACGGGGGAATATATAATGGGAAATAAGGAAATGGCAGATCAACTAAATGCATACTTTGGGTCAGTCTTTACGAAGGAAGACACAAAAAACCTCCCTGGGATATCGGGAAAAATAGGGACATTGGCAAAGGAGGAACTGACGCAAATCAATATCTCTAAGGATATGGTGTTAAGGAAGCTAAAGGGATTGAAGGTGGACAAATCCCCAGGGCCTGATAACATGCATCCTAGGGTACTGAAGGAGGTGGCCCTAGAGATAGCGGATGCACTAAGGATGATTTTTCAGAATTCATTAGACTCGGGAACAGTACCGATGGATTGGAGGGTAGCTAACGTTACCCCACTATTCAAAAAGGGGGGTAGGGAAAAAGCAGGTAATTACAGACCTGTAAGCCTTACATCAGTTGTGGGCAAAATGCTGGAGTCCATCATTAAGGATGAAATAGCGGAGCACTTAGCAAATGGGGACAGGATAGGACAGAGTCAACATGGATTTACAAAGGGTAAATCGTGCTTGACTAATCTATTGGAATTTTTTGAGGGAGTAACTGGTAGAATAGATGGGGGAGAGCCAGTAGATGTGGTGTACCTGGACTTCCAAAAGGCCTTCGATAAGGTCCCACATAAAAGATTAGCATGGAAAATTGAGGCTCATGGGATAAAGGGGAAAGTTTTGGCGTGGATAGGGAACTGGCTGTCAGATAGAAAACAGAGAGTTGGAATAAACGGCTCATTTTCTGAATGGCAGGCAGTAACAAGTGGGGTACCACAGGGATCTGTCCTGGGCCCCCAGCTGTTCACAATTTACATTAATGACCTGGATCAGGGAGTCGGATGCAGCATTTCCAAATTTGCAGACGACACTAAACTAGGAGGGGGGGTGGGCTCAGAGGAAGAGACCAGGAAGCTCCAGAGCGATTTGGACAGACTGGGCGATTGGGCGGATAAATGGCAGATGCACTATAATGTGGACAAGTGCGAAGTTATCCACCTTGGGTGCAGGAACGGGAGGGCAAATTATTATTTAAATGGCAATAGATTGGGAGAGGGGGAAGTACAGAGAGACCTGGGTGTTCTTGTACACCAGTCACTGAAGGCGAGCATGCAGGTGCAACAGGCGGTCAAGAAGGCAAACGGTATGCTGGCCTTCATAGCAAAAGGGTTAGAATACAGGAACAGGGATACCTTGCTGCAGCTGTACAGGGCACTGGTGAGACCACACCTCGAGTACTGTGTACAGTTTTGGTCGCCTCATCTGAGGAAGGATGTTCTTGCCATGGAGGGGGTGCAGCGGCGATTCACCAGGCTGATACCAGGAATGGCGGGAATGACCTATGAGGAGAGACTATGTAGTTTAGGGATGTACACACTGGAGTTTAGAAGATTGAGAGGGGACCTCATAGAAGTGTATAAAATTCTGACAGGTCTAGACAGACTGGATGCAGAAGGAATGTTTCCCTTGGCGGGTGAGAACAGAACTAGAGGACATAATTTAAGGATAAGGGCTAAACCATTTAGGACAGAGATGAGGGGGAATTTCTTCACTCAGAGAGTGGTGAACCTGTGGAACTCGTTGCCACAGAGGGCAGTGTACGCCAGCTCATTAAATATATTTAAGAGGGAATTAGATATATTTCTACGGGCAAAAGGGGTTAAGGGTTACGGAGAGAAGGCGGGGACGGGATACTGAATTAAAGGATCAGCCATGATCTCATCGAATGGCGGAGCAGGCACGAAGGGCCGAATGGCCTACTCCTGCTCCTATCTTCTATGTATCTATGTATCTATGTATTACCCCCAATCCCATGAGCCCTAATTTTGTTTAATAACCTCTTGTGTGGCACCTTATCGAATGTCTTCTGAAAATCCAAATACACCACTTCTACTGGTTCCCCCTAACCTATTCAGGACACCACTCGTCACCTCCTGCCAATTAGAGTACCTGCCCATTATCTCTACTGTCTGTCTCCTGCAGCTCAGCCAATTTCCTAACCAGGTCAATAATTTGCCTTCAATTCCATGGGCTTCAACTTTAGTTAAGTCTCTTATGTGGAACTTTATCAAATGCCTTCTGGAAGTCCATATAAATAACATCCATAGACATTCCCCTGTCCACTACTTTAGTAACCTCTTCAAAAAATTCAGTCAGGTTTGTCAGGCATGACCTACCTTTCACAAATCCATGCTGGCTCTCTGATCAGCTGAAAACTTTCAAGGTGTTCAGTCACCCTATCCTTAATTATAGACTCTATTAATTTCCCAACAACTGATGTTAGGCTAAGCAATCTATAATTCCCTGGTTTCCCTTTCTTGCCGTTCATAAATAGCGGAGTGACATGCGCAAATTTCCAACCTAAATTTCCAATCCAATTCCTGAATCAATAGAACTTTGGAAGATGATAGATTGGTCATCTCCAGTGTGCTCATCTACTTCCTTTAAAACCCTGGGATGGAATCCATCTGGTACTGGGGATTTGTCATTCTTTAGAGCCATTATTTTCTTCATTACTGCTACTTTACTTATGTTAATTTTATTGAGTTCCTGTTTCCATTTCAATATTAGTTTCCTTGGGATTTCCGGCATGCTGTCCTCTTCCTCTGCTGTAAATACTGACACAAAGTAATTATTCAACATGTCTGCCATTTCCTTATTATCATTGACAATATCACCGCTTTCAGTTTTTAAGGGGCCAACATTGCTCCTGACCACCCTCTTTCTCCTAATATAATTGTAAAAATTCTTTGTGTTGATTTTGATATTCCTTTCAAGTTTTTTTCATACTCCCTTTTTGTGGATCTTACTATCTGTTTTGTGCCCCTTTGCTGTTCTTTGTAGCTTTCCCATTCACCAGGATCTGTGCTATTTTTTTGCATTTTTGTGTGCTTTTTCTTTTAGTTTTATGCTGTTCCTCACCTCTTTAGTCATCCATGGCTGGTTTTTTTTGGCAAGTAGAACTCTTGCCCCTCAGGGGTATAAACTGATTCTGTGTCACGTTAAATTCTTTTTTAAACATCTCCCACTGATCTTCTGTCATTTTGCCCATTAACAGATTTGCCCAGTTTACTGTGGACAGTCTCTGTCTCATTTAATTGAAGTTGGCCTTACCTAAATCTAAAATCTTAGTAGCTGTTTCATGATTCTCCCTTTCAAACACTACGTTGAACTCAAGCATGTTATGATCGCTATTAGATAAATGTTCATGCTGTTAACTAAATCTGGCTCATTACTCATTACTAAATCTAATATGGCTTGCCTCTTTGTTGGTTCTCGGACACATTATTGTAGAAAATTATCCCGGACACACTCAAGAAATTCACTACCTTTCTGACAGATGCTAGCCTGCTTATCCAAATCTATATGAAAGTTAAAATCCCCCATTAAAACCAATCTGTCTTTGCTACGCGCATGTCAATCTCTGCATTTTTACAATCTAGCACTTCACAGCTGCTACCAGGGGGCCTATACACAACTCCCACTACAGTCTTAAATCCTTTTCTATTTCTTAATTCTACCCATAATGTCTCCACTGCCTGCTTACCTCTTGTTATATCATCTCTTATCATTGAAGCGATTTCATCCTTAATCACTCAGGCTACTCCTCCCCTCTACAATTTTCCCTTTCTTTCTTGTAGACCTTATAACCTGATATATTTAGTTCCCAGTCCTGACCGTCTTGCAACCATGTCTCAGTAATGGCTACCATGTGGTGACATGCCACTACTGGACATAATCCGCTCACGGCGGCACGGACAGTTTAAGCAGACGCCCCCAGCCGGGGGCCCTTTCCTCCAGCAACTTGTTTCCCGCAGGGACAGGCTGCCGGGAGCACTTCCTGCCTCGGGAGTATTTAAGTGGTTGCGCGGGCTTTTCCAGTTCCTCTTTGCCATGAGGTTGATTAAAGCAGTTGTGTTTCACTAACTCTGGTCTCGACTCCCACGTTTGCCGCGGTATCTCAACAACCATGTCATACCCTCCAATTTGAATTTGCGCCTGTAATTCATTTAATGTATTCCTTATACTCCATGCGTTTGTATAAAGAATGCTTATTTGGGCCACACACCCTAGCCTGTCCTTCAGCTCTAATGTTTTACTCACATGTTTCTTATTTCTCTCTCCTGGTTTAATCACTTTGGCCCTGAAATTAGGATCGGGAGCTTGCCACGCGTGCAAGCCCCCGATGTGCACTCACCCTGCGTGCCGGCATCTGAAGCCCGGGCCTGCTTGCATTTCCTGTCACTGGCCCGGTTCAGATGTCGGCGCGATGTGCTTACCTGATCCAGCGGCGTAGTCAGTGCGATGTGCCGGCTGGGATCAGGTGAGCACTGTGCAGCCAATCAGGGGAGGGGAAACTCATTCATGAGTTTGAGAGTAAGAACTGTCAAACTCATGAAAAGTATGGGCTGCCAAAACACTACTTAAACTTTAAATAAAATTTTAAAAAACATCCCACTGATTATATTAACTATAAATAAGTTTTAAAAAATGTTTTAAACAATTAATCAATTTTTTGAAAAAAATAATTTTTTTAAAAATAGGGTCTAAAACTAAACTTACCTTACTGTAAATTCTTTAAAAATAATAAACCTGTGGAAAAAAAAATTCTAAATTGTACTAAAAGCCCACTTACCTGTAAAACGAAGTACTTACGTCTGGTTTTTCCACGTGTAAAAACCGGAGGCCTTTACACTCGGGCAGCTCTGAAAAAAAAAGGAATTTCACCGCGCACGCGCTGCCTGTGCAGTCGCACGCATTCTGCCTCTTAACCCCTTGGGTCAGAGGACAGGAAATGCCGGTTTTCAGCGCATGCGCTGTGCATGCTGAAAACTGGCAATTACTCCGGTCACACGCGTGAGTACCCTGTCCGTACTCACGCGTTGTGACAGGAATTACTGGGCCTTTATATCTTTTACTTTTCCCTTTACCTGAAGTGCTTAAAGCGCAATTTCTGACTGTTACACTACTCTCTTCCCTTTCATTTGTTTTAGAACTATTATTTTTACTGCAATTTCCACCTGAGCCCTCCATTTACTAGTTTAAAGTCCTTGTGACCGCGCTATTTGTCCTTTCTGCTAGGACCCTGGTCCCAGACCGGTTCAGGTGGAGCCCGTCCCAATGGTGCAGTTCCTTCCTGTCCCAATACTGGTGCCAGTGCCCCATGAAATGGAATCCCTCTTTCCCACATCACTCCTTCAGCCACGTCTTCACCTCCCTAATCTGTTTAATCCCTATGCCAATTTGCATGTGGCTTAGGTAATAATCCAGAGATTATAACCCTTCAGGTCCTGTTCTTTAATTTAGCTCCTAGTTCCTGATACTCTCCAAACATGACCACTTGCCTACTCTTCCCTATGTTGTTGGTCCCAACATGGACCACAACGACTGGATCCTCCCCCTCCCTCTCCAATATCCTTTCAAGCCAGTTCATGATGTCCCTCACCCTGGCATCAGGTCGGCAACATCTCATGTGGGATTCTCGATCTTGCTTACAAAGAATGCTATATGTCCCCCTAATTATAGAATCTCCTACAACTACCACACTACGCTTCCCCTCCTCCTCCTCCCATACTAAGGACAGCCTCCTGCTCCAAAGTGCCCTGGTCCGCATTCTGGCTGTCCTTCTGATAGTCTTTATCCTTGCCCTCACAGGTAGCAAGTACACTGTACCTGTTGAGTAGGATCAGTTCCTGTGGATCCTTGTTCTCTATCTCACCTGGGATCCCCTTACTCTGCACACTATGGTTGGAATTTTACCAGCGCTCAGAGTGCGGGTTTGGAGGCGGGTCCGCTGTCAAAATCACAAAGATTGACAGTGGGTCGGTATCCCGCTGTAAGCCCGCCTTCTTGTCAGTTTCCCAAATGTCGGGTCTGTCATCCCTGAACAGACCCGACACCAAGTGGCAGGTCAGCCAATTTAGATAGTTAAAAGCTTATTAAAAGATAGTTAAGAACCATTTTCCCATGTACTTACCATTTTACCAGGTTTTGAACGAGGTTCCCGGAGAGCAACTATCTCGTCAGGTAAGTATGTAGAGTTCTCAATGACTGTGGATTGCTGTGAATAGGTGAAAGCTGCAAAAGTGGTTTAAAACCTACCATTTCACAGCTGTTCACTTCCCAATTTTAGAAGCTGGAGCATTAATGATGTGGAACAGACTTTTGAGCTTTATGCACTTTTGAAGTGTTTGGAGTAATCTCTCTATCCACTGTCACCTCCTTGGAACAACCTTTCTCAACATTGACAGATTACTTTTGTCATATCAACCTCACCTGCCATTTATTCCATTAGCATCGGTGCCCTTGAAAAAATCTCACCTTGGTCCTCAGAATCCCAACACGATCAGCCCTAACACCAGCATCACCAGGCACACCAGCAGCACTAACATCCACACCAAACTTCTCCGCAATCAACTGATGCTGCACTGGACACATGGCATCATCGCACGTGCACATTGCTGCCTGGGACGCCAGCGATGGCCTCACCATAGCAAGATTTGCTTCACTTAACACTGTACACCCTGGTTGCCACATGATGCCTCAGGTTGGCACCACCCCACACTAGCACCATAAAGCATCCCGACATTGACCAAGCCATTCCTTTCACACTCATCACCATTGGGGGGGAGGGGAAAATTATGTCTCACCATTCACTGCAACTCACGAAGCCACTTTCAAAGGTGCACACAAATCTGTCCAAGAAGACAAAGTGGTGACAATAAGGATTTCAATGCTTTATAACACATTAACAGAAAGTTTACATGAACATTGGCTAAAACATCCAAGTGCCCAGCCTTGTGTGTTGTTAGTTGATTGGACTAGGATGAAGGTGTGTGTGAGATGTGGCTAGTGAGATGGGGATGTGATAATGTAGATAGAGAGGGATGGGTGGAGGTGCAAGGTAAGTTGGTGTAAGGATGTGCAGGAGTAGGGTAGGGAGGTAGAGTGATGGGGATGTGATGAGTGGCACAGCAGGATGAGGTTGAGTGTGGCTTTGCAGTAACGTTTCGTGATCTACTGTGATCATTGAAAGGTTTGTGCCACTGCAGCCAGGTCCTCCTGTCAACATCCCTGCTTGTGTCCTCCTGTGCAAAGTGCAACCAGGCTGCATTGGTGTACTGGGGAGGTCTCTACCGCCCATTGGAATGGAAGATAACCTCCCTGAGTGTTGTGACTCCCTCCATAAGCATATGGGAGAGCCTGGGTGCAGCCGTGCACCTCTGTGCAGTGCTTGTCAGTGTTTGCAGCACCTCAATGCTGCAGAACACTGACAACACAACTGTCAAAATGAATGTGGACATGGCCCCTTTAAGGAAACCGACTGATGACGCATCATCAGATGATGTCATCAGACCCGCTTCCTTTTAATTGGCTGGGAGCCTCACAGGGCAGGCTTAACAAGCCCAATCAGGGCAAAATCACTTGGAGGAGGCGAGATGAAGATGGGTGCAGAGTTTGATGCCGCTGTCTACTCCGGCCGCACTGGACTCACCACAGCTGGTGAAATCGCGGCCTATAGTTCACACCAACCCTGTTCTGAACCTGCACCTCTCTACGAGGTGTCACCAAAGTCTGGAGCAAACTGTCCAGATACTCCTCCCCCTCCCTTATGTGTCAGTGTGTCTCCAACTCACACTCCAGCTGAATGACTCTGAGCCGGAGAGATTTGAGATGGAGACATCTACTGCAGACTTGTTCATTCGGGACAGTCTTGCTGTCCACAAACTCCCACATACTGCAGTCCAGCCACACAACCTGCTCTGCCATGTCTTAGTCTAGATTATTTATTTATATTATCTACTTTCTAGTTTGTTTCTTTTTCTATACACTAACTTGCACTAAGCACTAAAACACTGGAAAAAAAAGTTAAATGCCGCTTTAAAAAAACACTACCTACTCACCAATCAGCTCCTTCCCTTGTGCTGACGTCACTTTAGGTGTTGTTTACTCTGACGCCACTCTTTCAATTTCTGCCCGTGTCTGAGTTGGTCACAGCTCCCGCTGCTTCTGGTCACAGGCCTCCTCTGCCGCCACGCTCTTTATCTCGCTCCACTCTGTGGTGTATGTAACCTGTTCCGCCTTAAGAGAACTACCTTAAGAGATGTACTACTTTCTCTTGGCTGCTGTATACTGTAATACCGGTGGTGACCACACCGGTATATAAGTGTTGTGTAGGGATTTGCTGGGCAGTTCAGCCCTGACCTCCGAATAGTAAAGACCTGTTAAAGTTATTCTTGTGGTCTGTGTCCAGTGATTTATAATAAGCATAACTGGGACACACAGACTTAACAGTGGCAACGAGTCCGATCTTACCCTGCGGCAGTTTTACATCCAAGGCAGCTTCGTCCTCAGAACGGGCGTCGAGAAGAGGCATCCGCTCTCATCATCCTGCTGAGCACCATCGCATGGGAGGCATCGAGAACCCGGGTTAAAAAGAAAAATTCTGACCACGAAGCCCTCCATCAGCGACAGGCAGTGATCATCCCTTCTACCACGGTGGTGGGTAAGCTGATCAGCGACACGAGCAGAAAGTCGGCCGCGTTGACTGTGGAGTGGGGGAGGGAAAACGGAGGAAAAAGGGCGGAGAACTCGACCACGGTCAGTGAAAAGGGCCGGGCTGCAATCGAGGCCGAGAGGCGCAGCGACTGGGGCAGCTTAAGGCATGAGAGCCGCGGAGAACTCAAACGCAGCCGGTGTAAAGGACCGGGCTGCATGCGGGGCTGAGAGGCGCAACAGCAGGGGAAGCGTGAATGCCCACGGGAACCACGGGGAGTAAAAGCAGCGTCGGGGAATTGAGAACCGCTGGGGAGGCGAGAATGGCAGCAGCACGGCAATCGCCATTGCAGCCAGCGGGGGAAGAAGACAAGCGCGGGAAGCCGCCATTTTGAGAAAAAGAAAAATTTAAAAACTTGCAAGGATGCCTAAACATGGGAACATTAATACCTTTGATAGCGATATCGAAGATTGGACCACGTATGTAGAACGCATGGAAGTTTATTGTAAAGCAAATAAGGTACCAGATGATGAGAAAGCACTAACCTTATTAAGCTCAATGGGTGCGAAGACATACGGGCTATTGAAGCACCTTCTGTCACCAGATAAACCGGCGGATCAGACTTTCGCGAATATTGTTACTGTCCTGAAAAATCATTTAAACCCCACGCCGCTGATGATAGCGGAACGATTTAAATTTTACAGAAGAACGCAGCTGAAAGACGAAAGCAACGCTGAATTTTTAATTGAACTGCGTAAGCTATCAAAGTACTGTCAGTTTGGATAAGGACTAGCAGATGCGCTGAGAGGTAAATTTGTGTGTGGATTGTTAAAAGAAGGAACACAACAGCAACTGCTTGAGGAGAATGATCTTACGCTTGATAAAGCTGTCACTATTGCAGCATCGCATGAAGCCGCAGCGAGAGGCACTGCAGAAATGCAGCTACGGTCACCGGAACTCAGCACCAATCAAATGGTCTTGGGTACAGTAAAATGTTATCGTTGTGGAAAGACAACGCACGATCAGAACCAGTGCTGGTTCAAAAATCAGGAATGCAGAAAATGTGGCAGGCTTGGTCACATAGCTAAAGTATGCCGGTCAGGAAAGAAGACCAGCAACAAAAAGTCACCGCAGGAAAAGTACAGAAAGGTACACAAGGTGACAGAGAACAGTTCGAACGAACAGAAGTCAAATTCAGACTCCAGCAGTAATGAACTGGGTAGTCTAAGAGTACACAATGTTGGTAATGAAGCAGACCTCCAAACAATCTGGGTCACACTTCAGATAGCAGGAGTCCAAGTGAAGATGGAATTGGACACTGGATCGGCATTGAAGGTCATGAATAAGCAAGATTACAAAAGGTTATTCCCACATATTCCCCTACGGGATACGGAGATTGTATTGAAAACATACACGGGGCAAAGAGTATACCCCATCGGGAAGATAGAGGTAAAGGTGGTCCACAAGGGCAAAGAAAGCCGAGGAATGGACTTATATGTGCTACCTGAGGGAGGTCCACCACTACTGGGACGGGAGTGGATTAGGAAAATAAATATGGACTGGCATTCCTTAAAAGCACTAACGGTAGATTCCGGTAAAAAAAAGATGTCAAACCTAAACGATTGTCCAGAATATTGGACGATGCTAAAGAGGTGTTCCAACAGGGACTGGGAACACTGAGAGGAATTACGGCAAACATCAAGGTTGAAGAACATGCAAACCCGAAATTTTTCAAAGCCAGACCGGTACCTTATGCGATACGACCTGCTGTGGAAGCTGAGCTGGAAGGGCTAGAACGTTCAGGAGTACTGTCTAAGGTAGACTGGAGTGAGTGGGCCACGCCCATTGTCCCCGTCATGAAGCGTTCATCGAGCAACAAGCCGGGGGAACCGGGGAAGGTTCGCATCTGTGGAGATTTCAAGATCACTGTTAATCCGGTGCTTCACACGGTGCAGTATCCGCTTCCGCGGATTGAGGATATCTTCGCTTCGTTGTCTGGCGGGAAACACTTCACCAAGATAGACCTGGCGCAGGCGTACTTACAGATGGAAGTTGAGGAAGAGTCACGCCAGTATCTCACGATCAACACGCATAGAGGCTTGTACCGGTATAATAGACTGGTTTTTGGAGTGGCATCGGCTCCAGCAATTTGGCAGAGGGCCATGGAGCAGGTATTACAGGGAATTCCAGGCACACAATGTTACCTGGACGATATTCTGATTACAGGAGATGATGACGAGGAACACCTTGCAAATTTGGAACTGGTGCTCACCAGATTGAAAGAATATGGACTTCGAGTTAATCGCCAGAAATGTGAGTTCTTTCAGAAGCGGATCTCGTGCTGTGGTCATGTCATTGACCAGGAGGGGCTTCATAAGTCTCCTGACAAGATCGAAGCTGTTGTGAAGGCTCCCGCTCCGGATAATGTATCCCAGTTGAGGTCGTTCCTAGGGTTGATTAACTATTACCATAAGTTTCTGCCAAATTTATCCATGGTGCTGCACCCGCTGAACGCTCTTTTGCAGAAGGGAGTACCATGGAAGTGGAGCGAGGACTGTAAGAGGGCCTTTCACAAAAGCAAGGCATTGATCACCTCAGAGGAAGTGTTGGCTCACTTCAACCCAACGCTGCCTATTCGTTTGGCTTGTGATGCTTCTCCATATGGTATTGGGGCAGTACTCTCACACAAGTTGCCAAATGGCCTGGAGAGGCCAGTTGCGTTCGCATCCAGATCATTGACCTCCGCTGAGCGCAACTATGCTCAGATAGATAGGGAGGCTCTCAGCCTTGTGTGGGGAGTAAAGAAGTTTAATCATTACCTGCAGGGCCAAAAGTTTACACTTCTGACAGACCACCAGCCGTTGGTATCCATTTTTAACCCTAAGAAGGGTGTTTCGGTGATGACAGCACAGAGACTCCAGAGATGGTCCCTTTTCCTAGGGGCACATCAATATCAGATTGAATTCAAAGGTACAAAGCAGCATGGTAATGCTGATGGGCTGTCGCGCCTGCCACTACCTACAGCGGAGGAGGCACCGACGGTTGACCCTGTTGAGTTATTTCACACGACCATCATCGAATGTTTACCAGTCACCAATGCAAGTATTGAAAGAGAAACCAGGAATGACCTGACACTGTCCCGGGTCTACGAAGTGACAGTGAAGGGATGGCCAGCACATGGTGATCCACTGTTACCGGCATTCTCAGCAAGACGAGAACAGCTGTCCGTCTGTCAAGGAACATTGATGTATGGAACAAGGGTGATTATTCCTCCTAAGTTAAGAGAGAGAGTTCTAAAGGAACTGCATGAAGGTCATCTGGGGGAGTCAGGATGAAAAGCCTTGCTAGGGCTTATGTGTGGTGGCCGGCTATCGACCAACAGATAGAGGATCTGACGAAAAGCTGCTCAGGGTGCCAAAAAGTGCAAAATGCACCTCCGATTGCACCGCTGCATCCATGGGCATGGCCTTCAACCCCATGGCAACATGTACATATTGACTTTGCTGGACCATTCATGGACTCCATGTTTTTAATTGCGGTGGACGCACATTCTAAATGGCCAGAAGTGATTAAGATGACTACCACTACCTCGGAAAAGATGATCGCGGTGCTAAGAACGATATTTGCAAGAAATGGATTGCCAGAACAAATATGTTCAGACAACGGACCGCAGTTCGTGTCAGAAGAATTCCAGAAATTCATGAAGAAGAATGGGGTGAAACATTATACCTCTGCCCCATATCATCCGGCTACAAACGGGTTGGCCGAGAGATTTGTACAAACGTTCAAAAAAGCAATAAAGGCCATGAGCGAAGATCAGATTCCACTACAACACAAGGTGGACAAATTCCTACTGGCATGTCGAAACGCCACTCATACAGTGACAAACCAAAGCCATGATGTTCTATAACAGAAGGTTGCGGTCCAGGTTGGACTTGTTAAAACCAAATGTGCGGAGGGAAGTTGAAAACAAACAGTTCCAGCATATAAATAACAAGACCACTCGGAGTTTCGAAATAGGACAACCAGTGTTAGCCCGGGACTATAAAAACGAGAAATGGCAATCTGGAACAATTCGGGCTAGACAAGGACCCCTGATGTACACGGTAGATATTGGTGAAAATGTAATACGGCGTCATGCTGACCAACTGGTAGAATCGAGAACAAGGGTCGAACCCATGGTTACGGCAGAGACAACCGTGGAAGAAGTTAGTGAACCTGAAGCATCTACCTCAGAAGTGAATGTACCTGATGATGATGTCCAATCCATAAGAGACCAACTAGATGAGTCACCCCAGCAACAAGAATCAGAGACCCCTGAAAGGCGTTATCCAACTCGAATCAGGAGGCCTCCTCAGAGACTGAATCTTTGAACTGTTTTGCATGAAGTTGTATATATGTTATTATGTTATGTTAAATGGGGATATAACTGTTAAGCTAAATAGGGAGGATTGTGGTGTATGTAACCTGTTCCACCTTAAGAGAACTACCTTAAGAGATGTACTACTTTCTCTTGGCTGCTGTATACTGTAATACCGGTGGTGACCACACCGGTATATAAGTGTTGTGTAGGGATTTGCTGGGCAGTTTAGCCCTGACCTCTGAATAGTAAAGACCTGTTAAAGTTATTCTTGTGGTCTGTGTCCAGTGATTTATAATAAGCATAACTGGGACACACAGACTTAACACACTTTAGCTCAACTCCCGCTGCTTCAGTGTTAAGATAGAATCCATATGGATAGAACTAAGAAATAGAAAGGGAATTCGTACAATTCTCAGTGTGCATTACAGGCCATCAAACAGTAAAGATAATGGCCCAGAAATTCAGGTCTCCACGGGTGAGTACGCACGGGGTACTCACTAGTGGGCCCAATGGAAGTGCCGGTTTCCTGCATGCACTGCGTATGCGCGGGAAACCGGCACTTCCGTTCCTCTGAACGAAAAGGTTCAGAGGTCGAACGCATGCGCAGGAGAGGCTGCGCATGCGCATCAAACTTCGTTTTTTTTTGCAGGTTTTCCCGGGAGGGTAAGTCTGCAGAATTTACACATTTAAAAAGCAGGCGTAAGGCCTGCTTTTTACAAGGTAAGTGGTGAATTAATTAAAATTAAAACATTTTTTCCACAGGTTTATTATTTTTAAATACTTTAAAGCAAGGTAAGTTTATTTTTAGCCCCGTTAGAATATAAAATTATTTTTTTCAAAAATTTAAATTATTGTTTAAAATAGTTATTTAATGTAATTTATAGTTTATTTTAAAAATGTGATTTAAAAAAAAATTATTTGAAGATTTAGTGCTATTTTGGATCCGTAGTATTTATAAGTCTTGACAGCTGCTCATGGCCCACGTCATCCCAGGGGACGCATCGAACTAACTGCGCCCCTGGGATACGAAAGCACTGCGTGCCAGCAGCTAGACCAGGCCCCGGATCGGAATTCCACGGGACCCTACAGCTCAACGGCCGGCGCGCAAGGTGAGTGCAGGTCGGGGGCTTGCACCCGCGGGAAGCCCCCGACCTGAATTTCTGGGCCAATGAGATGGTGATCTGCAGACAGTTCAAAGAAATATGTAAAGAACAATCGGGTAATAATATTGGGTAATATTAGCCATCACAAGATAGACTGAAATAAAGGTAATGGGCCAGTAATTCCGGTCCCAACGCGTGAGTACGGATGGTGTACTCACGCATGGGCCCGTTGGAAGTGCCGGATTTCAGCATGCACAGCGCATGCGCGGGAAACCGGCATTTCCTCCAAGGGGTTCAGAGATCCAACGCATGCACGCAGGACTCTGCATGCACGCGTTGAACTTCCTTCTTTTTGACAGGTTTGCCCGTGTGCAAGGGCCTGAACTTTTTAGACATATAAAAAGGAGGTGTAAGGACTTGATTCTTGAAGGTAAGTGGTCTATTATTTAAAATTATAACATTTTTTCCACAGCTTTATTGTTTTTAAGGACTTTACAGTAAGGTAAGTTTATTTTTAGACCCGATTTCTTAAAAAATTATTTTTTTCAAAAATTTGATTAATTGTTTAACATAGTTTTTTATAGTTATTTATAGTTTATTTAATTATTGGGATGTTTTTTTAAAATTTTATTTAAAGTTAAACTAGTCTTTTGGGCACCCGTACTTTTCATGAGTTTGACAGTTCTTACTATCAAACTCATGAATGAAGTTTCCCCTCCCCTGATTGGCTGCACAGTGCTCACCTGATCCCAGCCGGCACATTGCACTAACTATGCCGCTGGATCAGGCAAGCACATCGCGCCGACATCTGAACCGGGCCAGTGACAGGAATTCCAAGCAGGCCCAGGCTTCAGATGTCGGCGCGTCGGGTGAGTGCACATCGTGGGCTTGCACGCGCGGCAAGCCCCCGATCCTAATTTCTGGCCCAATGCATTTGGTCAAATAGGGCATGCATTTTAGAATATATCCCTGATTGCATCCTAGCTTGGTAGAGGTAGAATTTCCGGGGGAGTTCTCCTGATTTCCTAATGTAACTTTGATGGAAGATTGGCAGAAACCCCAGGGAGACAGTATAAATGGCCATTTAACAGTTTCTTTGGATTTCCGCCAACCTCCCACCAAAGTTAGGAACATTGGAATTGCTGGACGAACAAAGAAAAAGGTCCATCTAGTTTGTCTTCTATCATCCTGGTATAATACAACAATAATGGAATTGCTAACTAATTATAGCAATCAAACTCTATCAATTAGTCTTACACAGACCCAGAATGTGAGGAAAACTCCAGTTGTAGAGAGCTTTGGGAACCATAGGTCCAAAGTCACCAGTTCCTCCCAAGCGTGCTACACCTAGCACATTTCAAGTCTCAAATTACTCACAAGTTCAATGACAATTACACTGATTACTAAAAGATTCTGACAACTGCTAAGCCCACACTCACAATACACAAAGGTGTTTGATTAGCTAGAAAGTTAAATACATTCATCAGGTAAATGGTTTATTTTAACCCCTTCGGCGAAGACCTGATGAGGCGCTGCCCATACACACTGGGTAAAAAGAATAGTACTGAGGATAGCTTGTTTTTAGAACTCATTTACAGACAGCTTTCTAAAATAATTCTTCTGAATTTTTCTTCAGCTGAAAAATGTGTCTTTAGTTTGCTGGTGTTTATGCAATATTCCCTAAGCTGCAGGGCTTTACCTGATCATGCTTTGCAATCTGTCGAGGTTCACGTGAACATATTCTGTGATCTACTGGGATTTATGTGGAAATACTCTGTAGTCTGCTGGGGCTTTCCTATAAGTGCCTTTCATGCAATTGGGTTTACATGAACATGTTCAGTAGTCTGCATAAACATACTTTACGGATTGAGATAAATACAGATAATGCTGGAAATGCTCAGAAGTTCTGTTAGCTTTAATAAAGGAGATTTTAGTGGTTAAGGTATCGAGTGGTTGTGGTACTGGACGAGCAACCTAGAGGTCGTGGATTCAAATCCCACGTGGCAAGTTGTGAAAATTAATTTGAAAAATCTGTGAACTTGTAGGGTAGCGCCGGAAAATGACCTTGGCTGAGAATTTTCCCAGGGCAGTCCCTGCTCCAGTGCCGGAACCGTGCTGCATGTGGGGTTTCTGCCGCATTTCTGGCAAAGTTATGGCAGTGGAGCAGAAGCAGCTCCGAGGAAATTCCTGGCACGTGAAAGATGCTGGATTGTTGTAAAAACTCATCTGGTTCACTAATGCCCTTCATGATGGGGAACCTGCCACTCCTTACCCAGTCTGGCTTATATATTACTCATGTCCAAAAACCAGGTGGGCAGGCAGTTAAAATCACCTCTGGGACCTACTATGTGAGGTCCCACTGTTTTCCCATAAGTTATGATTTTAACCGGTTCTTCTGAGCAGGCGAGAGGAACACCTGCCAGAAACCGAAGATGGCGTCGGCCGGGTTGGGAGCAGGAACAGGGCAGTAAGCTTTTCCCCACCATTTTAGGGGCACTGCTGCCCTGCTTCCATCCAGTGGTGCCAGGGAACTTCTTCCCATTCCTTCTAACCACTACCCATCCCACAACACAACAGCTCTCTTTGCCCCGATCACAACCACCGAAGTGAAGACGTCAGCACCACATAAGTACATGATTCTAACCTCCATCGATAACGAAGCATCATGCCAGTGCAAATTCTATTTTATTACAGTGAATTCCAAAATGCACACAATTAACCTACTCTTTCTTAACACCGTGCTGCCCCTGGGTGCCTACACGTGACTTATTTTACCTATTCTAGTGGTTTTTCTAGGTCTCACCTGAAGGCCAAGGTTTGCAGGAGGTGATTGGCTGCTAATGCTGTATAGAAGACTCATGGGACAGAGATGGCCCTTGTCTCATGGCAGCTTGTGTCCTGGCAGCATGGTGTAGTGTTATTAGCTGGATAACACATACTGCTGTCCTAAGAGACGGTTGTATCATACAACTGCGACTCCTGGGTGGCTTGGTCCTCCTCATCCTCTTCACCGCAGTCATCAACTTCCCTCTCCTGTGCTGCCCGTTGCTGTGTTGGATTTTCAGGAAAGGATGGTAGAAGCTAAGAATGGGTGAGCATCACCCCCTTGGGATTAAGAAGATGGCTAAGGAGGTGGAAGGTTGTGGTTGTGTGATACTTCACAGTAATGCCAGGGCGACAGTGTAGGTGCTCAGTCACTAACCTGGTGCCAGAAGATGCCGCTGAACTCATCATCATCCGCGGCAGGAGCTGCCTGCCCACTAGCTCCATGCCCTTCTCTTCGAAGAGGGTGAGTGATTTAAAGATGGGCAACCCCCGATGTAAAACGACTACTGTGCGCTTGGTTTGAGTATAAAACAAGGCTTTAATCAACTGTTTCAAAACCATGAGATTTCTAGTTACATTACTAGTTCCTGGTTACAGAAACATCCTGAGCAAACTGGGCCCACGCCCGAGTATTTATACTCCTTGGACAGCGCCACCAGTGTTACTTCATAAGTCATGATAAGATTCATGACACCCCCCTCCTGCAGTCTGCACCAATTTCTCCTGCAGGAAGATAGAATTAATAAGGGTAAAGTGAACAGTTGAGGAGTGTGTGCCAAGTGTCATGGGAGCGGTGAAGTAAGTGATGTGGGAGGTATGAGGCTGCTAAAGTGGAGGAAAGAGCTTTAGCACTGTGATTGTAAGTAATTGCTGTGAGGGAAGCTAGTTAGCTGCCGTCCAAGTTGCCGAGTAAGAACCCCCCACTCCACCCCTCCCCTAACCAAAGAGCATTGTGAAGGGTTAATTGTGCAAGTGCTGCCTTAAGAGGGTGAAGAGTGTATTGGTGCCCATGGTGGGCAAGGAAGAAAAAGGTAGAGGTCTTCAGTTTGTTATCATACCTGCCCTGCCAAGAATGTGGAACTGTTTGCGGCAAAGTCCTGCAGTCCTGGGGTGAGGGACTTGGCACTCAATGGCAATGCCATCTCCCTCCGGGTGGCACAAGTTATAATTTTGGGTAGTTTGTTGGCACCCAAGCCCATGAGTCTGTTTGTTCTGCCTTCAGTGCCCTCCAAGAGCATATGCATGAATTAAGTTGTGCGTGCATCTTCTGTGGTTTAGTGCCATGCCTTGCTGTCCTTTAGTGGTCATAATTCAGTAAAAGTATAATAAACATATTGCTAAGTCACGCAGTGAAGTTATTAGAGAGTGAAGTGAAAGAGCCAGGCACTTCTCCTCTTATACCTGGTTGCCCCCCAGTCTTCTGGTGAGGAGTGCAGGCTGAACTGTCTTTTTAAAGGTTTCACAGAAGTTTCCAGGTAGTTCAGCTGCTTACACCTATTTTACACAGGTTTTACACCAATGACTTCACCAATGGGCATGCAAATGAGAAGACCATGGAAACCTGCATGCAACTCCCTCTGCAGGACATCGGCAGATGCAGTTTTTTTTAAAAAGGGGCAACAGCGGAATAACTCGCATCAAGGAAATTCTAGGCCCAGAATTTCAAGTGAACGCTAACTACCTTTTAAGTGCAACAATCTCTCCTGAATCAGAATAATTAGACTCACAACTTTAATCAAATACAAAATGAAAGCTGTACGTGCAGTCATTCTCACAGGTAGGAATAACGGTGAGGCTGTTATAAAGAGTAAATTGGACAGCAACTTCCAGCGGCCACACATGCCCGGTTAAACGCGGAAATCAGGAAGTTGATGTCTGATTTGCCCTGCTCTTCCACAAGCTTCGACTTGGCATTCAAACACATAAAGGGCGTGAACTTGCAGTACTTATCCACTAGTTACCCACTAAACTGTGCTGTTTTAGACTCCTGATGACCATAAGTTGCCGTACAGAAGCCCACAAAAAAGTCTGTGTTCAGCTCTACGTGTAATGTACGGCGAGCATCATTTGTTCGCCACTAACCGCAAAATCTGGGTCAATATGTCACTGTACTCCATGTACATTCATTTTAGGTGCAGTAAATGTAAAAAAAAGTGTTATATTTGATCTTAAATTAAAATTGCAGTAGAATTGTGGTGCCTCACTATCTTTCATTGAGATTACCCCCTACACACGTGCGCAGTAGGAAGTGAGATTTTCACCCAGTTAGCGACATTGATGTTATTTCACTCAGAGAACAATATGTGTTTACAACAATACACTTCATTTCCCAACTGTGGTCCTAGGGTCTGTGAGGTAAATCCAATGAGCTAGCTAACTGACAACATGACTTTCCTCCTTTCTCGCTCTCTGGGATTTCTCCATGCATTCACCATGCCTGCCAAGTGGATGAACAGATCACCTGCTTCAATGGCGCTCTGAATTAAGATGCCAAGGGCTACATAGGGTCAGGGTGGGAAACTTTCCTCCACTTTTCTCTCCTGCCCTGGAGATGTACCTTTCCGTCACTTGCCACCTGCTCATAATGGCGCTGCTGAAATTGGGAACTCAAGAATATATGTCACTTTGAATATATATCCCACCCCTCCGTGGTTCAATGTGTCGATATAATGGGGTATTCCTTTCATGCATTCTGTTGTTTACCGTTACCTATAAGTCATCAGAGACCTGTCTGTCACCCACTAACGGTCTTGCTTCTGCATGGGATAAAATAAAATACAAAATGGAATCACATTTCTGACCCTTAGTGAGTGGTATAAATGGCGAAATGCTAGCAAACTGGCTGACCAACAAGAGACTGATTCCCCAGCTTACTATATAATAAGCAAACTTAATTCTTCAGCGTTTTCTTAAATGTTTCTGCTATGATTTAAAAGTAATTCATATACAACAAAAAGATAATACCACAGCTACCTCTGGGAAGTGCTCAGGCAGATGCAGTTAAGTTTCTGACAGCTGTTAAGGGCCCTAAATGAAAGCCCAGGCTCAATTCAGTTCCTACTGGATACGAGTGCACAGCACTGAGCTGCCTATAATTCAGCGCTAATTGGACACTCTCACTCAGAGAAGCCAGAAGGATGGCCAGGGTGAAAAATGGAAGTGTCACACTGATTGGTAGTGAGTGTTCTTCAGCGGTTGGGGTCATGTTGTTGGGGCAGAGTAGAGGGAGCTATATGCTGCATCTAGCACACCTTGGTGGAATGCTTATTCTGAAGTGCTCAATGATGATACCAGAAGAGAAAAGGGATTAAGTGCTCCATTCCACAGCACAACCTCCCTTATCACAATGAGTACAAAATTCACCTCTCCAAGTTCTCCCAAAATTACTCCTGTAATAAGATTTTTTTTTAAAAAGCAGCAACATTTTTGACTCTCCAAATGGAAAACAGAAGCAAAAAAAGATTTGAAATGGCTGATTGCTCTCCAGCATCCACAGTTCATATCATGAATACAAACAGACAGCCTGTCTAAAGAATTGACTCTAATAATCTAACTCCATAGTGATTCATGCTGATCAGTTGTTTGTTTGAAACGATAGAAAAAGCAGCACCTAATTATAGAAACCATGCTCCTTCACAACAACGGTTTTTCTTTTCTGCTTTAATTATTAGCTGTGATTTCTGCTACAGTTACTTTACATTTTTAATTCAACTAAAATATGGTTTCTGGTCCTTCAAATTAAGAAGACTTCTGCTTTTTTTTAAAAATCGGTTCACTAATATCTATATTTTTCAGTTGTGGGAAATCACTGACAACATCTCCAGTGTGTAGTTACACTGACTAATATCTCTTTTGTGCTGTAATTTTTCCAACACTTGGCACATATCCTAGTAAAAGTAACAGAAAAGAGACATTAAAGAAAGATTATATACCCATCTTTATGCTTATCAGGCCTTTAACAAATCCTCTAATGCTGCTGTCATTTTTTATTAAAGTTACTGTTGCATAATTATTAACTCATAATTACAACAAAATATTATAGTAAATTATATTTGACATCATCTGCTTAAATGTTTATTGAACACTAGATCCATTCAGTTGAATGTATTTTGGACTGATCCTTCAGATTGGAGGATCTGTAAAGGGGGAGCCTGCAACCTCTTTGGTTCGGGACTCATTTGAATGGAACCGATGAGCTGAGGACGCTCCACTGTAGCTCACGGCTGGTGGGAGGGTGCGACACCAGTTGGGGTTAGGAGGGGGTGGGGTAGACAATCCCAGAGGGGGTTGAGCATGGGCAGGCATCAGGCCACAGTATTTATGTGGAGCCAGGAGGAGCGCACTTGCTCCTCCTGGCCCCATAGAAATTCTCCCCTGAATTTTTTGGGGTCTTTTCTGGAGCATGTCCACCCTGTTTCCATATCCCTTCATTCCCTTTTCTTTCAGCCACTTTTCTAACCTTTAAATGGTGATACGGGCTGGGAATTCCTCAGCGTTCCTCCTGTTTTGCCACCGTTAACGAGAAGTAATGCCTGTGGAACAAGAGGAATGCCAAGGAATTTCCCGGCCACGATCTCTGCTTCAATCACTTTGTAAGGGATGGATTGACTTCCCTAATTTTGGCTGTTCCTCTAATTCCCATAAGGTCTTAGAAAGACAGAATTGATGCTTCAGGTCATTGAACAAGCAGTTTAATCAAGTTATATAGTATCACTGGCTCCCCTTTAACTGATTAGCAATTCAGAATAGTAGGACTTTGTTTCTAATAGCTCACTCAGATTCTTTAACACACTGGTTGATAATCCCTATTGGTTTGTTAAACAGATACAATTTCCTATTCATTCACAGACTAATGTAATTTAATCTTGTGAGCCTAGAAATTGCCGTCAGTGTAAACCTTTATCCTGGTAGCGAATATGCGATTGTAGCAAGCAATGCGAGGAGTGTCGTATAGCACACACTGCCCGGTCACCACCTACTCTGAAGTTACCGTGGAGGCATTGACGATGTTGTGTTTACAGTGGTGTATGTCAAGCATCAAGCACGATTGCGCTTTATGCATGCATTAGCCTTATTGTGGTAGTTGTTTCCAGCATAATTGCTCATTAAGAGGGCGGAGCATCAAATTACAGTCATCGTGTGTTAAGAGTGCGATGCATTCATATAAATCAGGTGGTGCAGCTAATCCAGGTTCTTGTTTTTGGGATTCTGAGGGGAACTGCTATGTCATTGACTTTCTGCTGGCAGGAAGTTCACCACAATGGGGAATCCTTTCAGTCCTCCCACTCCGCTTGGCATAGCTAAGTAGGATGAGCAGGAGCAGAGGAAGGGCTGCCAGACATGTCACGACATGAAAGGCATACTGTCTGGATCCTGCACTATGCCAATTATACAACAGGTCACGATTACTGGGCAGTGACTGAGGAGTACTGCATTCTGATGATGTTATCGAGACACAACACAACCATTTAAATTAGGCCCCCACTCCTCTGCAGTTGGTGGCCTCAACATGCCTGCAATGTTTTTAATTCATTCCTGGGATGTGGGCGTCGCTGGCAAGACCAGCATTTATTTCCCTTGAGAAGGTGAGCCCTCTTCTTGAACCGCTGCAGTCCATGTGGTGAAGGTACTCCCACAGCGCTGTTAGGGTGGGAGTTCCAGGATTCTGACCCAGCGACGATGAAGGATCGGCGGTATACTTCCAAGTCAGGATGGTGTGTAACTTGGAGGGGAACTTGGAGGTGGTGGTGTTCCCATGTGCCTGCTGCCCTTGTCCTTCTAGGTGGTAGAGGTCAAATGAAGGCCGAATCTGAAGATAGTTCAGGACACCCGACGCTGGCTTTGGGCGGGTGGTGTGACTGCTTCACCAACTTTGCACCCATTCCTGGGCTTGAGATGACATGATCCTATATTCACCCATTTGTAGTTGATAGAGTGGATATGCTTCAAGAGCAGGGTGAACTGTTCTGAGCTCTGTATAATGCGGTCATCTTTACACTTATTCTGAATCTTCATTTTACGGCCTTTACCTTCACCAGCATATGATGTCATGCTTGCTAATATAGTTGACATTATCGCCCAATGAAGCAGTAAAATTGTAATCAACTGGGCAATGTGAAAGGTTAGAGTGAAATGTATGTGTATAACAAATTTAACATAGTAACTGTCCCTAAACACTTCATAGGGAAGAAATGGACACTGAGTGGTAATGGAAGAGTTAAGAGAGAAGGCACGGTCAAACATATGGGCTTTGAGGAGGCTTTTAAAGGTGCAGGGATGTGTTGAAGTTGAAGGAAAGAGCTCAAAAGGGACAGCAGGGATAGCTGAAGGCTTTGCCATCAATGGTAGAATATGGAGAAGGTGCAATGTTCCAAACAGTGGGATAATTTTCAATTTCACCCCTTGAACGGTAAACTAGTGGAGCTGATTGCCTGCCTGTTGCGGAACGCGCCCAATTCCCTTCCCATTGAAATCAACAGGAATAAAATCAGGTGGGTTCTTTAATGTGTGGGCAATCTGCTCCAGCGCCCACAAGGTGAACTTGAAAATGATTTCCTACATATTTTAATTTAAACAATGACACGGGTAAATGGAGAAGGTGGATGAATAATCCTGCAGGACTGAAATTCCAAAGATAAAGCAGCGTTTATATTGATACTGAGTGTTGGAATGTTAACAGCCTGAAAGCATTTAGGCACAGCACGGAGTGGAAAATATTTCGCTATGAATTTGCAATTCTATTCATTCCAGCAAGACAAAGTATGACGAATTTCATCAAACTGAAAATGGGAAAGGAAGAAAACAAGTTGTGAAATGAAAAACAACCTCAAGCCTTTTACTGGCTAAACTTAACGTTTCTGACAGAATTCAAAATTCCAGTACTCTAACATTAAGTCAATTTTTATGCGAATTTATCTCAATAGGAATGAAGCCTGTATTAAATTATATCTATATATATTATATATTTTTCTGCAAGTGGACAATAGTTACCCCATCACTGCAGTTACTTTACACTGGAGGCAGTACATCCGTTATTTTACTGATATTTTCTTTTTACTGCCAGCAGACATATTAATAACTGAAATTATGAATACCACTGACTGAGAATGAGAAGAGGAGATAGCTGCTCTCTGATCCAGCACTGAGGTGTAGAATGGAATTAAAGAGATGAAACATTTACATTAGCGTAGAATTATTCTTGCAGTATGGGTGAGCAAACGTTTAATGCAGTCCTCTGTTTGCTACTTTCACGCAGGCGCAAATCCGTTTACTTTAAATTAGTTGATCTCCCATGATGTTGCTCGTGGGGGAGATCAGCTCCCGCCTGGAATGGGTGCAAAGTCGGCGAAGCGGTCACACCACCCGCCCAAAGCCAGCGTCGGGTGTCCTGAACTATTTTCGGATTCGGGCTTCATTTGAATGTGCAAACGGGCACCCTACTGCAACCCTACTGCAACTCGCTGATTGTGAGAGGAATGCAATATCAGTCGACCCCCCATGCTGAATAGCCTGGGGGGGAGGGGGGGCAGTTGATCTCACAGGGGGCCGAGCATGGGCAAGCAGCGGGCACCAGTATTTTTGTGGCACCTGCTCCTTTTGACTCCATAGTAATTCTCCCCGAAAAAATTCTGGGCCTTTTTTGGGCCATCAGCGGTTCAAGGACCGCTGTTTAGAATGCCTACTGTTTGTTGGCATACCCGTTAACAGTTCAGTCCAGATTACTGCGGTCCATTTATTTCTCATCCCTTCAAAGATTGCCTTACTTAAATTTAAAACATTGGTTTATGATTCTCCCTTCTCACTCTCAAACCTAATATCAAATTCAATCATATTATGGTAACTGTTCACAAGATGTTGCGTTACAGTCAGATTTATTGTTGTTTGTTACTCATCACTAAATCTAATGGCCCAGAAATTCAGGTCGGGGGCTTCCCGCGGGTGCAAGCCCCCGACCCACACTTACCTTGCGCGCCGGCCATTTAGCTGTGGGCCCGCATGGAATTCCGATCCGGGGCCTGCTCCAGCTGCCGGCGCGCAGTGCTTGAGTATCCCAGGGGCGCAGTTAGTTCGATGCGGCCCCTGGGATCACGTGGGCCATGGGGAGCCAATCGAAGCAGGGAATGCTTCATTCATAAGATTGACAGGAAGAGCTGTCAAAACTTATAAATACTACGGCCCAAAAACATCAATAAATCTTCAATAAATTTTTTTTTAAATCACATTTTTTAAATAAACAATAAATTACATGAAATATCTGTTTTAAACAATAATTTAAATTTTTGAAAAAAATAATTTTATTTTCTAACGGGGCTAAAAATAAACTTACCTTGCTTTAAAGTATTTAAAAATAATAAACCTGTGGAAAAAATGTTTTAATTTTAATTAATTCACCACTTACCTTGTAAAAAGCATACCTTACGCCTGCTTTTTATATGTCTAACTTCTGGAGACTTACCCTCCCGGGAAAACCTGTAAAAAAAAACTAAGTTCGATGCGCACGCGCAGCCTCTCCCGCGCACGCATTCGACCTCTGAACCCCTGCTTTCAGGGGAATGGAAGTGCCGATTTCCCGCACATGCGCAGTGCATGCAGGAAACCGGCACTTCCATTGGGTTTACGAGTGAGTACCCCGTGCGTACTCACCCGTGGTGACCCAAATTTCTGGGCCAATATGTCTTAATCCCCTGCTGGTTCTAAAGCATATTGTTCCAGAAAACTGTCCCAAATACATTCTAGAAATGTATTACCTTTACTACTTGAGCTACTCTGCCTCTCCCCAATTGTAATCTCCCATTATAACCACATTATTTTTGCTACATACTTCCCTGATCTTTGTATTTATACATCACCCCCCCTCCCCAATACATCACTACTATCAGGAGGTCCATAGACAACTCTCACCAGAGTCTTAAAAATGTTACTGTTCCTTAGTTCTACCTATACTGTTTCCACTTCCTGTTCACTTTTACTGAAGTCCTTTCTTCCCAATGCTGTGATTGTGTCTTACTGACAGGAATTTCATTGTATGGGTGCCTGAATTGTGAAAGTATTCAGTTCTGCAGGACTAACATCTTTCACCTCAATAAGCACATATAGTCAACCAAAAATAATTTTTAAAATTGTTTGGGCAGTTAAATGATTCATGTTAAATAAAACCTGAGGTATCTTTCATGTATTGTTCTGAATTTTCTCCCCATAAGGCACATCCATAAATTTGGGTGCAATAGCTCGACATGTGCACATGCAAGAACTGGCCACTTTTCAGACATGAGGGAGGAATGCAGAATAAATCTATAATCATATATCATGATGAATTCACAGTGCCTTGGATAGGATCAAAGGCCATTTTATGACTTTAATATGAGAGGAATGGACATATTCAAGTCATCTTAGATTATTCATCTGTTTTATCTTGGACAGTATTGAAAATGAACTGACAGACTTAGCCTATCATTAACTCTCCACTCCACTCCCACTCGGACCTCTCTGTCCTCGGCCTCTTACACTGTTCCAATGAAGCTCAATGTAAGCTCGAGGAACAGCACCTCATCTTTCGATTAGGCACTTTACACCCTTCTGGACACAACACTGAGTTCAACAATTTCAGATCATAATCTCTGCACCCATTTTTTTCAGATGGCAACTTGATGATTCTGCTGTTCCCATTTACACCTCTTCTAGACCCATCTCTTTTGTTTCTTCACTTATCCCACTATGATCTCCTTTGCCTTGTACAATCATACCTTTTGTCTTTTAATCTCTCCTGCCTTCCACCCTATCACAGACCTTCCCTTTTGTTCTTTCCTCCCCTTTCCCTGTCTCTGCACTTGCTTAAAATCTGTTACATCTTTAACTTTTTCCAGTTCTGATGAAAAGTCATCGACCTGAAATGCTAACTCTGTTTCTCTCATCACAGATGCTGCCTGACCTGCTGAGTATTTCCAGCACTTTCTGTTTTTATTAGCCTATCATTACTCTAAGCCCAAGATTATTAGCACTGACACTAGTTGGGGTGACAAAAATAATGCTGGATGGGACCCAATTTTTACTCCAAACAAATGTTCATAAAATATTGACTTTTAATAATTTTCCTCTATCGGGCATTCTCTGTCTTCGAGATGCTAGAGATATGTCACTTAAATATACTGGGCCTAAAAATGCACAGACCCACTCCACTCTCAGAAGTCTGGCAAATTGGTTGCCGATTACCTCCACTCCTAACCTCGTAGTCTCCTGGGTCAGCTCGCCTCAATTTCAGATGACTCAGATGGTCACCCGTGCCACCTGCTAGAGGAGGCAAGATGGAAAAGGGGGCACTGGGCATCCGCTGGTGGTGCAGCCAGCACCCCTCGCACAATAACATTTTTTAGAATGCTCAAGGGGACTGATTTAACTCAAATCCAGTCAAATGTTCTGAGGGATCAAAGCCTCTGGACCCTCCAGGTGAGCCCTACATCTAACACTCGGATTCCATATTCGGAAGGAAGGCCAAGGCTAAGGAAATTCCTGGCATGGGAATTGCCTCCCCTGACCACGCCCCCTCCAATGTCATGGGCCATATTTGGGACAGATGGAGGTTCTGCCCCAAATAAGGCCCTGATGAATACTGGCAGTGTAGGCTAGGACCTGGTGTAGCTGGATCCTTGTTGATTTCTCACCCTCTCAGCTGGCAGATTTAGGCTGGGGCTTGGGAAAATTCAAGGCATTATGCACAGTTCCCCTGGTGAATCAGTTCATTACATTACATGGTATATCTCTGAGCCATAGAGACTAGGAAGTTCTAGGTTTGATTTGCAGGGCTGCGTTGGCTGATCTCAGTCAAGAAAACTGTAACGATGCAATTGGCCTCAGTACCTGGGTTAGAGAAGGGAAAAATGACAAAGGCTTCCTGCTCCTCATTGTTGAAACCTGCTGGAAAGTGCACATTGGGTGAGGGCAGGATTGGGCTTGGTTATCCTCCTGCAGTCGAATAAGCTGCTGATATTCACCATCGGGGCTCAGACATGAAGAATGGCCACTTTGACAAGATACTGGCAGGCAACTAGAGCCCATAGAATCATATTCCAGCATGAATCAGCACCTTCAGGAGAGAAGACAAGACAATTAGAGGTGGAGGAGAGACAAAAAATTACTTTCAATATATACTTTATCTTCTTCTTAGGCAGTCCCTCGGAACCGAGGATGACTTGCTTCCACACTAAAAATGAGTTTGCAGGTGACTGATGAGTCCAATGCGGGACCTACAGTCTCTGTCATAGGTGAGGCAGACGGTGGTTGAAGGGGCGGATGGGTGGGGTGCTTGGGTTGACGTGCGCTCCTTGCGCTGCCTGCGCTTGGCTTCCGCTTGCTTCCAGCGAAGAGACTCGAGGTGTTCGGCGCCTTTCCGGATACTTCTTCTCCACTTTGTGTGGTCCTGGGCCAGGGATTCCCAGGTGTCGGTGGGGATGCTGCACTTTTTCAAGGAGGCTTTGAGGGTGTCCTTGAAGCGTTTCCTCTGCCCACCTGGGGATCTCTTGCCGTGGCGGAGCTCCGAGTAGAGCGCTTGTTTTGGGAGTCTCGTATTGGGCATGCGGACGACGTGGCCCATCCATCGGAGCTAATCGAGTGTGGTCAAAGCTTCGATGTTGGGGATGTTGGCCTGAGCGAGAACACTGACGTTGGTGCACCTATCCTGCCAATGGATTTGCAGGATCTTGCAGAGGCTGCATTGGTGGTACCTCTCCAGTGCTTTGAGGTGCCTGCTGTACAAGGTCCATGTCTCTGAAGCATACAGGAGGGCGGGTATCACTGCTGCTCTGTAGACCATGAGCTTGGTGCTGGGTTTGAGGTCCTGGCCTTCAAACACTCTCTTCCTCAGGTGACCGAAGGCTGCGCTGGCACACTGAAGTTTGTGTTGGACTTCGTCATCGATGTCTGCCCTTGTTGACAGCAGGCTCCTGAGGTATGGAAAGTGGTCCACGTTGTCCAAGGCCTCGTCATGGATTTTGATAATTGAGGGGCAGGTTGGTAGAGGACCTTTGTCTTATGGATGTTTAGTATAAGGCCCATGCACCCGTACGCTTCAGTGAAGGTGTTGACGATGGTTTGGAGTTCAGCCTCTGAATGTGCGCAGACACAAGCGTCGTCTGCATACTATAATTCGATGACAGAGGATGGGACGACCTTGGATCTGGACTGGAGGCGATGGAAGATGAACAGTTTCCCGTTTGTTCTGTAGATTAGCTCCACTCCAGCGGGGAGCTTACTGATGGTGAGATGGCGGGACTGTCGTATGAGAAGAGATTCAGTAAACTAGGCTTGTATTATCTTGAATTCAGAAGAATGAGAGGGGATCTCATTGAAGATTACAAAATTATTACAGGGCTTGATAGGGTGGATGCTGGGAGAATGCTTCCCTTGGCTGGGGAGTCTAGAACCAGGGGCCACAGCCTCAGGATAAAGGGTAGGCCATTCAGAACTGAGATGAGAAGAAAGTTCTTCACACAGATGGTGGTGAATCTTTGGAATTCTCTACCCCAGAAGGCTGTGGAGGCTGAGTCATTGGTTATATTCAAAACAGAAGTCGATAGATTTCTAACTAGTAAGGGCATCAAGGGATATGGCGATAGAGCCGGCGAATGGAGTTGAGGCAGAAGATCAGCCATGATCTCAGTGAATGGCAGAACAGACTCGAAGGGCCGAGTGGCCTACTCCTGCTCCTATTTCTTATGTTCTTATGGAACATTGCAGCCAGGAAGATCGAGAAGAGCGTTGGTGCGATGACACAGCCTTGTTTGCCCCCGGTCTGTACGTGAATTGGGTCTGTGGTGGATCCGTTGTTCAGGATCACGGCTTACATGTCATCATGAAGCAGGCAGAGGATGGTGACAAACTTTTGAGGGCAGCTGAATTTGAGGAGGACACCCCATAATCCCTCATGGTTGATGGTGTTGAAGGCATTGGTGAGGTCAAAGAAGGCCATGTACAGCAGTTGGTGCTGTTCCCTGCAATACTCTTGTAGTTGATGCGTGGTGAAGATCATGTCCATTGTGCCCCTTAGTGGGGGGAATCCACATTGCGACTCTGGGAGGAGCTCTTCAGCCACTGGGAGAAGGCGATTGAGGAGGAATCTTGCAATGACTTTCCTTGTGGCAGACAGCAGGGAGACTCCTCTGTAATTACCGCAATCGGACTTGTCACCTTTCTTGAAGATGGTCATGGTTATGGCCTCTCTGAGATCCCCTGGCATGCTCGCCTCCTTCCAAATAAGTGAAATTAGTTCATGTATTCACGCCAATAGTGCTTCTCCGCCATGTTTAAGCGCCTCGGCAGGGATTCCATCTGCTCCTGAGGCCTTGTTGTTCTTCAGTTGTCAGATGGCCTTTTCAACCTTTAGGTCGCAAGTTTTTTGTTGGACTTCGGCCTTCAGGCATCTGTGGAACTGCTTTCTTGCTCTGGAGTTCTGTTGCTGTTTCCAGATCAGGAATGCCTTGTGCTTGCAGCTTATTAGCTCCTGGATCTCCTGGTCATTCTTGTCGAACCAGTCTTGGTGTTTCCTGGTCGAGTGACCGAGTGTCTCTTTACAGGTGCTGATTATGGAGGCCTTGAGTGCAGACCAGGCTCTGTGGACACTCTGGGCTGGATTTTCATTGAGGAGGCGGGTAGGAGGTGGGACTACAACTTTCAGGGTTGTAGTCCCGCCTCCATCGAGTTCTAGCCAACCCATGTGATTTTGACTTGATTGACCTTGTTGAGCCCACCCAGTGGGCTCAGCAGGCCAATTAAGGGCCACCCGGCAACAGGTGACGTCACAGATTGATATTTCATCTGTCAAGACCTTTTGACAGATGAAATATCAGCGTTCGACAGCTGTTTGAAGCTGTCAAACACTGACAATCTGTACTCCAAGTTAATTCCTTCCACTCAGGGTGATTTAGAGATCTCAACAGAACAGAAAGCAGAATGCTGGAACTTTTGACAGATCACGGCCATTCTGCTTTCTGTGCCGGTGAGATGAGGAACTCCCGAGACCTGAAGGAAGGAAGGCTGTAAAGGTAAGTACATGTAAGTACAACTTCTTTAAACACTTTAAACACACCAAACACACTTACGCCTGCATTCATGCACCCATCACTCACCTGAACACTGGACGTCTCAACCCCTCCAAGCCCTTCATCTTGATGGCCCGCCTTGCTAACTTGGTGTGGTTTGGAGCCATCAGGAATCCCGCACTTCAGGGATGAAAATAGGGATTAGGCTAAAAACTGCCTGTTAACAGGCAGTTAATTGGCACTAATCCCCTTCCCATCTCGGGGAGGCGGGTCCCAGTGCGGGTCAGGTACCCGCCTCCTTTGAAACTGGTATGGAGGCGGGTTGGGGGCGGGCTGGGTTCGTGCTCCCCGATTTCAGGATTTTAACCCCCCACATGCCTCCAATCCCGCCTCCATGGCCCAATGAGAATCCTGCCCTCTGTGTCTCTGAATCACTGGGAGTTGTCAGGTTCGTTGTGAGGTGCAGGCTGAATAGGGCTCCAGTGTTGATTTTCCTGCGGCATTGCTTCTGTTGCCGCCGCTGTTTTGGGGCTACGTTGATGGAGATGACAGAGCGGATTAGTCGGTGGTCTGTACAGCAGTCGTCAGCTCCTGTCATAGCGCGGGTGATGCAGATGTCCTTGCGATCCCTCACTCGGACGATGACGTAGTCCAGCAGATGCCAGTGCTTGGAGCGAGGGTATTGCCATGAAGCCTTGTACTTGTCTCTCTGATGGAACGAGGTGTTGGTTATGACAATACCATGTTCTAAGCATTTCGTCAGGTGGAGGGTACCATTGGAGTTGGCTTTCACTACCCCCTACACCCTCTCTGCAGATCACACCTCCCCAGAGGTCTGTGTCCTTTCCAACTCTGGCGTTGAAGTCGCCAAGTCGCCACCTTTATACACTTTTGTTGTATGCATACAGTCCTATACAAGCATTTCCATGAAAAGTACAAATAAACACAGAGGACAAATTACATAAATTAAAATGAATCTTGGAAAGCAAGGAATGCCTCTTGTCTGATCTGCACTGTAAACCCTGTAGCAGAAAGGGAAAGATGATTTGAAGATATCATTTGGTTGACAAAAGTTGACATAATTGAATTGTATGACTAATTCATGAGTCTGGCTGATGAAATGGACAACGGTATAACATCAAATGCAATTATGTTCGGTCTGCACAGAGCTGGATTAAAATGGAGTGTACTTAAAGAGTGTTTTAATTGGGAATTTGGAAAGAGTGGGAATTTCAGAGAAGAGGGGGAAGGAGTTGCTGCTTTTTGCTTACACTACTTGTAGTGCTTTGTGTTATAGGTAGATATTTAATAGCAGTACCCATAACTTAATCTAGATCAAGTAAGCAGTCAAGATACTGCACTGTAAACTAAGTTACCTAATTACAAATTTAATTAAATAAAACAAGGTCATATAGGGATGGCAGTGCAGGTGGTGAGCCGCAACTGCAGCATATGGGAGCTTGTGGAGAGCATTGTGATCCCGGACAACCACGTTTGCAGTAAGTGCCTGCATCTTGAGGAATTTCAGCTCAGAGTTTTTGAGCTGGAGCCTGAGGTGCAGACATTGCGGGGCATCAGGGATGGGGAGAGTTACCTGGACACTTTGATCCAAGAGGCAGTCACACCGCTAAGGTTAGGTAGTGCTAAAGATCTGGTTAGTGGTCAAGGACAGGAGGGTGTGACTGCAACTCGGGCAGGTAAGGGGACCCCAGGTGCAGTGCTGGAGGAGCCTCAGCCTTTGCCCTTGTCCAACAAGTATGAGGTTCTTGCTGTTGTGTATGTACCTTTAAGGGAATAACTGGTCTTAGACTGCAGTACCGGCAGTGACCACCCCTGTAAAAAAGGCCCTAGCAGGCTTCTGTAGTTCCAGTTTCAAGCTGCCTCTTGTTCAGTAAAGTACCTGTTAAACTGTTCTCCCGAAGTCCGTGTATTATTGAGGCGCGGACTTTACAGTGGCGACGACTAAGTTCGATCTCACCTGCAGTGTGGCATCATCTCACGGGGATCTCGCCTGAAAGGAAGGTCCTGGAAGGTCATAGTCTGAGCAACGGGCGTCGACCGAGGGCAACCGCCCAAAGAATCCATCGGTGTTTGGAGAATTGCAGGAGAGACTGTGGTTCCAGCGAATCGTGCTGGTAGCAGGTAGCGCGCTGACCCTTCCGGACTGCGGCGGGCTCAAGCTCGATCGAGCGGCTCTACAATTCGGGCCGCGCAGCGTCGCCGGGAAAAGAAAACAAGAGAGAGAGGGTGGAGCGCACAGGGCGTGGTCGGTGCTCGAGAACAGGACAGCGGAGAGAAACTAAACGGGGGGGAAGGAAAGCGAGATGCGCCGAAGCTGTGGGTCGCCGCCATTACCCCGTAGAACGCTAGGAGCAGCGTGGCAGTAAGGGGAAGAAGCAAAAGCGCGGGAGGCGCCATTTTATCCCGTTGGGGAAGAAGCAAAAGCGCGGGAGGCGCCATTTTATTCCATTGGGGAAGAAGCAAAAGCGCGGGAGGATCCATTTTAAATCGCCCAAGGTGCCGAAAAGTGGCAGTATCACTGCTTTCGACAACGAGGTAGAAGACTGGACCACGTATGTGGAAAGAATTGAAGTGTACTGCAAGGCAAATGAGGTGGCTGATGGAAAGAGGGCGTCGGTATTATTAAATCTGATGGGTGCGAGTACGTACGGCCTATTGCAGAATTTAATTACCCCAGCTAAACCAATGGAGAAAAGTTTTGAGGAGATTGTTCATATCTTACAGGAACATCTAAGCCCTACACCACTGCTGATAGCAGAAAGATTCAAGTTCCATAAAAGAAACCAGCACAAAGATGAGAGCAATGCTGACTATCTTATGGAACTACGCAAGTTATCGAAGCACTGCCAGTTCGGAGCAGGACTGGCAGATACCTTACGGGACAAGTTTGTCTGCGGGCTCCAGAGTGAAGGAACCCAGAAACGACTACTTTCAAAAAAGGACCTGACGCTAGAACAGGCTTTCAGCGTGGCAGTATCCTATGAAGCAGCAGCACGGAGAGCTGCGGAAATACAACAGAAACCACAAGAATACAGCACTAATGAAATGGCGTATGGAGCCGAAAAGTGCTATCGCTGCGGCAGAACAACCCACGAGCAGAAGGACTGCTGGTTTAAAGACAAAATATGCAGGCAATGCGGGAAAATGGGACATATAGCAAGAGTCTGCAGGTCGGGAAAGAAGACCAACATGACAAGAACTACTAAGGAACAGCACAGGAAAGTAAAGAAACTGACAGATAGTAGTTCAGAAGATCAGGAGAGTGATAAGGACTCCGGGAGCAGGCGACTAAGTTGTTTAAAGTTACACAACGTGATCGCAAAAGAAATCACCGAACCATTTGGGTCACCCTCATGATAGCAGGGTCCCCAGTGAAGATGGAATTGGACACAGGATCAGCCCTAACTGTCATGAATCAACGAGACTATGAGCGGCTATTCTCACACATACCCTTAAAGGACACGTCCATTGTATTGAAGACATACACAGGGCAAAAGGTCTACCCCAGAGGAAAAATAAGGGTGCCAGTTGAATATAACGGAAAAGAAACACAGAAACTATACATGTATATACTACGAGATGGAGGACCACCATTATTGGGATGTGAATGGATCCGAAGACTACAATTGGATTGGCATTCCATTCTGGCACTAACTGTGACTGACAAAAAAGATGATGACGTCGCACCTGGACGTCTGTCGCAAATTCTATCTGACGCAGAAGAGGTGTTCCAACAAGGACTTGGGACTCTAAAAGGAGTAAAGGCAACCATAAAGATTGAGGATAACGCAACCCCAACATTTTTCAAGGCCAGACCGCTGCCATACGCGATACGCCCAGCTGTGGAAGCTGAACTGGAGAGTCTGGAGCATTCGGGGGTGCTGTCTAAGGTGGACTGGAGCGAGTGGGCCACACCCATCCTTCCTGTAATGAAGAAAGCATTGAGCAGCACGCCTGGGGAGCCAAGGAAGGTTCGCATCTGTGGGGACTTCAAGGTGACTGTGAACCCAGTCCTGCACACAGTACAGTATCCGCTTCCGCGGATAGAAGATATTTTCACCTCACTATCTGGAGGGAAACGTTTTACAAAGATTGACCTGGCTCAAGCGTATCTACAAATGGAGGTGGAAGAAGCATCTAGGAAATACCTCACGATAAACACTCACAAAGGCCTTTACCAGTACAATTGACTGGTATTTGGGGTAGCATCGGCCCCGGCTATGTGGCAGAGGGCAATGGAACAAGTTCTGCAAGGGATCCCGGGGACCCAGTGTTATTTGGACGACATCCTGGTTACGGGTGAAAATGACAATGAACACCTTGCCAACCTGGAACAGGTGCTCATGAGATTGCAGGAATATGGGCTATGAGCCAACCGTCCCAAATGCGAGTTCTTCAGGAGACAAATCTCGTATTGTGGCCACATGATTGATGAGGAAGGGTTGCATAAGTCGCCGGACAAGATTGAGGCTGTAGCCAAGGCTCCAGCACCAGAAAATGTGTCGCAACTGAGGTCGTTCCTCGGGTTGGTGAACTACTACCATAAGTTCTTGCCGAATTTATCTACAATTCTGCACCCACTGAACGCCCTCCTTCAAACTGGTGTAACATGGAAATGGAGTGATGAGTGTAAGCGTGCCTTTCAGGAATGTAAATGCCAAATCACTTCAAAAGAAGTATTGGCCCACTACAACCCAACACTACCGATTCGGTTGGCATGTGATGCGTCACCTTACGGCATTGGAGCGGTGCTGTCACACAAATTCTGTGACGGTTCAGAGAGGCCAATAGCCTTTGCATCGCGCTCGCTAACCTCAGCTGAGCGTAACTACGCCCAGATTGACAGGGAGGCCCTCAGCCTGGTGTGGGGGGTGAAGAAGTTCAATCACTATCTGCACGGGCAGAAATTCACCCTACTGACTGATCATCAACCCCTGGTCTCAATTTTTAACCCAAAGAAGGGCGTTCCGGTGATGACGGCACAACGGCTGCAAAGATGGTCACTGTTTCTAGGGGCACATCAGTATGACATAGAGTACAAAGGTACGAAACAACATGGAAACGCTGATGGGCTGTCGCACCTACCGTTGCCTACGGCGGAAGAAGCACCTGCAGTGGACCCTGTGGAGATATTCCATGCGACCATAGTCGAATGTTTGCCTGTTACAAACGCAAGTAGTGAGAAGGAAACCCGAAATGACCCGACACTCTCTCGGGTCTATGATTTGACGGTGAAGGGATGGCCAGCATATGGCAACTCACTGTTGCCAGCATTCTCGCCAAGGAGGGAACAGCAGTCAGTGTGCCGGGGAACCTTGATGTGTGGATCCCAAGTGGTAATTCCACCCAAGTTGAGAGATAGAGTACTCAATGAGCTTCATGAGGGTCATCTGGGAGCAGTAAAAATGAAGAGCCTAGCCAGGGCATTTGTGTGGTGGCCAGGAATCGATAAAGAAATCGAGGATATGACCAAGAGATGCACAGAATGCCAGAAGGTCCAAAACGCTCCACCACAGGCCCCGCTACATCCATGGGAGTGGCCCTCATCTCCATGCCAACGGGTACACATTGATTTCGCTGGTCCATTTATGGACTCAATGTTTCTAATCGCTGTGGATGCCCATTCGAAATGGCCAGAGGTCATTAAAATGTCCTCCACCACCACGGAGAAAACTATTGCAGTCCTAAGGACCATCTTCCCCAGGAAAGGGTTGCCAGAACAGATCTGTTCCAACAATGGCCCACAGTTTGTGTCTGAGGATTTCCGGAGGTTCCTGAAGAATAATGGGGTGAAACATTACACATCTGCCCCATATCATCCAGCCACAAATGGATTGGCTGAGAGGTTTGTTCAGACCTTTAAAAAGGCCATAAAGGCAATGTATAATGATGACATACCACTGCAACACAAGGTGGATAACTTCCTGTTTGCTTACCGGAATGTGACACATGCAGTAACCAACCAAACTCCAGCCGTACTGTTTTTCAATCGGCGCTGAAGATGTCGCTTGGATTTGCCCAAACCAAACATAAGATGAGATGTTGAGGATAAGCAGTTCCAGCACATAAATGAGAAGCCAACCAGGAGCTTCAAGATAGGGCAACCAGTCTTGGCCCGCAACTACCGAACAGAAAAATGGCAGCCAGGCACGATATGCACACAGCAGGGACCACTAATGTACACAGTGGATGTTGGAGAGAGCATCGTGAGACACCATGCTGACCAGATTCTAGAGTCACAGGAACAAGCCAAACCTTTACCACCAGCACATGCACCTGGTAATGAGCCCAAAGTACAGATTGCGTCTACCTCAGAAGCAGGGGTATTGGAAGCTGACGAACCAACCAATGACAATGAGCCAGAATTGACTCCACCGCCAGAACAGGATACTCGAGAAAGGCGCTATCCAGTCCGGATCAGGAAGCCTCCTCAAAGACTGAACTAAAAATGACTATTTCAGTTGATGTATATATTACTGAGAAAATTGTAATTGTAATTAGTTATTATTTAGTTGTTAAATGAATGTTATGTACTGTTTATCTAAAAGGGGAGGAATTGTTGTGTATGTACCTTTAAGGGAATAACTGGTCTTAGACTGCAGTACCGGCAGTGACCACCCCTGTATAAAAGGCCCTAGCAGCTTCTGTAGTTCCAGTTTCAAGCTGCCTCTTGTTCAGTAAAGTACCTGTTAAACTGTTCTCCCGAAGTCCGTGTATTATTGAGGCGCGGACTTTACACTTGTTGCCTGTGTGGATGAGGGAGAAGCCTGCAGGGTGGATGAGCAAGCTGACCATGGCACCATGGTGCAGGAGGCCATTCAAGTGGGGGCAATGAAAGGGAATGTAGTTGTGGTAGGGGACAGTATAGTCCGGGGGATAGATACTGTTCTCTGCAGCCGCGAACGAGAGTTCCAAAGGTTGTGTTGCCTGCCCGGTGCCAGGGTTAAAGGCATCTCCTCAAGGCTGGAGAAGAACTTGGAGTGGGAAGAGAAGTATCCAGTTATTATGGTCCACGTAGGAACCAACGACATAGGTAGAACTAGGAATGAAGTTCTGCTGAGGGAGTTTGAGGAACTAGGATCCAAATTAAAAAGCAGAACATCAAAGATAATAATCTCTAGATTGTTACCTGAGCCACGCACAAATTGACATAGGGACAAACAGAGTAGAGGTTTAAATGCGTGGCTCAAAGAGTGGTGCGGTAGGAAGGGGTTTCAGTTCATGGGACACTGGCACCAGTACTGGGGAAAGAGGGAGCTGTTCCGTTGGGACGGGCTCCACTTAAAATGGGCTGGGACCAGTGTCCTGGTGAACCAAATAACTAGGGCAGTAGACAGGGCTTTAAACTAATGAAGGCGGGGGTGGGTAGGGGCTGGGAGGATTCAGGAAAGAGTAAATTTAAAAGCAGCAATAGAAATGTCAAGGCTCTAGAGCAGAATAGAGTTTTGGGTAAAAATAAGCAGAATGGGTCAGGAAGGGACTGAGAGAGTTACAAAGGTAATAAGGCATCAGTGACTAAGGTGACATCAGGGAAAATTAGAAATAAATCAAAGCTAAAGGCACTATATCTGAATGCGCGAAGCATTTGCAACAAAATAGGTGAATTAATAGCGCAGATAGAAATTAATAGGTTTGATCCAATACACATTACGGAGACGTGGTTGCAATGTGGCCAAGGTTGGGAAATAAATATTCCAGGATACTTATCTTTTAGAAGGGATAGACAAAATGGAAAAGGTGGAGGGGTAGCCCTGATAATAAAGGATGGGATAAAGACAGTTTGGGTAGAGCTAAGAAACAGCAAGGGACAGAAAACATTGGTGGGAGTTGTTTATAGGACCCCAAACAGTAGTTGTAATGTTGTAATGTAGGGCAGAGTATAAATCAGGAAATTAGAGGTGCATGTAACAAGGTAATACAGTCATCATAGGGGATTTTAATCTACATATAGATTGGGCAAACCAAATTTGCAGTAATAGTGTGGAGGACGAATTCATGGATAGTTTTCTAGATCAGTATGTTAAGGATCCAACTAGGGGACAGGCTATTTTAGGTCTAGTATTGTGAAATGAGAAAGGGTTGATTAATAACCTTGTAGTAAAGGGGCCTTGAGGGAAGAGTGACCATAATATAATAGAATTTTATATTGAGTTTGAAAGTGATTTAGTTAAATCCGAAACTAAGGTCTTAAAATCTAAACAAAGCAAACTACATAGGTATGAGGGGTGAGTTGGCTAAGGTAGATTGGGAAACTACATTAAAAGATATGACAGTAGAGAAGTAATGGCTAGCATTTAAAGAATTAATACATAATTTACAACAAATATACATTCCTTTAAGGCACAAAAACCCCACAGGAAAAGTGGTCCAACCGTGGCTAACAAGAGAAGTTAAAGATTGTATTAGATCAAAGGAAAAGGCTTATAATGTTGCCAAAAAAAATTAAGCCTGAGAATTGGGAGGATTTTAGAATTCAGCAAAGGAGGACCAAAAAATTGATAAAGAAAGGGAAAACAGAATATGAGAGTAAACTAGCGAGAGACATAAAAACATACTGTAAAAGCTTCTATAGGTATGTAAACAAGGAGAAATGGTAAAAAGACAAAGTTAAAAGTTTTATATCTAAATGCACGCAGCATTTGTAACAAGAAAGATGAGCTGACGGCACAAATAGATACAAAGGGGTATGATCTGATCACCATTACAGAGACATGGTTGCAAGGTGACCAGGGCTGGGAACTGGATATTCCAGGATATTTGACAATTCGGAAGGATAGACTGAAAAGAAAGGGAGGTGGGGTGACTTTGTTGGTAAAGGATAGGGTCAGTGCAGTGGTGAGAAGTGATATTGGCTCAGAAGATCAAGATGTAGAATCTGTTTGGATGGAGATAAAAAATAATAAGGGGAAAATGTCTCTGGTGGGCGTAGTCTACAGGCCCCCGAACAGTAGCAATTCTGTTGGACAGAGTATAAATCAACAAATAATGGAGGCCTGTAAAAAAAGTACGGTAGTAATCATGGGTGATTTTAATCTCCATATTGATTGGACAAATCAAATTGGCCATGGTAGCCTTGAGGAGGAGTTCATCGAGTGCATCCAGGATGGTTTCCTTGAACAGTATGTAATGGAACCAACCAGGGAGCAGGCTATCTTGGATCTGGTACTGTGCAATGAGACAGAATTAATAAATGATCTCATAGTAAAGGATCCTCTAGGAAAGAGTGATCATAGCATAGTTGAATTTCAAATTCATTTGGAGGGTGAGAAAGTTGTAACTCAAACCAGTTTCCTGATCTTAAACAAAGGCAATTACAATGGCATGAGGACAGAACTGGCTAAAGTGGACTGGAAAAATAAATTAAAGGGTAAGACAGTTGAAATGCAGTGGCAGACATTTAAGGATATATTTCATAACTTTCAACAAAAATATATTCCAGTGAGAAAGAAAGATTTTAAGAGAAGGGAGCACGATCTGTGGCTAACTAATGAAGTAAAGGATGGTATCCAATTGAAAATGAAGGCATACAATGTTGTCAAGATTGATGGGAGACCAGAGGATTGGGAAATTTTTAAAAACCAGCAAAGGATGACTAAAAAAATAATAAAGAGATAGAAGTTGAATTATGAGAGTAAACTGGCAAGGAATATTAAAACAGATAGTAAGAGCTTCTAGAGGTATATAAAAAGGAAGAGAGTAGCTAAATTAAATGTTGGTCCCTTAGAGGATGAGACTGGGCAATTAATAATGGAGAACGGGGAAATGGCAGACTCTGAATAATATTTTGTATCTGTCTTCACGGTAGAAGGCACTAACAACATCCCAATAATGGATAATCAAGGGGGCACAGGGAAAGGGGAACTAAAGACAATCACTATCACTAAGGAAATAGTACTTGGTAAAATAATGGTACTAAAAAATGACAAGTCCCCTGGATCAGATGGCCTGCATCCCAGGGTCTTAAAAGAAGTGGCTGCAGAGATAGTGGATGCATTGGTTGCAATATACCAAAATTCCCTGGACTCTGGAGAGGTCCCAGCAGATTGGAAAACCGCAAATGTAACACCTCTTTTTAAGAAAGGAGGGAGACAGAAATCAGGAAACTATAGACCAGTTAGCCTAACATCTGTCGTTGGGAAAATGCTGGAGTCCTTCATTAAGGAAGTGGTAGTGAAGGGATAATTACTAGTCCTAGCCCTTTTCGGGCTACCCCATATCAGGCATATTCCCCAGACATTCACCTTCAACTAAAGTTAAAGATAGCCAAATTCTATAAGATGCTTAATTGGGTCTAAATGTTCAGACTCTCTCTCCCTACAGGAAAGGAATGACGTGAAGATGTTACCATCCTCCGGATAGCACTTTTAATAAGTTTAACTAGACTGTAACCTTCCGGATATTATGAGGGTCTGGATAAACCTCAGAATTCTGCAACTCCTCACAAAAGAGTGTACAGAAATTGAGTTCGCGAGATTGATACAAAAATACTACTTGAGAAAATTCTAAAAATATATAGATTTATTTAAGAGCTGACATACAGTTAACAGCTTTTGAGTCAATCGCAACATTAACAGTTCAAAAACAAATAACTTACATTTCTTATCCTCAGAGATCCTTATTCTCAAATCATAACTTCGTACATTTTTACATTGCTTATTCTTAATTCTAATCCAGGATATCCACCAAAATCAAATACCTTGATTACCCGAGACTCAGAGTTGTAGGCTTACAGAGTGGTTCTGAAGCTGAGAATTGGTTGCCCCTTCCCAGCAACTTCTGACTTACTATCTGAAAAAGCTCTATTTTATACCTTTTTTAGTGGTTTATCCTTTGAAGTTTTCTGCTAATGTAAGCTAATTATCTCTAGTCATTTTTTCCGTTGCCTTCTTTCTATTCTTACTGTCAATTCAACTGTTACCTTTTAGAATCCTGTCTCTGTGTTTAGGTGTTTCACAAACTTATCATAAAACAATATGACAGTAGTATTTATTTGATGTCATTCTTATCGAAGGTCTTCCATTCAATTCTTAATATTGGCTTAACTGGTTATTAGCAGACTTTGTGTCTCTGTGGTGTTCCAAGTTCAATACAAAAACCATGTGATTGCTTGGTATCATCTATTGAAGTCATATCTTCAAAGTGTTCTGTTGGTATCATATTTACAACATGTAAATTAAAAACACTTCAACTAGGGTGTTTGCTTGTTTTCTAGCTATATCAAAGGTTGTATTAAGAATTATGTCTCCTGTCTTCCAAGTTTAACATAAAAACTATTTGACCAACAGGTGTTTCTTTTACTTGATGTCATCTTTTCAAAGGCACATGTCTCTTTTAATGTTTCTGTGTTCCTGTTCAACGTGTTAGTTTAGAACACTTTACTTGGGTCATTCCATTGTGTTTCTCCCAAACTCCAGACCATCTGCAAGCGCCAAACTGCTATTTCAATAGGGCCATTGTTTTAGTATTAACAATCAATTCACATTTCAAAAGCCTGTGTGGTTTTTACAACGTGTGTTATCAAACCACCTGTATTGACACAGCTTGTGTCACTGAGACTTTCCAGACTTTTAAACCCAGTATATCATGTATTAATAAAATCAGAATTCTGTTCAAATGATGGTGTATTTTTCTGAAATATGGCTTATTCCTTCACACCCCTTCTTGACCAAAAAATGAGCTGGAACATCTAGACAGTGCTTGGTCAATATTCCTCATGACATTACAATAGCATATTAATTCACGAGATGCACAATCATGTGCTACATGAAAATTCCTTTGAAGTCATCCTAGGACAATGTTTTGCCTTATTTTAAATTGTACACAATTTAAAAGGATGATAAGTACATAGTCATGCAATGAGCGAAATGTCCAATCGGCAGATGTACGTTCTGTAGAGATGAGTTATTCATACAAGTCAACGAGACATCAGCTGAAACTAGTTGAAGCTTGATACGCTGTTCCTTCAATCCAGCGTGTGTACAGATGCGTGTTGTTCTAAAGGCCTTACCAGGCACTCAGTTAATTCCTTCTTTATCCGTGGTGTCTTCCTCCTTTGCTGAAGTAACTTGTTGATCTTTCCTCATTTCGGTTGTTGCTTTTCGCAAATCCAATTCCTGATGCGTTGCTAAGCAACGTGTGGAAGAGCCGGCAACACCGTCTGACTGACAGTCGTCAGTAATTTGATCGCATCCATTTCCTGTTTCGTGCTTCAAGTTGGGTCTTGAAAGACAGTGTACGACTGCACCTTGTATTGTTCCTCCTTTTCGGTAACCTTCAGGACATCTTTTGATATTGTCTGTGGAGACAGTTTTAAGAATATGCTTGCCATTTGGCTGGTTGATATGTATTTGAACTGTTCTTTCGTTAACAACAGAATGTATTTGAACAGGTTTTTTCCACTTCAGTCTTAAACCTGGTTTTTGCTCGAACTTCTTTTCCTGTACCCATTCTCCTACTATGGGTTGCCATGCTTTATTTGTCAATGTTTTCTGTCTATTTGCTTCCCTTATCCTCTGATCAATTCGATGAATCTCCTTTGTTACTTTTTTTTTCTAACTGTCGCTGTCGGGTCAAGGACTCAGAGGCCTAGAAATTCGGTGGCGGCCCGTTTGGGGACTGGGCACTGGAATTACCGCTGCGATCGGAGCCATTGCGCCCGCCGGAAATTCAGTTTGAGCACCCCAAGAGGGACGCGGGGCGCTGCTCGAGGCGCCCCGCGTCCCTCTTAGGGCACTGAAACTGAATATCACAGCGCTACGTGCCACAGTGCCACACGCTGTGGCACGGTGCGCTGCGGTACTGCAGGCCTTCCTCCCCTTCTTAAGGGGGAGGGGCCTGCACCAGCGCGATGACCGATCGCGAGTGCCGGCAAAAGAGCCCGGCACTTCTCCTCGGTGCCGGGCTCTCGGGACACAGCCGGCACTGCCTTGGGGGGGGGGATCAGGAGGCCGGGGACGGAGGTGCTGGCAGGCGGCCACCGAAAAAAATGGCCGCCCTGCATCTCCACCTTAATTTGCGCCACTACCGCCACAGGTAGGCCCCGTGAACCGGGCGCGATTTGCGACTGGCGTTACAGAGGCGGGCATGACCAAATATCATGATCGGGGCAGTAGTGGGGTGCTGCGCACACCGATGACATCATCAGTGGCGGCGCAGCGCTACAAGCTAACGCCGCCATTAGCGCCCCGCTAAATATCGCGGGAGGCATGGCCAGTGGCGCTAAAGCCACTGAGTGCCCTCTTTAGGCACTAACTGGTGGCGCAGCCCACCGAATTTCTAGGCCAGAGTGTGTAGAGGCAACAAAAGAACTATGGGTAAGCGGTGTATGCATCTCAAGCCCATACATCAGAAAATATGGAGTTTTATGGGACACTGTCCCTGATGCAGATGTGGGCACATTATTGAGTGATAGCTGTACCTCCGGAATGATGGTGGTCCACTTATTCCCCCTGATTCTCAACAGTTTGACCAATAGCTTTATTACTTCCTGATTTTTACGTTCCACCAGCCCCGCTGATTGCGGATGACGTGGCGTGCTGTGCTCTAACCCAATCCACCTTTGTTCGCAGTAGTCTTTGAAGGCCTTGGAGACAAAAGCTCTGCCTTGATTGGAGTGTAAGATTTTGGGTGCACCAGCTACATTAATTATATCAGAAATAGCCCTGGCGAGTGCGTTTTCCGAAACAGTTTTTGTGGGGACCAGCCAGCAGAAGGAAGTGCATCCATCTACACAAACGAGAACATGTCTATATCCCAAAGATAGGGGAAGTGGTCAAATAAAGTCAATAAAGAATTTTCCCATTGGCCCTTCAGCTTTCACAGGAGCCAATGGTGGTGGCTTAATTAGTGATGACTTATTGGTTAAATAGCATGGCTCACAATTTGCCACGTATGTTTTGCAGGCTTTAAGCATGCCTGGCCACAAATATAAGGGGGTCAATTTGCAGAATGTTGCTGTGGCACCACAATGTGCTTGACTTATCCCCTTGTGAGCTTTTTTTTTCTTACAAGCTGTTCTCGTTTGTGTCTCGGGGGTACCTCTCGGTTTCCTTTGGGCAACTTAACTAGTACAATACCCGTAGGGGTTTCCGAGTATAAGTACTTTGGTGGATATCCTGGTGGATTCTCTTTTGTCGGGTCTAATAGCTGAATCAGTTCCTCATCCTAATTAGCTGCCCGTTCTGCCCTAGTGATTACACTAACATTGGCAGGCCCCTCTCGAGGGGGTGTCATGCAGACCGAACGTTTCGCTTGTTCATCAGCAAGGCTGTTTCCTTTTGAGTGTACTGTTCCAGTGGTATGCCCGTTTACATGAATCACCTGACTATTCTTTTTCTCCATTCTCGAACGGAGAATATCTTCCCACTGTGTGGGTTTAATAAGGTCTGCATACCATAATGCTGTGGCTTCAGCATATTGCGCTGTCTTATGGCCAAGGGTTATAGACAGTAATTCTTCTGGATAAAAAGAATAGAAATCTTGAAAAGTCCCTAATACTATCCCCATCCCAGCTGAGGATTGTTGGGATGTCTCTTTTTTAATCGTCATTAGTTGTCTCAGGTGTTGAGCATTCCAATCTTGGCAACAGGTTTCCAATTTATCAAGGTTAGTTAGAATCCAGCAGGTTTTTTCCAGGCTGGTGTTCCCTGGTCTACCACACATTGTGTAGATAGAGCTCAGGTTTACTTGACCTGGGGCACAATTTGTGGTTGCTGGGGTTGGTTTACTGGACCATTAATCATTGTGCCTTCAGCATTTAGATAAGAGTGAGCTAGTGCCTGTCGGCATTGATTATAATGGATTCTAAGCTGTCTATAGTTTTCTCGAAGATTGTTGTCATTTATTTCATTGTGAGTTTGCCACCTTAACCGGAATCCAGGGATCCCACGAGCATAGGCCATGGTTGCCACCACCTTGTTGGGCACCGTTCAGTAGGCCTCCCAATTGTGCAGGTGTGCACCTTATCATTAAGGAATTTAGTGGATTAGAGTATTTGTTTGATTATCGAATAGGATATTCTGTATCCCTGGTTCTGGGCATCAACATTAATCGTGCCATGAGTTCTAACGGCTGCTTCGGCATCAAAGCCTTCTATTTCAAAAATTATCACTTAGTTTTGTGGAGGTACAGGGATAGGATTAGTTCCCCTAATAAAGCAATCGTTTGAATTTTCTAATAAAAAGACTTGGCCAATTCCGACAGGGTTTGCCATTTCTTTAGGACCTAACCTTGGTTAGGGTTTAATATTTCGTCAGGACCTAACCTCGGTTAGGATTTAATATGAACTTTATAAGAAATTTCTAGGCCTCAATGCTATATTGAGGGAGTTAAGATTTAAGTTCTACAGGGCGTGATCAGGGCCTTGTTGTTTCTAGAGACTTAAATCTGGGTCTTAGAACCACTGTCAGTAAAACACTCCTTCTATACTTAACAATCTACAAGATGGATATAGATATAAATATAAGTACAGTTTCTGTATCAACTCATTAACACACATGTTGGGCGCCAATTGAAGGCATAATTACAGTCCTAGCCCTTTTCATGCTACCCCAGATCAGGCGTGTTCCCCAGACATTCATCTTCAACTAAAGTTAGAGATAGCCGAATTCTATAAGACGCTTTATTGGGTCTAAAGGTTCAGACTATCTCTCCCTACAGGAAAGGAACGACGTGAAGATGTTACCATCCTCCGGATAGCACTTTTAATAAGTTTAACTAGGCTGTAACCTTCCAGATATTATGAGGGTCCAGAATACCCCCCAGAATTCTACAACTCCTCAGAAATTGAGTTTGCGAGATTGATACAGGAATTCTACTTGAGACAATTCTAAAAATATATAGATTACATAGAAACATAGAAGATAGGAGCAGGAGTAGGCCATTCGGCCCCTCGAGCCTGCTCCGCCATTCAATGCGATCATGGCTGATCATCCAATTTCAGTACCCGGTCCCTGCTTTCTCCCCATACCCCTTGATCCCTTTAGCCTTAAGAAATATATCCAACTACTTCTTGAATATATTTAATGTATTGGCCTCTACTGCCTTCTGTGGTAGAGAATTCCACAGGTTCACCACTCTCTGGGTGAAAACATTCCTCCTCATTTCTGTCCTAAATGGCCTACCCCTTATCCTTAGACTGTGACCCCTGGTTCTGGACTCCCCGACCATCAGGAACATCCTTCCTGCATCTAGTCTGTCTAGTCCTGTCAGAATTTTATAAGTTTCAATGAGATCCCCTCTCATTCTTCTAAACTTCAGCGAGTACAAGCCCAATCGACCCAATCTCTCCTCATACATCATTCCTGCCATCCCAGGTATCAGCCTGGTGAATCTTCGCTGGACTCCTTCCATGGCAAGAATATCCTTCCTCAGATAAGGTGACCAAAACTGCACACAATACTCAAGATGTGGTCTCACCAAGGCCCTGTACAACTGCAGCAAGACATTCTTGTTCCTGTACTCAAACCCTCTTGCTACGAAGGCCAACATACCATTTGCCTTCTTAACCACCTGCTGCACTTGCATGCTTACCTTCAGCGACTGGTGCACAAGGACACCCAGGTCTCGTTGCACTTCCCCTTCTCCCAGTCTATTGCCATTTAGATAATAATCTGTCTTCCTGATTTGCCACCAAAGTGGATAACCTCACATTTATCCACGTTATATTGCATCTGCCATGCTTCTACCCAATCAGCCAACCTGTCCAAATCATCCTGTAGTTTCTCGGCATCCTCCTCACAGTACACATGCCCACCTAGCTTTGTGTCGTATGCAAATTTGGAGATATTACATTTAGTTCCCTTGTCTAGATCATTAATATATATTGTGAATAGCTGGGGTCCAAGGACCAATCCCTGCAGTACCCCACTAGTCACTGCCTGCCACTCTGAAAAACCCATTTATTCCAACTCTTTGCTTCCTGTCTGCCAACCAGTTCTCTATCCAAGTCAATACTTTGCCCCAATCCTATGTGCCTTAACTTTACACGCTAATCTCTTATGTGGGACCTTATCGAAAGCCTTCTGAAAGTCCAAATACTCCACATCCACTGGTTCTCCCTTATCTATTTTACCAGTTACATCCTCAAAAAATTCCAGTAGATTAGTCAAGCACGATTTACCTTTTGTAAATCCATGTTGACTTTGTCCGATCGTGTCACTGTTTCCCAAGTGCTCTGCTATTACATCTTTTATAATGAACTCCAGCATTTTCCCCACTACCGTTGTCAGGCTTACCGGTCTGTAATTCCCCATTTTCTCTCTACCACCTTTTTTGAATAGTGGGGTAACATTAGCTACCCTCCAATCCATGGGTACTGTTCCAGATTCCATTGAATGTTGGAAGTTGATCAGCAATGCATCTACTATTTCTAGGGCCACTTCCTTAAGTACCCTAGGATGTAGATTATCAGGCCCTGGGGATTTATCGGCCTTCAATCCCGTCAATTTCCCCAACACCATTTCCCTACAAATACTGATTTCTTTCAGTTCCTCCCTTTTATCAGACCCTATGTTCCCCAACATCTCTGGGAGGTTATTTGTGTCCTCCTTTGTGAAGACAGAACCAAAATATGTATTTAATTGGTCTGCCATTTCTTTGTTCCACATTATTAATTCCCCTGATTCTGTCTGCAAGGGACTTATGCTTGACTTCACCAATCTTTTTCTCTTCACATATCTATAAAAGATTCTACAGTCAGTTTTTATGTTCCCTGAAAGCTTACTCTCATATTCTATTTTCCCTTTCTTAATTAATCTCTTTGTCCTCCTTTGTTGAATCCTAAACTGCTCCCAATCCTCAGGTTTACTGCTTTTTCTTATTTAAAAGCTAATTTATTTAAGAGGTGGCATACAGTTAACAGCTTTTGAGTCAATCGCAACATTAACAGTTCAAAAACAAATAACTTACATTTCTTATCCTCAGAGATCCTTATTCTCAAATCTTAACTTCGTACATTTTTACATTTCTTATTCTTAATTCTAATCCAGGATATCCACCAAAATCAAATACCTTGATTACCCAAGACTCAGAGTTGTAGGCTTACAGAGTGGTTCTGAAGTCAAGAATCGCTTGCCCCTTCCCAGCAACTTCTGACTTACTATCTGAAAAAGCTCTATTTTATACCTTTTTTTAGTGGTTTACCCTTTGAAGTTTTCTGCTGATGTAAGCTAATTATCTCTAGTCACTTTTTCTGTTGACTTCTTTCTATTCTTACTGTCAATTCAACTGTTAGCTTTTAGAATCCTGTCTCTGTGTTTAGGTGTTTCAAAAACTTATAAAACAATATGACAGTAGTATTTATTTGATGTCAATTTATTGAAGGTCTTCCATTCAATTCTTAGTATTGGCTTAACTGGTTATTAGCAGACATTGTGTCTCCATGGTGTTCCAAGTTCAATACAAAAACCATGTGATTGCTTGGTGTCATCTATTGAAGTCATATCTTCAAAGTGTTCTGTTGGTATCATATTTACAACATGTAAATTAAAAACACTTCAACTAGGGTGTTTGCTTGTTTTCTAGCTATATCAAAGGTTGTATTAAGAATTATGTCTCCTGTCTTCCAAGTTTAACATAAAAACTATTTGACCAGCAGGTGTTTCTTTTACTTGATGTCATCTTTTCAAAGGCACATGCCTCTATTAATGTTTCTGTGCTCCTGTTCAATATGTTAGTTTATAACACTTTACTTGGGTCATTCCATTGTGTTTCTCCCAAACTCCAGACCATCTGGAAGCACCAAACTGCTATTTCAATAGGGCCATTGTTTTAGCATTAACAATCAATTCCCATTTCAAAAGCCTGTGTGGTTTTTACAGCTTGTGTTATCAAACCACCCTATCTCAGAAGCCTGTATTGACACAGCTTGTGTCGCCGAGGCTTTCCAGACATTTAAGCCCAGTATATCATGTATTAATAAAATCAGAATTCTCTTCATATGATGGTATATCTTTCTGAAATATGGCTTATTCCTTCACAGTAGCAGGGCATTTGGAAAATTATAACGCAGTCAAGCAGATTCAGCATGGCTTTATGAAAGGGAAATCATGATTAACATGCTGGAGTTCTTTGAGGATGTAATGAGCAGGGTGGACAAAGGTGAGCCAGTAGATGTGGTGTATTTGGATTTCCAGAAGGCATTCTATAAGGGGCCTCATAAAAGGTTACAGCATGAGATAAGAGCTCACAGATTTGGGGGTAATATATTAGCATGGATAGAGAATTGGCTAACTAACAGAAAGCAGAGAGTCAGGGTAAATGGTTAATTTTCCAGTTGGCAAACGGTAATTAGTGGGGTGCCACATGGATCAGTGCTGGGGCCTCAACTATTTACAATCTACATTAATGACTTGGATGAATGGACCGAGTGTAAATTAGCCAAGTTTGCAGATGATACAAAGATGGGTGGGAAAGCAAGTTGTGCAGAGGACTCAAAGAACCTGCAAAGGGATATAGATAGGCTAAGTGAGTGGGCAAACATTTGGCAGATGGAGTATAATGTGGGAAATTGCGAGGTTATCCACTTTGGCCAGAAAAATAAAAAAGCAAATTATTATTTAAAGAGAGATTACAAAATGCTACAGTTCAGAAGGACCTGGGGGTCCTTGTGCATGAAACACAAAAAGTTAGCATGCAGGTACAGCAAGTAATCAAAAAGGCAAATGGAATGTTGGCCTTTATTTCAAAGGTTTTGGAGTATAAAAGCAGGGAAGTCTTGCTACAACTGTACAGGGTATTGGTGAGGCCACACCTTGAGTACTACGTACAGTTTTGGTCTCCTTATTTAAGGAAGAACATACTTGCATTGGAGGCAGCTCAGAGACAATTCACTAGGTTATTTCCAGAGATGAGGGGATTCACTCATGAAGGAAAGTTAAGCAGGTTGGGCCTATACTCATTGGAATTTAGAAGAATGAGAGGTGATCTTATTCAAACATATAAGATACTGAGGGGGCTCGACAAGGTAGATGCAGAGAGGATGTTTCCCCTCATGGGGAAATCTAGAACTCAGGGGCATAGTTTCAGAATAAAGGGTCGCTCTTTTAGAACTGAGATGAGGAGGAATTTCTTATCTCAGAGGGTTGTAAATCTGTGGAATTCTCTGCCACAGAGAGCTGTGGAGGCTGGGTCATTCAGTACATTTAAGGTGGAGATAGACAGATTTTTGCAAGATAAGGGAGTGAAGGGTTATGGGGAGCGGGCAGGGAAGTGGTTTTGAGCCCAAGATCAGCCATGATCTTATAGAATGGCGGAGCAGGCTCGAGGGGCCAAGTGGCCTGTTCCTGCTCCTATTTCTTATGTTTCTCATGTAAAAAGAAAAGATTAGTGAAAGTAAATGTGGGTCCCTTACAGGCTGAGAGAGGAGAAATTATAATTGGGAATAAGGAAATGGCAGGGAAATTAAACAAATACTTTGTGTCTGTCTTCACGGAAGAAGACGCAAAAAACCTACCAGTAATAGCGGAGAACCAAGGGTCTTGTGAGAATGAAGAATTGAAAGAAATTAGTATTAGTAAAAAAATAGTACTGGAGAAATTAATTGGGACTGAAGGCTGATAAATCCCCTGGACCTAATGGCCTACATTCTAGGGTTTTGAAAGAGGTGGCTATAGAAATAGTGGATGTATTGGTTGTCATTTTCCAACATTCCATAGATTCTAGAATGGTTCCCACAGATTGGAAGGTAGCAAATGTAACCCCACTATTTAAGAAAGGAGGGAGAGAGAAAGCGGGGAACTACAGACCAGTTAGCCTGACATCAGTAGTAGGGAAAATGCTAGAATCTATTAGTAAGGATGTGGTAACAGGGCACTTAGAAAATAATAACTGGATTGGGCAGAGTCAACACAGGTTTATGAAAGGGAATTCGTGTTTGACGAATCTGATAGGGTTTTTTGAAGTTGTAACTAGCAGAATAGATAAGGGATGTGGTGTATTTGGATTTTCAGAAGGCATTCGATAACATGCCACACAAGAGGTAAATAAACAAAATTAGTGCTCATGGGATTGGGGGTAATTTACAAGCATGGATTGAGGATTGATTAACGGACAGAAAACAAAGAGTAGGAATAAATGGGTAATTTTTGGGTTGGCAGGCTGTAACTAGTGGGGCACCGCAAGGATCAGTGCTTGGGCCTCAGCTATTCACAATCTATATCAATGATTTGGATGAGGGGACCAAATGTAATATATCCAAGTTTGCTGATGATACAAAGCTGGGTGAGTGGGCAAGAACATGGCAAATGAAATATAATGTGGAGAAATGTGAAGTTATCTGCTTTGGTAGGAAAAATAGAAAAGCAGAGTATTTTTTAAATGGTGAAAGATTGGGAAATATTGGTGTTCAAAGGGACCAGGGTGTCCTTATACACAAATCATTGAAAGTTAACATGCAGGTACAGCAAGCAATTAGGAAAGCAAATGGTATGTTGGCCTTTATTACAAGAGGATTTGAGTATAAGAGTAAAGATGTCTTACTGCAATTATATAGGGCCCCAGTGAGACCACACCTGGAGTATTGTGTACAGTTTTGTTCTCCTTACCTAAGGAAGGATATACTTGCCATAGAGGGAGTGCAACGAAGGTTCACCAGACTGGTTCCTGGGATGGAGGGATTGTCCTATGAGGAGAGATTGAGTAGACTAGGCCTATATTCTCTAGAGTTTAGAAGAATGAGAGGTTATCTCATTGAAACATACAAAGGGCTTGACAGGGTAGATGCAGGGAGGATGTTTCCCCTGGCTGGGGATTCTAGAAGTAGGGGTCACAGTCTCAGAATAAAGGATCGGCCATTTAGGACTGAGATGAGGAGAAATGTCTTCCCTCAGAGGATGGTTAGTCTTTGGAATTCTCTACCCCAGAGGGCTGTGGAGGCTCAGTCATTGAGTATATTCAAGACAGAGATTGATAGATTTTTGGACATTAAGGGAATCAAGCAGCCCCTTACCGCCCGTCGCTTCCCCTAACCGCCTTCAGCAGAAATTTGGCTGTGCCCCACGAGGCTGTTGCAGGCGATGTCAGCGCCAGCCTCGTGGGTCGTGAGCCGGGCCGACCTCCGCTTGCGAGACAGTATTTAAAGGGGTAGTGTGGCCGTGACCCGCGCTGTGACTTGCTTCTTTTGGCTGACCACCAGGTCGGCCCTCTGTAGTGTGCTGTGGCGTGGTCCTGGCCGCAATCACGCAGCCTGGCACCGTGCCGCCCTGATGAACTAGTGTGGTCCATCAGAGGTCCTGCAGAGTGCGCAACATCCCTGCCCTTTAACTGCCAATCGCACCCCGACATCACCTCGGTTACAGCCCCAACAGGAAGTGGAGCGCCCGAGATTGTGCTCCACTTCCTGTGTGGGGCGGTAAGCCGAATTTAGCAGCCGGGGTGGTAATTCCACGCCAGGCACGAAATGTCCGGCCTTAACTCAGTTACCATCCCCAAATGGGGCGTAACCGAATTTCACACCACTTATGTTCAATTCAAAACTCAGAGTTTGTGTGATTAAAATGCTGGATTTTAATATACTAGTTTTTAATTTACCAGTTTGGAAATTGAAAATCTACCTGCAATATATTTGCATTGACCATTCACTATGTTAATTTTGCGCTATTATAAATCCAAATCAATTGTCATTGACAGCCCATTAATGTAATGCAATGAAAAGCGAATGTGCAGCAGACTGACAGAGACACTGTCAGCAATTCTTGAAGGGACACACACATCTTTCATTGAAGTTTGCATTTAAGCTTTTGCACTTGATTTTTTACATTTTATTTAAGTAGTGGCTTGGTGCAATATGTGCCAAAAGTTTTTTAAGTGTGCAGGGCAGGCTGCTGGATGCTTGCCAATGGAGCAGGTGGTGGCTTTTTTAAAATTCATTCCTGGGATGTAGGCATCACTGGCAAGGCCAGAATTTATTGCCCATCCCTAATTGCCCTTGAGAAGATCGTGGTGAGCCGCCTTCTTGACCTGCTGCAGTCCGTGTGGTGAAGGTAGTTCCACAGTGCTGTTAGGTGGGGAGTTCCAGAATTTTGACCCAGCGACGATGAAGGATTGGCGATATACTTCTAAGTCAGGAAGGTGTGTAACTTGGAGGGGAACTTGCAGGTGATGATGTTCCCATGCACCTGCTGCTCTTGTCCTTCTAGGTGGTGGGGGTCTGGAAAGGGTGGTAGAGGCGGGAACATTGTCACATTTAAAAATTACTTGGATATGCACTTGAAGTGCCGTAACGTACAGAGCTACTGACCAAGAGCTGGAAAGTGGGATTAGGCTGGATAGCTCGTTTTCAGCCGGCACAGACATGATGGGGCAAATGGCCTCCTTCTGTGCTGTAAATTTCTATGATTCTATGCAGCCAGCAGCAGCTCTATTCCTGGAGGCAACTACCATGAGCAGAGACCGACCACAGCCCATGACTACTCAGTCCAGCATCTGAGACCACCACATCCCACTTTTCCAGTCCCAAGAAGACTTGTTTACAAACCAAGCGTGCAACTGGCCAAAAGGTTCATCTAGGCACCGGGGTCAAGCGAGGTACCTGGAGGGTATCAAGTGACTTTGAGTGCTGGTTCTACCAGCTCCTCTTAATCCTCTTTTGTCCAGGGGTGGGGAGAGGTGGAGGCATCGGAAGTAAGCTGCCTGGCTGGAAGATTTTGATTGTACAAGTTATTTCCATTGTTGAGATCTTTACTGCAATAGTTTCTGCTGCTACACACAACGGTGATTTTTCTAAAAAGTTATCAAAGTTTAAAAAAAAAAATATTTAAGTTTTGTACAGTTTTTTGAAGCTTATTAAAATTTTTGGAAGTTTATTAAAGCTCTGTACTTTTTTAAGGTTTATTAAAGTTTATTACAGTTTTTTCTTAAATTTTATTAATGTTTTTGAACATTTATTGAAGTTAATAAAAGTCCATGGGAGATTTTTGAAAGTTTATTACATTTTATCAGTTTATCAAAATATGAAATAAAGTTAAACTTCAATTGTAAAAAAATTGGAACGATTCAAACAATAACAACTTTCAGTACAAAGTAACTGAATACAAGAAGAATGTGAGAAAATCAAGTTAGACTGACTGCCCTGGTTTGAAATTGACGGTTTCAACGGGAGGAATTTTAACCTCGAAGAACAGGTGGTTTGGGGTTGGATGAGAAATTTTTGATGAAGTAAGAGGGAGGATTGATGAAGGGAATGCAATGGATGTTGCCTACATGGCTTTTCGGAAGGCGTTTGACAAAGTACCACATAGAAGGCTGGTTAACAAAATTGAGGCTCATGGAATAGATGGGTCAGTGGCAGCTTGGATAAGGAATTGGTTTACAGACAGAAAAAAGTGATTTGTGGTAAATGGCTACTTTTCAGACTGGAGGATGATAGACAGTGGTGTTCCCCAAGGGTCAGTGCTGGGGCCACTGCTTTTTTTTGATATATATAAATGACCTGGATATTGGATTACAAAGTAAAATTTCTAAATTTGCTGAAGACACCAAACTTGGGGGGTGTGGCAAACAGTGAGGATGATACCAATCAACTGCAACAGGACATAGAAAGGCTAGCAGAATGGACACACAAGTGGCAGATGGAATTTAATACATAGAAGTGTGAGGTGATGCATTTTTGCAGAAGGAACAGGGAGAGGCAAAATACATTTAATGGCATAGTTTTAAAGTGTGTGCAGGGACAGAGGGACCTGGGAGTTAATGTGCAAAGGTCCCTGAGGGTGGCAGGACATATTCAGAGAGTGGTTAACATGGCATATGGGATTTTGGGTTTCATAAATAGAGGTATTGAGTACAAAAGTAGAGAAGTTATGCTGAACCTTTATAAAGCGCTGGTTAGGTCACAACTGGAGTATTGCATCCCGTTCTGGTCACCACACTTTAGGAAGGATGTGAAGGCCCTTGAGAGGGTGCAGGGGAGATTTACCAGAATGGTTCCAGGGATGGGGGATCTTAGTTACAAGGACAGGTTGGAGGAGCTGGATTTATTTTCATTAGAGCAAAGGAGGTTGAGGGGTGATTTGATAGAGGTGTACAAGATTATGACAGGTTTGGATAGGCTAGATGGGGAAAGGCTGTTCCCACTAGTTGATGGTACAAGGACTAGGGGACACAGATTTCAGGTTTTGAGCAAGAGATACAGGGGGGACGTGAGGAAACATTTTTTTACGCAACGAGTGGTGAGGACTTGGAACTCGCTGCCGACGGAAGTGATGGAAGCGGACACACAATGTTTTCAAGGGGAGTCTGGATAGGCACTTGAGGGAAATAAACTTGCAGGGCTACGGGGGTAGAGCGGGGGAATGGGACTGACTTGATTGCTCTATAGAGAGCCGGCACAGACTTGGTGGGCCGAATGGCCTCGTTCTGTGCTGTTATGACTCTATGAGAAGTAAAAATTGAAAGAAGTTGAAGCACGACCACAACCCGGCTCCAATATCGCCACCTTCCATGTTTCACTGAGGCGTGCTTGGCAGCGTGCGAGTAACCTGCTCACCAGAGTCGGTGCGATCATTAGGACAGGCGGCTCGGCAATTAACACAGCATTCAACATTCTTTTGAATTTAACGCCTCCAGCATAGGTTTCCTTGGGCTCGGAAAACTCGCCAGTGAAAAGGAGATGTGTTTGACGTACCCTTCATGGGGGTCTTTGAAGTTCAGATTGCCCAATCTCAATCAAGGCTGCTTATTAACAAAAAAACAATATCTTGCATTTATATAGTGCCTTTAATGTAGTAAACTGTCCAAAGGCGCTTCACAGGATCATTATCAAATCAAAACAACATTTTACACTGAGCCATGTACATTACTGCCTGGGATGCCATGGATGCACTCATAGCTTGAAAGTTCAGTTAATTATTCTGACTGAAACAAGTAACAAAAGAAAGCCACCAACATCAACAACCATCCCACTCCCAATTTGCTCAAAACAGTCCTTCAGCCAGGCATATACCTATTACACATCCACCCAATGGGTCCCAACATGTATTGACATTCATCATGAAACAAGTGAAAGGATGAGTTGATACTCAGGACGAGATAATGGGCAAGACGTGGAAGTGGTGGAAATTGTTAAATTTTATGTAGTGTTATGAAAAAAGGTAACGTAACAACATAATATTTTGTCAAACACCCATGTGCATACCCTTGATGAATTAAAATTGCTTTAACTTACACTTCCTACCATTTCTATGTGGTGCATCTCGTGTGGCTTCAGCAGAGGTAGAGGCAGGTTGTTCAGATCCCTGTCCTGACTGATGAGATGGTTTTGGCCTATGCCTTATGGGTTTTGGAGCCCCTGAGGGCTCCGCCAAAGTCTGATCTACCTGCACTTGTTCAAGGGCAGACTCGGCCAGTGGGAGATGAGGTAGCATGTCAGGTACTGGCTGAGGAAGGGAGGGGGGCAATGGGTGAGAAATGGGAGTACTTGGAGTGGAGTTCTCACTGCCATGTCCTCTTTTGACATCACCCCTCTCCTGGGCCAGCACCGCATCACTCCTACCACTCTGCTGGAAAGTAGCTTGATGCAGATCAATGACACGCTATAAGGCCACGTATATGGTATCGTCATCCTGTTTAAGGCGGCAGACATGTTGGCATCCAAAGACTGCACAGTTGTGGTCATGGCCCACATGGACTCATTTGAGAGCTGTGGTGAAGCTCCATGGAGATGGCCACTCTCTCCATGGCAAAGAATCTCACAATTACCTGCGCCACCAATCCACTGCTGTTCGAGTTGGACTCCTCCATCCTCTCTGCTATTGCTTAGAGTGTGTATGGCATGCCTGTCAGTAGCCGGCTAAGTTGCTGATGTCCCTCTATCATTCTCCTTCTCTACAATGGCCCTCAGGGTTCAGTATCTGTGTCCAGCTGAACATAGCTTGGAGAGGATTGCGTCTCTGATGCAGGCTCTCCACAGCTATCTCTGCCACTAGTGCCTGCTCGTGCTCACTTGTGAATTGTGGATCACCAAGTGAAAACCCAACTAACAGTTTAATTGGACACACCAAAGTGCGAGTATTTGCACTGGTGCATGGCTGTACATCCTGTGACGGTGCACCCTCAGTAGGAATGAGGTCCTCTGACAAATCATTTTCATGCATCTCCAGTGACACTTGCTCTACATATAAAGGCCCTGGAAGACAAAAAACAGGGATATGAAATAGTCAAAGCCACGTAACAATCTTGACAATCACCATATTCAGTCTTCTTATAGTTCAATCATTGAAGGTCAGCATGTGTGTGTCACCAGCTATCTGTGAGCTCCCTGTCTCTCCAGCTCTGACTGAGAGGGTCTCAGATGTGCCACTTATCTCCAGGACATCCTCCTCTACATCAGTGAGCTGGACTATTTATGGCAGGCCACATACATTCCTGTCCCACTCCCTTGCATTTTGCACTCTCTTCTCTTACAAGGGCCAAAAAAGAAGACCTGTGAGTGAGTGAAGGTCACATATTCACCCGATAGACGCAGTGCATTCGGTGAGTATGACTATGAGACACATGCATCACATTGCATAAGGATTGGGGCGAGTGGATGAATGTGGAGGTGAGGAAGTGCATAGAAAGTGAAGGATGGATGGTACTGAAACTTAAGTGGGTGTGAGGAGTGATGTGATGGAGTACACTTGGCAAGACAGAGTTGGGGGAGCAGGGGGAGCTTGCACCACAGGATTTAGGTGTATCAGCAAATGTACTCACTTTTTCTGAGCTGATTAGGTCATTAAACCGCTTCCTGCACTGCATCCAAGACTGGGGTACAATGCTCCTGCTGCTCACCTCCTCAGCCACCTCCAGCCACGCCGTCTTGGTGACAGCAGCAGTTTTCTTCCTCCCCTTGCTGGGGAAAATTATGTCCCTCCTGCTCCTGACTGCACCCAACAGTAATTCAAGGGAAGCATCATTGAATGGAAGCTGCCCTTGCTCTTTGTGAATCCATCCTAAACACCTCCTGGCTCCTCCAAATTCCATTTCTGTTTTGACCCTTTAAGTAGTGGACTTCACAATGTGTCATCTGGGGGCACATCATGCCTGTTGTGCAGACTGAAGGTGTGAAACCCAGAAGGAAAAATGAATGATTCAATTCAGTTGCAATCACAGAATCCGACCCGATGACTTTACTTCTGGGTTTCGTGCACGCAATCCCACCACCCGACCCCCGCTTGTAACTTGCATTTACATTAATATTGAGGCCTATAAATCAGATTTTGCACCAGCAGCGTGTGACCCTTTTTTACCTTTGAATCTCGGTCAGCGATAACCTGCACCACAAGCTGCTCTCAGATAGCCCTGGGCCTGCCCGCTCGAAGTGATGCCTAATGCGAACCTGCCATACACCTCGGCTCAGGCACCTGCAGCTCAGCCTCTTCCACTCAGGCTCGCGGCTCCTTCCCAGTATGTCAAGGCTCAGACCTTCCCTCATGGCAAAGTTGCACAGGGTGTAGCACACGATGTCAACAACATCTTGCATTTATACAGCACCTTTAATGTAGTAAAACCTCCCAAGGCACTTCACAGTAGGGTTATCAAGCAGAATTTGACACCGAGCCACATAGGAGATATTAGGACAGGTGACCAACAGCTTGGTCAAAGAGGTAGGTTTTAAGGAGCGTCCTAAAGGAGGAGAGAGAGATAGAGAGGCGGAGAGGTTTAGGGAGGGAATTCCAGAGCTTAGGGCCTAGGCAACAGAAGGCACGGCCGCCAATGGTGCAGCGATGAATATTGTGATCCTCGCTAGCCTCTTTGGGAGTATTGTCAGTGAATGACATCCTATTCTGTTCTTGTAGCCGGCTGGGTCCTCATTGGGAGCTTTGAGTGCTATCTGACAGATATCGATCGTCCCCAGCCAATCTGTAAAAATTTATGGTCCTTTCTCTTTGCTCTGATGCAGACATGCCATATTTTATCACGTATGCAGCCTTTCGGAGCAGGCTGTCAGTGACTTCCGAATACAGGCCCTAGCTCCTCCCTGACTAATGTTGCACATGTTCCCTATCACTACCTGGAAGGATCCAGAACCGCAAGGGTTGAGAGAAACCTTCATTTATACCATTAGCGCCCTGCGTAATTTTGACCTAGGCTGGAGGTCATTGCAGAGCAAGGTGCAGATTCGACCGATGGCTTTCTTAGTAAACTGCAACCAACGCCCGCTCAGCTTCTCTGACATTCGAGTCCTATACACTCTCCAGGAGGGAACATGGCAGGGTGGGTGAAGTGGGGGGTTATTCCATGTGGGATGATAACTTCACTCGTGTCTGCCTTACCCTCTGGGACACTTGCCTCTGTTGTTCCTCTTCCATTATTATGGTAAAGAAGGGTAATGCCACCAAAAAGGCTGTTACAATTGCAAAAAAATTCAAGACTAATCGATGTGAGAAAAAGACAGGTCCAAACAGAGCCAAAAATAAGCATGGCTGCTTCCTGCAAGTGCTGATCTGCACTGGGGTCAGCTGACTATGGGTCCCTGTGCACCTAGAATTTTGGGCATTTTTTTTACACCTGAACCGATTTTCAACTGGTGTATTGCAGGAAACTTACCATTTGCGCTCAATCCCATAGGGGCGGAGCCATGGTAATCAGCCATGAGGGAGTCGGGTGTAGCATAAAAACAGGGCTACATCACTTATGTCAAATATTCCTCGATCTTTTACACTGGAAATTGGCATTGCGCTGCGATTGCACTTCTGTTTGGATAAAATTTCACAGGAAATTACAGGCCCAGAAATTGAATTTGGGTCCTGCTGCACCTATAATTTGGGTTTAAAGTTACACCCATTCTGAACCAGCATAATTGCAGGAAATTCTCATTTCCCATACGCTCGTATGGGGGCTATGTCAATGAGCGAAGGAGAGTCTGGGCGGAGGTTTTGAAAAAGTGCTGCAAAAGATCAAGGAAATTCGGACATAGCGTGAGAATGGGCATCAGTCAAAATGCCCAAACTTTCTCGATTTTCTGCACTGAAAGTTGGCATTTATGTTATAATTGTGCATTTGTTTGGGCACAAATTTCCAGGAAATTCCAGTCCGCACAGTTTCTTTCTGTGGCAACTGGTGATTGTTTCAATCCTTGACTGTAATAGAACGTCAAAAGAAAATACTTGGCCTGTTTCTAAGTAAAACATATAGGCCCATAAATTCCGTTCCCTACGAGTGTGTATGCGCTGTGTACTCACCCGTAGGGCCAACGGAAATGCCGGTTTTAGGCATGCACTGCGCATGCGCTGGAAACCGGAACTTCCATTCTTTGAAGAAAGGGCTTCACTGGTCAAACGCCTGCGCCGGATAGGCAGCGCGTACACCTGGAACTTCTGGTTTTTTCCACAGTTGCTTCAGTCCAGGTAAGTCTGAAACAGCTGCGCCTGGAAAAGCAGGTGCAAGGCCTGCTTTTACCAGGCTAAGAGGTGAAGAAAGTAAAAAAAAAATGTTTCCAATGATTTATCATTTTAAAATACTTTAAAGAAATGTAGGTTTATTTTTAGCTCCGTTAAAAACTTTAATTATTCTTTTGAAAAATTTAAATTTTTGTTTAAAATAGTTAATTTATGTAATTTTTAGTCATTTTAAAAAATGTGATTTAAAAAAAAAATGTATTTGAAGTTTTACTTATGTTTTGGGGCTGATCTCTATTCATAGATTTGACAGGTCTTCCTGTCAAATCTATGAATGGAGATTCCCTGCTCTGATTGGTTCCCCATGGCCCACATGATCCCAGGGACGCTGCGAATTAGCTGCGCCCCTGGAATACGCCTGCCCTGCACACCGACAGTTTGAAGAGGCACAGCAACAGAATTCTGCGCCTTCTGGGAGCCCTCCGGTCCAGGCAGAGATTTTTCCAAATCGCAGCCCTCCGTCCGCGGGAGGGCTGCGAACGGAATTTCTGGGCCATAATGCTAAGCAGTTTAACAATACTTACCTTGTGGTCAGGGGTCCAATCATGGGAAGGGAGTCCGATCACGGGGATGTGGTCAAAATGTGGGGGGTCCAATCATGGGGAGGGGGGCCAATCATAGAGATGGGGATCCCATCGCGGGGAGAGAGGATCCGATGGCGGGGAGGGGTTCCGATTACAAGGACAGGGTCCAAGCGTGGGAAGGGGGGATCGGATCATGGGGAGGGGGCCCGATCATGAGAGAGGGTCCAATCGTGTAGAGACAGGATCCGATCATGGGGAGGGGGTCCGATCGTGGGAGAGGGTCCAATCGTGTAGAGACAGGATCCGATCATGGGGAGGGGGTCCGATCGTGGGAGAGGGTCCAATCGTGTAGAGACAGGATCCGATCGCGGGGAGGGGGGATTGGATCACGGGGAGGGGGTCCGATCGTGGGAGAGGGTCCAATTGTGTAGAGACAGGATCCGATCGCGGGGAATCATTCTTGCCTCCCTTCAGTTGCTGGGTTTCCCAAGCTCTGGGAAATCCACCCCGCAGCACTTAAAATTAAAACAGTGATAAAATTTGAGGGACACAGCCTCATTAAAATATTTAAATTCTGGACCCACCTCTGGAGAACAGGTTAGTCACTTACCCCCCCAACCCTCTCCCATCTATCCTCGGGGGTTACTAGTAGCTTCGCAGGCAACAACGAATATGATACTGGAGCAAAGGCAAAAGGAGAGCTGCAAGGGGCCAGAATTGGAGGAGCACAGAGACCTTGGAGGGTTGTAGGCAGGGACAGATACGGGCAATGTTACAGAGGTGGAAGTACAAGGCTGAAAGGGATTCCGGGCAACTCCTGGCCTAATTTCAAACCTTGCCAAACCTTCCAGCATAATCTCACCAAAGTTACAATGGGACTTATGGTAGACATGTGCCAGAATGGGCACGGAATTTTGGCTGAATTATTGTATGAATTATTGGGATAAAAATGTTTCGCTGGACCTTGTCATGCATTTTTCTTACATTACAACAGTGACTACATTTCAAAAATACTTCATTGGTTCTAAAGCATTTTGTGACACCCTGAGGTCATGAAAGACGCTACATAAATTCAAGTCTTTATATTGAATCAAATATTGATATAGAGTCTGGAACTAGCTTCACCTCTAGCCAAGCTGTTCCAGTACAGCTACAACACTGGCATCCACCCGACAATTTGGAAAATTGCCCAGGTATATCCTGTCCACAAAAACCAGGACAAATCCAATCCAGCCAATTACTGCCCCATCAGTCTACTCTCAATCATCAGCAAAGTGATGAAAGGTGTCATTGACAGTGCTATCAAGCGACACTTACTCACCAATAACCTGCTCGCCGATGCTCAGTTTGAGTTCCACCAGAACCACTTGGTTCCCGAACCAATTGCAGCCTTGCTCCATTATGGACAAAAGAGCTGAATTCCAGAGGTGAAGGGAGAGTGACTGCCCTTCACATCAAGGCAGCATTTGACTAATGCTGGCTTCAAGGAGCCCTTGTAAAACTGAAGTCTCTGGGTGTAATGATCAGTAACATGTCATTCTAGAATGGTACACTAGGTGGAGCTGTATGTTTAGTAAGGGGCTACCCACAAGGCAGTAATCAAGATGGATGCCTGTACACTAGTCCACATGGCTGAATAAATGACTAGCTCAAGCTAGCTGTTCATAATGAAAACGTCTATTTATTTATGAAAATAACATGGTACCAGGATTGGTAATATCTGCTGAATATTGTGAAACACGACATGGAGAATTTGAAGCCACCGGAGGGTTTGAAACTCACGGGGAATGTCGACTGCAATTGGCGGACTTTCAAACAACAATTCGAACTCTACATTGCTGCCATCGGGTTCGGTACGAAGCCAGACGCAAGGAAAATAGCGTTACTGCTCACGGTTGCAGGCCCGCAGGCGATAGAGGTATTTAATATGTTTGTATTTGATCAAGCGGAGGACAGAGAAAAAATGGACGATGTGCTAAAGAAGTTTGATACACACTGTTCTCCCAAAAAGAACGAGACCTATGAGAGGTACATGTTCCATTCACAGACACAGCAGCAAAATGAGACTTTTGATAGCTTTGTGACCGATCTGAAACTGAAAGCACAGACATGTAATTTCTCTGAACTGAAATCATCCATGATTCATGACCAGATTGTGTTTGGTATTCATGATAAAAAAGTCAGGGAACGTTTGTTGAGAGAAACCGAACTAACATTGGAGGATGCTGTGAAAATATGCCATGCCAGTGAGCTAGCTCAACAGCACACAAAGACTTTCAGTGAAATTAATAATAATGCAACTGTAGTGAATAACTGTGCTGCTGTCGGCGCTGTGTACTACAAGGGGAAGAAACATGGGCAGAACAGAAATGCAAAGCAATCGGAGGATGGAATTTTTAATTGTAAACACTGTGGTTACCAGCACCAGTCAAGATAATGCCCAGCGTTTGGGAAAATGTGCAAAAAATGTAATGGAAAGAATCACTTTGCCAAACAATGCTTTTCAAAAGTAAAAACAAAGAAAGGGCAACAAGTCAATGTGATTGAGGACACTGATTTAAATGAGACATTTTTTGTAGGGATGGTGTCATGTGACAATATCGAAAAGGATACAAAAAATGTGCAGCCCTCAGGAATTAACAATGCTGAACATAAAGTTAATGCAGTAAAAGAGGACAAATGGATGATGCCACTGCAGGTAAATGGAGCATTAGTTACATTGAAACTAGACACCGGGGCAAAAGCAAACTTAATCAGTATGAGTGACATTAAAAATATGAAAGAAAAGCCCAAAATACAGAAAAAGTCAGTACTACTGAAGAACTATAATGGAATGAAAATAGATAGCTTAGGTGTATGCAGACTTAAAGTGACAGTCAAAGACAAAGTGCATCATCTCAAGTTTTCTGTTGTGGCTGAAGGACTTGATTCACTACTAGGTGACAAAGCTTGTGAGGACATAGAACTGGTCAAGAGAGTCTACCGTATAAACTGTGCCATAAGCAGACCAGATGACTCAGTGGATTCTGTAGTGAGTAATTTCCAGGATGTGTTCAAAGGATTTGGAGTTCTGCCGTTCAATTACAAGATCAAGCTAAAGGAGGATGCTCAGCCAGTGGTACATGCTCCATGGAGAGTTCCAGCACCCCTGCGTGACCGGCTCAAGAAAGAACTGGACAGAATGACCACACTAGGAGTCATCAGGAAAGTTGAAGAGCCAACAGACTGGGTTAACTCCATGGTATGTGTAAAGAAAAAGAACAATGATCTAAGAGTATGCATGGATCCAAAGGACTTAAATGCAAACATAAAACGTGAATACTATCAGATTCCCAAGCGAGAATAAATCACCAGTGAAATGTCAGGTGCCAGATACTTCACAAAGCTCGATGCCTCACAAGGATTTTGGCAACTAAAACTGGATGAAGAGAGCACCAAATACTGTACCTTCGTCACACCATTTGGCAGGTATTGTTTCCTCAGAATGCCTTTCGGGATAATATCTGCATCTGAAATCTTTCATAGAGCGATGGAACACATAATTGAAGGTCTGGAAGGAGCTCAGGTCTATGTTGATGACATCATCATCTGGGGCTCCACACTGAAAGAACACAATGAGAGACTGACTAAAGTGCTACAGAGCATACGCCGGAATGGACTGAAGCTCAACAAAGCCAAGTGTCAGTTTGGCGTCCAGGAAGTCACTTTCCTAGGAGATAATCTATCTGGTAAAGGAATAGAGCCAGATATGGAAAAAGGAAACGCCATACTCAACATGCCCCGATCCGCTGACAAAAAAGGAGTGCTACGCATCATGGGGATGATAAACTTCATTGGAAAGTTCATTCCTAACTTGTCAGCCAAGACAGCCTGTCTGCAAGACCTGCTACATAAAACAAATGAGTTCGCATGGACAGAAAGACATGAACAAGAATGGATGAACCTCAAAACAGTGCTGACAACCACACCTGTACTCACCTTCTTTGACCCAACAAAGAGAATCAAAGTGTCAATGGATACATCAAAAGATGGCCTAGGCGCGGTCTTGCTACAAGCAGAGGGTGAAGATTGGAAGCCTGTTGCCTATGCCTCCAGGTCTATGACTGATTCTGAGTGTCGATACGCCCAGATTGAAAAGAAATGTCTAGGCTTGGTAGTTGGACTAGAAAAGTTCCATGGCTACATATATGGACTTCCCACCTTCAGAGTTGAGACAGACCACTGCCCACTGGTTGCCATCATAAAAAAAACCTGAATGAGATGTCTCCAAGGATTCAATGACTCATGATGAAGCTGCAAAGATATGACTTTGAACTGATCTACACACCAGGCAAACACATAGTGTTAGCAGATGCACTATCCCGAGCACCCACAATGAGTCATGTGAGCTCTACTGAGGAAGACGTGGATGTTCATGTGAGTATGGTCACTGCTACGCTGCCCGTGTCAGACACAAAATCAAAGCAAATAGCAGAAGAAACAGCAAAAGATACAGTGTTACAAACAGTAATAGAGAACATTCATCATGGTTGGCCAAAAGGTTCCTGTCCAAAGTACTATCACATCAGGTCAGAGTTGAGTGTCGCAAGTGGACTATTACTAAGACAGAACAGAATAGTCATTCCACAGGCTCTACGTCGAGACATGCTCAAAAGGATTCATGAGGGACACCTCGGAATTGAAAAATGCAATAGGAGAGCAAGAGACACTGTTTATTGGCCTGGCATAAATAAGGACATTGAGAACATGATAGGCATATGTGAGACATGTCAGAAACACCCAAACAAACAAGCAAAGGAACCAATGATAGTAGCTGACTTACCAACAGCACCATGGCAAAAGGTTGGTATGGACCTCTTTCATTTGAATGGTAAAGACTATCTAATAGTGATTGACTACTATTCTAACTATCCTGAGATGGCACTGCTCTCAAGCACATCAGCAAGCAGTGTCATAATGCATGTTAAATCCATCTTCGTCAGACATGGAATTCCCAGGATTGCCGTTAGCGACAATGGTCCGTGCTTCAACTGTAAGGAGTGGCAACAGTTTGCAGCACATTATGACTTTCAACACATCACATCCAGTCCTCTGTATGCTCAGTCGAATGGTAAGGCAGAGAAAGGTGTTCAAGTTCTCAAACAGCTACTGAAGAAAGCAACAGAAAGCAAGTGTGATGCTTATCTCGCCCTGCTGAGCTACCGAGCCTCCCCTTTAGACTCTGGTTCTTCACCTGCTGAACTCCTAATGGGTCGCAAGTTGCACACCACGCTACCCTGCTGTGCAAAAGAAAAGCAGAGTAAGGAACTGAGACAGAGACTTCAACTGTTTAGCTGAAACAGAAAGCACACTATGACAAGTCATCCAAAACTCTGAAACCATTGACAAGGGATGATGTTGTCAGGATTGAGGATCCAGATGCATGGAACAGGAAAGCTGCAGTTCTTGAGGAAGTAGGACCAAGGTTAGAACTGAGGATGGACAGATTCTCAGGAGGAACCACCGTTCCCTCCTGATACACAAGAAACCATCCAAGAGCAAATCAATGACAATGCCGCAACTGAATCTTGTCACTCACCACCAGAACAATCTAACACAAACACACATACAGGCTCTCATGAAAACACATCAGACTTACCTGTGCTGAGAAGACCCACACATGAAGTAAAAAAGCCTGATAGACTTAATCTTTGAGTACAAAGAAAACTATAATAAAAGAATGAAAAGCTTAGAGTTCATAAAGTAAAGCTTTGAAAATGAGTTGACTGTTGTGAAGATGTTTATGTCGTTATGATTGATTGATATTGATTTTGTTTAACCTCTAAGGAAGGGGGATGTAATGATCAGTAACATGTCATTCTAGAATGGTACACTAGGTGGAGCTGTATGTTTAGTAAGGGGCTACCCACAAGGCAGTAGTCAAGATGGATGCCTGTACACTAGTCCACATGGCTGAATAAATGACTAGCTCAAGCTAGCTGTTCATAATGAAAACATCTATTTATTTATGAACATAACACTGGGGATCAGCAGGAAAACTCTCCACTGGCTGGAGCCATACCGAGTGATGTAATAAAACTCACTACGCACTTGGTTTGAGCATAAAGCAAGGCTTTAATCAACTTGTTTCAGAACATTGAGGTCTAGTTGCACTTCACTAGTTCCTTGTCTTACAAAATGTCCCTGGCAAGCTGGGCCCATGCCCGAGTATTTATACTCCTTGGACGGCGCCACCAGCTGGCCGTCCAGCATTATTTCACAAGTAGTTTCTTGATGATGATGAGATTTATAACACCTAGCACACAGGAAGATGGTTGTGGTTGTTGGAGGCCAATCACCTGAGCCCCAGGACATCGCTGCAGGAGTTCCTCAAGGCAGTGTCCTAGGCCCAACCATCTTCAGCTGCTTCATCAATGACCTTCCCTCCATCATAAGGTCAGAAATGGGAATGGTCGCTGATGATTGCACAGTGTTCAGTTTCATATGCAATTCCTCAGATAATGAAGCAGTCCATGCCTGCATGCAGCAAGACCTGGATGACATCCAGGCTTGGGCTGATAAGTGGCAAGTAACATTCGCACCACACAAGTGCCAGGCAATGACCATCTCCAACAAGCGAGAGTCTAACTACCTCCTCTTAACTTTCAATGGCATTACCATTGTAGAATTCCCCACCATCAACATCCTGGGGTTCACCATTGACCAGAAGCTTAACTAGACTAGCCACATAAATACTGTGGCTACAAGAGCAGGTCAGAGGCTGGGTATTCTGCAGAGAGTGACCCACCTCTTGACTCCCCACCTACAAGGCGCAAGTCAGGAGTGTGATGAAATACTCTCCACTTGCCTGGATGGGTGCAGCTCCAACAACATTCAACAACACTTGATTGCTACCCCATCCACCACCTTAAACATTCACTCCCTCCACCACTGGCACACCATGGCGGCAGTGTGTACCATCTACAACATTCACTGCAGCAACTCACCAAGACTTCTTCGACAGTACCTTCCAAACCCATGACCTCTACCACCTAGAAGGACAAGGGCAGCAGGTGCATGGGACCACCACCACCTCTAGTTTCCCCTCCAAGTCACACACAATCCTGACTTGGAAGTATATCGCCGCTCCTTCCTTCATCATCGCTGGGTCAAAATCCTGGAACTCCCTCCCTAACAGCACTGTGGGAGTACCTTCACCATACGGAGTGCAGCGGTTCAAGAAGATGACTCACCACCACCTTCTCAAGGGCAATTAGGGATGGGCAATAAATGCTGGCATTGCCAGCAATGCCCACATCCTGAGAATGAATTTTAAAAATCGATATATCTGCAAAGGATTGATATAAAATGTTCTTAATTTTTGTATAGTGCTGTTGTCAAATACATTATGTATTTGTTTTTTATTTAAAATGCATTGTTACTTTGGAGAGGCTTTCTTTAAGACAATAATAGTGTAACTGGGGGGGAATTTTTCGAGGGGTCAGCGGCACATTTGGTGGCGGGTCGGGTGGGAACCCACTGTCAACCTGCCTCCATGCTAGTTTCCCAGATGTCGGGTCTGTCAGGGCTGGGGAGGCAATTTAGGTGATTAAGACCTTGTTAAAAGCCTGTTAAAGAGAATTTTGAGCTCATCTTACCATTTTACGAGGTCGGCGTCGGGTTCCACGCTGCTCGGGATCACATCAAGTCAGCAGGTCGGGTGTTGATTCAGCATGGTATTATCTGATTACTTGACAGTTGCAAATGTGCTATAAAAGCTCCCATCTCACAGTTGTTCACTTTCCAAGCTCAGAAGCTGTTGCTTACTGCATTTGGAAGACAGATTGAGCTTTATGCAGGTTGCAAGTGTTGTGGAGTAAACTTTGTATCCAGTGTCACCTCATTGGAGAAACCTCTCTCACCATTGACAGATCGCTTCTGTCATCTCAAGTTCACTTGCCATCTATTACATCAGCATCGGAGCCCTTGAAACTATCTCACTTTGGTCCTCAGAATCCCACAACGATCAGCCCCAACACCAGCAGTACCAGGCACACCAGCAGCACCAACAACAACACCAACCTTCTCCGCAATCAACTGATGCTGCACAGGACACAGAGCATCAGCACCCAACCACGTTGCTGCCTGGCTGCCACATGATGTGCCAGGTTGGCACCAACCCACTCCAATACCATAAAGCATCCCTACAATGCACAAGCCATTCCTTTGACACTCATCACCATTGCGGGGGTACCATTATGTCTCACCATTTACTGCAACTCACTAAGCCACTTCTAAAGGTGCACACAAATCTCTCCAAAACGCAAAGTGTTGAAAATAAAGATTTCAATGTTTGACAGCATACTAACAGAACCTTCACATGAACATTGGCTAAAACACCCAAGTGCCTACCCTTGTGTGTTGTTAGTTGGTATGATTGGATTAGGATGAGGGTGAGTGTGAGGGGTGGCTATTGAGATGGGGAAGTGATAATGTTGATAGAGAGGGATTGGGTGGAGGTGCAAGGTAAGTTGGTGTGAGCAAGGATGTGCAGGAGTAGGGTGGGGATGCCAGAGTGATGGGGATGTGATGAGTGTCACAGCAGGATGAGGTTGAGTGTGGCTTTGTAGTAATGTTTCGTGATCTACTGAGATCATTGAAAGGTTTGCACCACTGCAGCCTGGTCCTCCTGACAACACCCCTGCTTGTGTCCTCCTGTGCAATGTGCAACCAGGCTGCGTTGATCTCCTGGGGAGGTCTCTTCCGCCCATTAGAAGGGAAGAGAACATCCTGCGTGCTGTGACTCCCTCCATAAGCATATGGAGGGACTCATGGGAGAGCCTGGATGCAGCCATGCACCTCTGTGCAGTGCTTCTCAGTGTTTGCAGCACATCAATGCTGTAGAACACTGACAACACAACTGGCAAAATCAATTTGCGCATTGTCCCTTTAAGGAAACCAGCTGATGAAATGTCATCAGGTGACATCATCAGACCCGCTTCCTTCAATTGGCCGGGAAACGCACTGGGTGGGCTTACCAAGCCCAATGAACATAAAATCATTTTACACAGCGGTCTGGAGCCAGCAGCGGGGTCACACCGCCCCCGGCTGCACCAGATCCGCTGAGGTTGGGGAATTCGCCGCCTTGGTGTTTAGACAGTAATACCTTAACTTGGTGTTTAGACAGGGCCTCTTAACTGCACATTGTATTTCAAAAGCTCAATAGATTCTCCAGTCTGCAGCGTTGGTGATCTTAAATCTAACACTAATTCAGAAAATGTAGGTCAAACCAGGTTCATTTTTTCTTCAATATACAGCTCTAAGTCTTCATTGATTTCTGTAATTAAATGACTTGGAAGCCGCACCTGATCCTTGTTACTTGTCACACAACAGTGCTGATCTCGGAATTTTAATTATCCTTTTATTCAGACTGCAAGTGATCAACATTTTCCCGGTGTAAACTAACAATGGTCACCAAATGATAACCAACTATCTGAATAGGTACAGAGAGATCTGAAAAATTACTGATCTATTTCTGTTACATGTAAAATTAAAAGTAAAATGAAAGTAAAATGTAAAATTTCTGTTACCTGTAAAATTAAAATCAAGGCATATTAATGGAGATAATTTTAACTTTTATTGCAGGGCAAAAACAAGTAATAGTAAATCGATGCCTGTTTTACGCCTCGCCCGATTTTTTTCTTCCATTCGAGGTATAAAACGGGCAGCCGATTTGCTATCACCCGTTTTTCGCCCATCAATAAAAGTTAAAATGACCCTTACTAGGTTCAAATAAAGAATTGGCTTTGAAATGGATCTGTTTAGCTGGCTCATCTAACACTGTGCATCAACAAAGACCAGTCCAGTTATTGATTTCCAAAATCAAGCATGCATGACCAGCTCGTTCTCTGTTTAGCTTGGCTTATCCACCAGCTGTCAGTTCAAGTCTAAGGGAAAGCAGAAGCAGCATGTTGTTTGCAAGCATAAGTACTTGATTAACAAACATGATGAGATTATGTTGGTAGCATCTTGACACTTTTGTACTTACTAGAAGTTTGATTTAAATGACTTGTTTTGTCACATGTAAGAATGGTGCATGCATCTAACCACAGGGTTAGTTTGAAATTTAGGCCCCAGGAATTCTATTAGACGTGTGGTGGAACCAGACCGAAGGAATGACCTTCAGAGAGCCAATGCGTGTAGATTATGGTCAGTCAGCTGAGCCTCAAGAAACTTGACTCATTTGGCCATAGTTGCCACCGGGTAAAATGTTGAGGTCAATTGTTTGATATGGTAGATGTAAAGGATAATGAAAACTGTGGTCTCAGAGGCTACTGAACTATTTTCTCTGTGCATAACAACAACAGCAACTAGCATTTATATAGCGCCTTTAATGTAGCAAAACATCCCAAGGCACTTTGCAGGAGCGTTAACAAACAAAATTTGACCCCGAGCCACAGAATAAGATATTAGGACAGGTGAAGTAGGTTTTAAGAAGCATTTTAAAGGAGAAGAGAGAGGTAGAGAGGCGGAGAGGTTTAGAGAGGTAATTCCAGAGCTTAGGACCTAGGCAGCTAAAGGCACGGCTGCTAATGGTGGAGCGATGAAAATCAGGGATGCACAAGAGGCCAGAATTGGATGAGTGCAGAAATCTCAGAGGGCTGTAGGGATGGAAGAGGTTACAGGGATAGGGAGGATCGAGGCCATGGAGGAATTTGAAAGCAAGGATGAGAATTTTAAAATTGAGGCATTATATAGGAGTCAATGGCCCTGAATTTGCAGTCGGAGGTGTACCTCCAGAATATGCCTCCGACCCGGGTAAGATCTATGAACTTACCTCCTGGCTCCGAAGCTATGAAGCGTTTGGGTCCTGGGACTGCAGGCGTATGCCTGTGTACTGGCCCACGGATCCCAGGGACGCAGGCGGTTTGGAAGCATCCCTCAGATCACGTGGGCCAGGTCCTCCAATGAGAAAGGAGGATCCCATTTATGAACAGAATCCCCATAAACCCTACTGGAATCCCCAAATAATTAAACAATTTAGATAACTGCAATAAAAATAAATGTTCTGATTTTCAAAGTTAACTAAAAGTCCCTTCATTACAGCAAATACAATAAAAATGTAATTTTTTGAAAAATAATTTTAAACATTTTAATCTGGGCCAATATTTGTATAAACTAACTTTAAGTGTTTCTGCATCATGTTTTATTTTAAAATTTTAAATTTAAGATTTATAATAACCTTTACACTGGTGAAAGCAAGCCCTAGGCCTGCTTTTACCAGGCGTAAGAGTTTTGTGGGCAATTGGTGGTTAGTAGTTGGGCAAATGGCCCAACTCTGCGCCAGCGAAAATGAATTTCTAGTCGATTTGAATGATATGTCAATGCGTACCTTGACAGATCGCAAGTTCTGGGTTTTCGCGCATACGCATGCTGAAACCCAAAACTTGCGCACCTTTCAGAAGGCTTACGATGGCATATGCTGAGCGTACGCCATCAAGCGGACCGTAAATTCTGGGCCAACGTAGATCAGCGCGTACAGGGGTGCGGGGTGAATGGGATTTGGTGCGAGTTAAGATACGGGCAGCAGAGTTTTGGAGGAGCTCAAGTTTATGGAGGTATAAAGCGTTTCTGACAAGGAGGTTGAAAGATAGCCAGACACCGCCCAAGTTACACCCATGGTAGTGGTACAAATGTAATGGTACTAATAAAGGTAGGACAGTCAGTATCATAGAAGCATTTCAGTCTATTAGTTCCATTGATTAAGAGCTTAAGGTAAAAGTGGCAAGGACACATCATGCAGATTGAAAGATTAAAACAAAAAGTCAGGTAAATCAGGATATAAGGATTTGTTGACACAAGGCTAGGGTTAAAAAAGCCTGAAGATTGTAGGAAGAAGGAAAGATTGAGAAAGGTAAAACGTTCCCTAATTTTCAGTGGAGCCACTGAACTGCAAGAGGACTGGAGGTTGTGAGTACTGACGGTGTGTGATCTGAGGAAAATAGACACATATAGAATGGAATCATCAGAAAAAGTGTGGATAGGGTTAGATGGTGAGTTGAGGAAAGCAATGATATGAAACAGGAAGAAAGTGGAAGGGGAGACAAAGCCCGAAGGATTCTCTGAGTTAATGGAACCAACAATTCTAGCAACAAGAAGAACAACTGGCATTACTGTACGGATAGAGTAATTAGAGAGGAAACTAGACAGCTATCGCCAAATAATGGTTGTGTAAAAAGCAGAGTTTTCATCCTATGTCAAATAAGAAACATTTCTATCTGTTATGTGTTGTTATGAAATAACCAGCTAAGATGGCAGCTGACTAGAGTCCAATTTCCAAGGGGACCAGGCCAGGTTGTTTGATCTACAGTTAAGATGCATTTGCATCATCCTTGACAAGGTATGAACATCTGCTTGTGAAGTCCAGGGTGCTCCACTGTGTCTTTGATTTTTTTTTCTCTCTCAGGATGTGGGTGTTGCTGGAAAGGTTGACATTTATTGCCCAACTCCAGTTGCACTGAAAAGGTGGTGGTGGGCCTTTTCTTGAATTCTTTGTAGCAGTTTTGATACAAATGCCACTTCAGAGGGGCAGTTAAAACTGTGAGACTGGAGTCACATATAGTCCAGACCAGGGAAGGATGGCAGGTTTCCTTCCCTAAAGGACAACAAGGGCAATTGGATTTTTACCAATCTAACAACTTCATGGTCACTTATACAGCTATCAGCATTTTATTTCCAGATTTTTTAACTGAATTCTAATTGTCAAATTGCAATGGTGGAATTTGAATTTACATTCTTTGGATTATTAATGCAGGCTACTGGATTACTAGTTCAGTAACATAATCACCATGCTACTGCACCAATACATGTTTTTGAACGTGATTCAGAGGTCTTTAGACTGAGATCAATGTCTTGAGATTCAGTTCAGTCAAATAGACAGCTGGACTCCTTGAGGTGATCAGAAATTTTACAACATCGATATATGTTATTGCATCAGGAAATCTACTAAAGTCTTTTTCATCTAGAAGTCTTGCAAATTGCAGAACTACGCAAAAAATATATACCGAGGAGGATATTTTAACCTGTTATGAATTTTTATTGTTTTACTAATATTGATAGCATCAGTATCTTGTGTATAACGACTTCTTTGTATCCACTTATTTGTAAATAAATCCATCACTTTTAACCTGAACATAATGCTCTAACAGTGTGCTATTTAGACAGGAGAATATATCGGCATCCTGCATGGTCTACGTGCATTATACAGTCATCGTTAGTTCCATGGCATGTTGTCCCATGCATAATGATGCAGGTTTAAGTTCATCGGAGACTTGGGCCGCGAATTTCCCAGCGGAGGCGGGATGGTGGTGGGAGAGCTGGTTTCCGGGTTCCAGTCACTAACCTGGCTGCAGCCGCTCTGTAAACTGGATTTTCCCTTGATTGGCCTTGTAAAGGCCTGCGGGCTTCCTGGCCAATTAACAGGAAGCAGGTCTGATGACATCATTTGGTGACGCATCATCAGCCGGTTTCCTTAAAGGGACCACGTCCACATGGAGTTTGACTGTTGTGCTGTCAGTGTTCTACAGCATTGAGGTGCTGCAAATACTGACAAGCACTGCACAAAGGTGGACACTTTCACCCAGGCTTTCCAATGACTCTCCCTCCATATGCTTATGCAGGGAGTCACAACACACAGGGATGCACTCTTCCTTTCCAATGGGTGGAAGAGACCTCCCCAGGAGACAAACGCAGCCTGGTTGCACATTGCACAGGATGGCAAAAGCAGCGATGTCGTCAGGGGTCCCTGGCTGCAGTGGCGCCAACCTTTCAGTGATCTCAGTGGATCACAAAATGTTACTGCAAAGCCACACTCAAACTCACCCCGCTGTAGCACTCAACACATCCCCATCACTCTGCCTTCCATACCCTTCTCCTGCACATCCTTACTCACACCAACTTACCTTGCACCTCCACCCAACCCGCTCTATCTACTTTATCACTTCCCCATCTCACTAGCCACCCCTCACACTCACCCTCATCCTACTGCAAGCATACCGACTAACAACACACAAGGGTAGGCATTTGAGATGTTTAGCCAATGCCCATATGAAGTTTCTGGTAATGTGTTGTCATACAGTGAGATCTATTTTTCCAAAACTGCCCCTTATTGGACAGATCTGAGCACACCTTGAGAAGTGTCTTACTGAGTTCCAGTGATTGTTCAGTCATAACTCCCCCCTCTCCCCCCACCTCCCTATAGTGATGAGTGTGCATGGAATGGCTTGGACATTAAAGCGAAGCTTCACGGTGCTGGTGTGGGATGGTGTCAACTTGGCACATCATGTGGCAGCCAGGGTTTACAGCGTCAAGTGAAGTAAATCTGGCTATGGTGATGCCATCGCTGGCCTCCTGGGCAGCAATGTTCTCAGGGGCTGATGCCCTGTGTCCAGTGCAGCATCAGGTGATGGCAGAGAAGGTTGGTGATATTGGTGTTGGGGCTGATCGTGAAAGGATTCGGAGGACCAAGGTCTGATTTTTTGAAGGACACCAATGTTACTGCAATAGATGGCACCTGCAGGTGAGATGACAGAAGCGATCTGTCACTGGTGAGAGAGGTTCTCCCAATGAGGTGGCACTGGACATACAGTTGGATCTAAAAACTTATAAGCTAAAGAAATCTCTATATGTATTAAAAATGCAGTAACCAACAGTTTCTGCGCTCTGAAACTGACCATCTGCAACATGGCATTCTTGACACCACTTCTTTAGCTGTCAGCTTTTCACAAACATCAGAGCAGACTCAAATCACGCCAGGTTGAGCTGGCGTGTTCCCCGAGCAGCGGGTAACCCGTGGGGAGAACGTAAAATGGGAAGGGAGCCTCAAAATAGCCTTAAATTGGCTCTTAACAAGCCATTTAATGAGCTCAATTGTCTCCCCCGCCGCTTGGTGTTGGGTCAGTTCTCCACTGACAGGCCCAACACCTGGGAGACTCGCATGGAGGCGGGTTGATGGCGGGTTTCCTACAGCCTAGTAGGTTTACTTATGGAAACTGTCACAGTTAAAAGTGTTGGCAAAAGTCCAAACTGTAACACAGGTAACTTGTCTAGAGGTGTATGGTGCCAGACCTTCTCAAAGGTTTTGGAGATGTCCAAGGCAATAACAGATGATACAAGTATTAAAAAAATGATGTTTTTTCTGCAACAAAGACTGCCATTTAAGGAGAACTTGTTTTAAAATATCTTTTGTACTATTCGGACTCTCTAGTGGAAAAGGCAATACTCAACCTACATGGAATTTCTAATTTAATTCTGATCCCTTTCAGTTAATAGACCTTGTCAAGATGCAGCATGTCATTAACCAAAATCTAAACACTGCTCTTGTCATTTCTTCTGGAAGGCAGCTTTAATGAAAATTAATAGAGACAGCTTGAAACTGCCTCATGGAACTATTCTGTCTAAATAAGGTCACATTGATTGGGTCTAAATCTATGTGTCGTGTAGTTGGAAGCAAGTCTTATATTTTGGTTATACAGGAAACTTTGTGCTATCTGGCACCGACAGGACTGAGCTGTTGCCGTTCTCGCAAAACTGCTGGACAAACCAGCGTTAATGTTGAAGCATACGGAGCTTTTCAGCTCCGTATCTGGCAACAAACACTGTTGCTTAGCAACAGCTTCTAAACAGTCGGCCGTACCTTGGAAGCATCTCTGTAGCTTAGCAACAGCTTCAGAGAGACTTTGCAGAGCCTGACTGTTGAAAGAAAAGCCACGAGAAGAAAAAAATCCTAACAAAACAGCTCCTGATTTTTGCCGGTGGCTCGAGCTTGCCGGACGTTTAGTCTCCGGACAACACAAAGTTTCCTGTACTTGAATTTATGATTTAAACTCAAATTTGTATTTTAGCAAACCTTTTAGTTAATATTTTTAAATAGTTGTCTCATGCTAAATTACTGCTTCAATATAATCATACGTATTTCCATTTTAGTTGTCTCTTAAAGAAAGATTTCATGCTTGTCCTGTAGTTGCAAGTTTGGGATCATCCAGCAGTGAATTTGCATTTCTCAGTGTCCCTGGCACTGTGTAGGAAGGTTGTACTAAATACATAGATAGACAGAGACAGGTATATGGACAGATGCGCTACCTTCTTAGGCAGTATAACTAATAGTTGTTCTAATGTAACTGATAAGCAACTACTATTTCCTTGTTTTCAGTGATAAGAAAAGATCTGGGAATTCAGAATTCCCATGTTTTGGTAAATAGTGGCCATGGGAGATGAGCAATCATTTCACTTGTAATTGAGGGTTTAGACTCTGGATAGATCCAGCAATGATTGGGATACTGGGTTAAATTCAGTGACTCCCAAGAGTAGTCAGTCGTGGAAAGCAATTCAAGTAATAACAAGTAAAGTAATTAAAGTCATCATAATCAGGAGTTACCATTTCAGATGCTAATCGATAACAAGATAATTGCCTGGAATTTCCACAAGGATTCTCCTGATCTCCTGCAACATTGGTGGAAAGTCAGCAGCAACTTTCAGCTGATCATATCTTTATGTTCTATGCAAAAGTGAACATGGTTTTGTGAAGAATGTACAGTGAAACTTGTCTTCAGTCGGTCTTTACCAGGAGAACATGTGTTTCCAATAGTAACCCTGTGTCAGTCATCATCATAACAATATACAAATAAAGCTTTCACTTGCATTAGGGCCATAACATTCTCTGTAGTGTTTTGAATTATTTTTAAATCTTTAATTTCAAATATGTTAATGCCACTGCTAAAATAGCTGAGAGAGGAATTCCAGGAGAACACTGCGCAATTCCAGGTGGGGCAAGAAGATCGCAGGTAGGATTCAATTACCCTTTTATTCGTGTACAGTTGTGGCCTTGTCATATTCTGCATCACAAATGCTATTGTGCATCATTCAAATAGTGTTTCCCAATCTAAAAAGAACAAAGAAAGACTTGCATTTATATAACACCTTTCATAACCTCAGGACGTCCCAAAGCACTTTAAAGCCAATTAAGTACCTTTGAAGTATAGTCACTGTTGTAATGTAGGAAACATTAATCTCTCTCCACTAGCGTCTAAACCTGAAGCTTATACCATGTTACTAGTTAGGAAGAGATGAGGGCAGTATTAATGCAGTGCCTGAGTGTTGCTATTATTTAAAATTGAAGTCTGCAGTTACTCAGTTGTTAAATGCACTGCCCAGCATGATGTTGAGCCATACAGATCAGTAAGGGCCCATGCAGCTGAGCAGAGCTGGGAGTGTTCTGCGTCCTCCAGCGAGGAGCCTCCACTGCTGTCCCTGTCTCCACCATCTGCTCTTGCTCACTTGTGAGACACCAGGTGATATTACAACTCTATCTGGCGTGGCACCCACCAAGGTGTGTGTATCTGTGCTGGTGCTGGGTGCACTTCGGTTTGGTGACGGTGCACCCTCAGAGGCTGGAGGCTCCTCTGAGGAGTCATCTTCCTCTTCCTCCTGGACAGTGTGGGGGGGGGGGTCTCTTGATGGACTTGTGGGAGAGTAAAGAGATGAGTTAGATATGTCATATCAAGAATGGGTACAGATACCCATATGCACATGATGACCATTCAGTGTCTGCTGACATCAACCCTCGTATGAGTGACTGGTGTATGCCATGTCACTGTATGATATGTAATTCTGTCACCAGGTTGCTGAGATGTCCCCCTCTCTCCGTCTCCCACATCTAGCTGCTCAGCGACTCCAGATATTTCTAAAGCAAACTCCTCTGCTGTTGTAAGGTTTGGAGGGCCACTGACGGTTCTCTCCCTCTTCCTCTTATTTTGGGCTCTCTTTTCCTGCAAGGAGGGAAAGAAGAGAAGGTTGATTGAGAATAATGGAATGAATGTAAGGAATGGATGGGTTACATCTTTAGAGGGTGACTATGATGGATTGGGGTGCCAAAGCCAAGTGGCCTTCTTGTGTGCTGTTAGTTGGTATGATTGCATTAGGATGAGGGTGAGTGTGATGGGTGGCTAGTGAGATGGGGATGTGATAATGTAGATAGAGAGAGAGGGAGGGGTGGACGTGCAAGGTATGTTGGTGTGAGTAAGGATGTGCAGGAGTAGGGTTGGGAAGGCAGAGTGATGGGAATATGATGAGAGGCACAGCAGGATGAAGTTGAGTGTGGCTTTGTACTCACGTCTCCTGATCTAATGAGATCATTGAAATGTTTGCAGCACTTCACCCAGGTCCTCCTGAACACGTCCTTGCTGTTGACCTCCTCTGCTATCTCCAAGCAGGCTGTTTTCGTATCCTTTGGAGGTCTCTTCTGCCAATTGGAAGGAAAGAGGACCTCCCTCCATATAGAGGGAGACATCGGAGAACCTGGGTGCAGCCCTCTGTCTCTGTGCTGTGATTGTCAATGTTTGCAGCACTCCAATGCTGTAGTGCACTGACAGCACTATGTTACATTGACATTCAAATCCAATGTGGCTATGTCCCCTTTGAAGATCCCGGCTGGAAAAAAAAATTGGCTGGGTTAATGCGCAGGGTGGGTTTAATAGACCCTATTAAGGTAAATTTGTTTTCAGCAGTGAGATGGAGCCAGCAGCGGGGTTGCGATTTGCCATGGCCACCGCCTGCACCGGACCCACCCAGGTAGGCAAAATTCTGGCCCTGATCTCTGAAAATACATGTGTGTGGATATTAGGTGGGGACAGGAGTGGACTCAGCTGTGATACACTCAGAATCTAGGCTCACACATGATGAATGACCACTTGGGTTGTGATATCGCAAGCTGCTAGCATTCATGGAAGTGTACCCCAGCATGTAGTAACATAGGAACAGGAGTAGGCCATTTAGCCCATCATGCCTGCTCTGCCATTCAATTAGATGATGCTCGATCTGTACCCCAAATCCATTTAACTTCCTTAGCTCCATAATTCCTTGATACCCTTACCTAACAGAAATCTTTCAATCTCAGTCTTGAAAGCCCCTAATTGTCCCAGCATCCTTTGGGGGAGAGAATTCCAGATTTCTAGTACCCTGTGTCAGCACCTTTAATTGAGATTCAGAAAAAATGGAGGAAAATAAAATTGAAGTCCATGTGGAATCAGAAGCAGTGATACTAATTACATTACTTTGGAACGGCATACAAGTGATATTCTCCAAAAACAATAACAGATCCAACGTAATTTTTTTCTAGTTGCATGTAAAGACTAACATACCCTAAGGCCTTAGTGCCATTTCAACTACAACTAAATTCTGTGAGTGCTTCATCATCTCGCCTCAATCCTCCTGTGATATGTTAGGCCATTTTCTCTCAAGCGGTGAGACATAATTTCACTGGACTAATACAAAAATATGCTGGAGACTCATTTCAATTTACTCTGTTGCATAGAACAGTACTTTGCATCACTGAATACAATAACAATTTCTGCAATGGTCCACGAATTGTGCAATGTTTGGTATCAAAACGCAGAAGCAATAATTCAGCCCTACTGTCTATCAAAAACACTTAGCCAAGCGAAGGAGGTATTATAAATGAATAGTTGGCGGGTCCACATCATCTGAAGTCATGCTGTTGGCATCTCAGTAATGGAGAATCTACCAATAATGTTATTGCTGGTACGGTCTGAGTGTCAGGAAAGTAAATTTACTCTACAAATACTCAGCAGTCCACTAGAATTTCCTGAATTGGAGAGAGATGGAGAGGAAGTAATTATTTCCAAAAATTGAAAAAAAATTGTTAAGAAAACAGTTTTGGAAATAATTATTTCTTGATGCCCTTCACTTTAGGAAACATTGGTGGATTGCCCCAGGGCAGATCTATTTATTTCACTGCAACACAACAGCAATAACATTAGTGATAAACTTTCCATTTCTGAGCGGACAGCAGCAGTTTCAGGTGCTTGCCCTCTAGTTCTTTTTATGTCGATAGTGCTAACGGTGGTCATTATAAACAGATTTCACTGTACTTGTCACACAACTGACCGTTCTGTTGTTAACAAGAGAGTTTCAGAATATACAAACCTTACATGCCTGTTAAGAAAAGAGGCACATATTTATATTTTACATTTATTTCACAAAAGATCATGATAAATAATATATGGTGTGGTACTTTTAAGCACTTTATTATTGTTATGGTACTAGCTCACTGTCTTCCCAATATAATTGTCCTTCAGATAAAACTATATACTATGAAGAAGTATTCCTCAGTGCTGAGAGAGATACAGTATAGTTCCAAAATATTGTAGGGTCATTTTCATATCATAAATGTAGAATTATACTTTCTTTTAAAGGGCAAAAATAAATCAGTGAGACATTGTCATATTAATGGTAAAAGAGCTGATTGTGTGACAGACTATTTTCTATTCCCTGCACATAGTTATTTTAACAGACTTTATCCAGTCCATAGCAATTACTATAATAATGTCAGGTTCACTATTGAGGTAATCGAGAAGCTAAACTGCCATGACTAATGATGGGCTTGGATCAGATTAGTTTTTTAGGATTTAGCTATGCTGGATCTAGCATGGGAAACAGCTGATAGATAAATCCAGTGTTTGTGCTGGAACATTTCTATTTGTTTACTGTTCAATTTTGCTGTGGAAAAGCAAAGATTGCAAACATCTCTTCAAATGGAAACTATCTGAGGAAAACACATGGATTCAATGCCAGCAGCCGTTAGGTAATCCTTCAGTTAACCCCTGAAGTCTATTCAAAAGGCCTGATGCATTCTAATCTCAGCAATACATCCCTTTCATGTGAGAGATTATTGATGCATTCTGTTCCCACGTGTGCTCTAAGTCTGCAGCCAGATGTAGGTGAAGAGAATGGTACGCAAAGCCCTTACACATGAGAATACATTTATTCAGAGGCATTCTAAATGGCATTTTTGTTTTTAACTGAAAATGATGTAAAATCTGCTGAGAGAAGGAAGGCCATACATAGAGAAAAATCTGGAAAAAAGTTATCAACACCTGCAACATCTGGAAGTGAAATGAACAATTCAGAGCTGTAGTTAGTTGTCTAATGTTCAAGCTTATCTACTTTTATCTGAATGAAGTCTTCAAAAAAATATAAAATGACAGGTTAGGAATTTGGATTGGAAAATTAATTTAAACAATCTGCAAATATGTACCATTTGTTTAAGTTTCATGCATATTTTGATAAAATGAGAAGAGGATAGAAAGATGAGTCACAATTTATGCAGTGTTGCTGATAATGTGGGTATTGAATTTAATATAGCAATCAATGTTTTATGGAAAGGAGTCAAAACCAGTTCCTAATGACCGCAGTTCATAGTTTCATCACAGATCAGTGCTTTGTTATGCTGAAGGGTTTAAACACATTTAACTCAGTGCAAAAGTTATCACAGAATATATCTCATTTTATCATATCACCTAAGGTGAAATTTAAAATTTAACACCACCGTTTTGTGTGCTGCGATATCATTCCCATTTTAGATTTCAACAAGAAATGCTGCTAAATGTTCTGTTTTGGGTATGGATTGATATTGAATGGTTCGCAAAAGGAAAAATATAATAAATTTCAAAGCTCATCATTTACACATAACATTCACCTACATTCCAATAAAAAGTACTCTAATATAGTTCCACATGACTCCAGTCCACTTCCAAGGACATACTTAGTGATATTAATGAATGTTACTTTTACCTTATCATAAGAAGGTGAGAACAGTTAGTAATAGAAGAAGAACATTAGTCTCAATAAGCCCATCACTTTTTGATATATCAAAATTAAATGGGGTGAAATTGGTCTTTGCCGGCAGTGCAAATAGGCGATAACAAATTGGCAGCCCGCTTTACATTGAGTAGATGGGGTGTAAAACAGGCTGCCTCTTCATTGTCGCCTGTTTTGCATTATTGTCAAAAACCAAGTTCACCTCTTATCTGCCACATTCAAAAATATATTGGTTCAGAATTTCCTCGGGGCTAGAGGCGCACACCCGGAATAAATCGGCTGGGAGTGCAGCGTAATTAGGGTTGCAAAGGGGTGGAAAGTTTCCGGTAAATTTCCGGAAATTTTCCACGGGAAGTTTAGCTTGGGAATTTTGGGAATTTTGCCCAAAAAAGCACATGCTAGCATAATATTGTTTTTTTTTGTATTTCTTTTTTTTCCACAGGTCCTCTCTTAAAATTACTAACAGAGATGGAATCTTAATTATTAAGGAATTTATTAATCAATATATGTTTATCTTCTTACTTGGCTTGTTTTAATAATTACAAGTTTTGTGTGTGACTGTGAACAAATGTGTCCTGATTGGTTGGATGAGTGGATGAGCGATTAGCTCCCTCTATTTGTAATATTTGCATATCGAATTGTGATTGGCCTGCAGGCATCTGTAAGACTGCTATAGTTTTTTTAAGATCCAGGTTAGGGGTCCTGAGGGAAGTCATTTTGTTTTCTGCTGATGTTGTGATGATGCAGTAAGTAAATCAGACTTTATACCAAATAAACCAGTTACTTGTTGAACTCTGTTGTCCTTCAATTTAAAATATACAAAATAATACACTATTGGTGATGTAGCGTCGTGTGTGTACAGGTCATGCTTCCATCACATGGAGCATCAGCAAAAATGTACTCACCCTGTTGCAATCGTGCTGATCGACCGCAGTTCGACACAGAGATGAATGCCCTTTATTTCTCTGCACAGAACAATGCCACGTTTACCGTCGGATGTGTGGAAGCATTTTACCCCAGGCATTAAAGATGGAAAGACTGTGTACATGTGCAAACACTGTAGAAAGCCATATGTAAAGAATGCCACAAAGATGCAGCAGCATTTATCCAAATGCAACAACTTCACTCAAAGCTCGCAGCAGTCAGCCCAGAGTTCCTCTGCTTCCATTCAAGAAGATGATGGTTCTCATTCAGCATCAGGCTCCTTATCATCAGCAACTCCTGGCCCACTTGGAAGGTTCTTTGATACAATGGATAACCATAGCCAGAAGAATGCAGATGAGTGCCTTGCTCGAGCTGTATATGCAACAGGCTCACCCCTCATGCTCACAGCCAATGTGTACTGGAAGAGATTTTTCAATGTTATTCGCCCTGCATACTGTCCTCCCACCAGACATGCTTTGTCTACTTATTTGCTGGAGGCTGAGTGTTCTGCCCTCGCAACGCGCTTCTATGCAGAGCTAGACAGATAGCGAACAACTCGATATCTTCCAATAAAATCACAAGGCTTGACTTTTCTTGTAACGCTTTACTGAACGATTCTAATTGTAAAACTGAAATACAACACAGAAATGGAAGCACACATTAGTATACAGGCGCATAACTGATATGTATACACAGATTTAGGTACGCCTGAGCAACACAGTACATTTAGTAAACTGGGAGGCATTCTCTTTAAATTAGCCCTGTACATAGTGTATGAAAATACAGCTACTAGTTAATCAGCTAGGCAGAGAAAAGTTACAACTAAACATTTTCTACAACATACAGTGCACATTAATCATCCATAGCATTCTAAAATACTTACAGACAAACAATTTCCAAGACTCAAGCATGGGGACAATACAACTGCCCGGAGCCTGTGCTGCAGCGAGGACTCCACGAGGACTACGTAGCAGTCCTGTGGGGAGCGTGATGACCTCATCACGCTCGGTAGCGTTGTCCGCGCTTGGGGCGTCACGTGATGCGCGTGGTCGCGTTTCTGGCCGTGGAGGCCGAAGTCGGGAGCGGGAGCTGGAGGCCAGGCTGAGCCGATGCTTGCCGCGGGAGCGGAAGATCGCGTCGCTCCCGGCGGCTGGTAGATGCGGCCAAAGACGCTAGGCCGGGCTGTGCCGGCAGCCTTTCTGGAAGGCCGAGTCGGGCCGGCAGCCGCCTCACGCATGTTACACGTGCCGTGACGTCAGCACGCTACGTTGTACGTGACGTGACGTCAGCACGCTAAGGCGCGTCTTAAAGGGGCAATGGCCCTAAAAGGTAAGTTAAAGGGGCAACGGCCCCAACAGGTAGGTTATACATATATAAGTAAGTTAAATACATACAGTGAGGTTAAGTTAGAGGGAGAGGCAGCACACTCCCCGCTTGGTACAATTCCATTGTACCACTACAGATACAAAATAAACCTGAAGAAAACGTCCTTTGGCTGCAACATACTCAGAGTTCGTTCTCTAGGTTACTTCAGAAAGGAGGATCTCTGAGACTGGCCTCAGAAACACTTTGATAGGCCCCTCCTTGACAATCTTCACCTCCACCTTGCGGACCCTCTTGTCCCTGGTCGGCAGAGTTTTGACAACCAGGCCCACTGGCCATTCATTTCTGCGTGCTTGGCTGTCTTTCAGCAAGACAACGTCTCTCACTTTGACGTTTGGCTTGTCTTCTGTCCATTTCCTACGGCTCTGTAGGGTGGACAAATACTCTCCTCTTTGCTTGGGGAATGTCTGTCCCTCTTCAAGACATTTGAATTCCTCCTTGAAGACATCATGCTGGACAGAGCGAATGATCACACCTTTGGCTTGTGATGGCTCACTTGTGCTGGATACTTCTTTAGAACATTTCCATCCTTTGCGTTCTATGTTGTCCGAATTCCCCTTGAAGGATGCTGCTACATGAATGAGTCGGGCTGTGGTTCGGCAGAGTGTTCTCCAGCTTGAGAATCGCTCGAAGCTTTGTGAGCCCAACTGAGATTCTGAGGCTTTGGTGACCAGGGTCGTAACTTCAGGCCGAATCTCGGTATCAGCTTCAGGCTCCACAAGGGTGAAGGGATTGGACTCAGGAGTCTCCTCTGTGTTGACATTAGACAGGAAAGAGGGGCCCGAGAACCAACTGCTTTGCTGTAGGTGTGCTGCTGGTATAGACCTGGTAGCATGGTCTGCAGGGTTCAGGTCCGTGGGGACATAGCACCACTGGTCAGGGTGAGTGGATCGTCTGATACGAGTCACCCAGTTGGAAACATACACGTAAAACCTTCTTGTGGAGTTGTGGATGTAACCAAGTACAATCTTGCTGTCCGTGAAGAACTTGACGGCGCCCACATCGATGTCAATCTTGTCTCTGATCAACTGTAGGTTCCATTTTGCTTCTTTTTCAGGGAGGAGTGGAGCATCCCACTCACTCTGATCCGATGAGAGTTCCCGTACAAATGCTTTTCCTTGCATTGTTATGGGAGCTACGAACCCCAAAGGGTCGTACAAACTGTTGACTGTGGACAGGATGTCTCTCCGTGTGAATGGCCTTTCTTCACGGGACACCAGGAATGTGACGCTGTCTGTTTCCAGGTTCCAGGAGAGCCCCAGGCTCCGTTGAAGGGGGGGAGGATCCACTCCAAGGTGCAAATCCTTCAGATCCTTGGCACGGTCCTCTGCAGGGAAGGCTTCCATCACCTGTCCACTGTTCGATGCTACCTTGTGTAGTCTCAGGTTGGGCTCTTTCCATGACCAACAACTTTCAGGACGGCCATCTAACTCCAGAAGGCCCGAACTCAACAACTCTCGGCGGATAAGGCACCCAGCGAGGTCCTGTGTACCCTGTGGCTCGGGTGAGGACTGCTTGGCTGGATTGGCCGAGTGCTGTGGAGGTCTCTGTAGGTAAGTCTTGCTTGTTTCTTCTCCTTTAAGCTCAGTGTCTCCAAAAACAGGCTGTTTGCTACTGTGTTGAGTAGCTGGTTCTGCGTTGAGATAGTTGGATGTTTCCTTGGAGAACAATTTGGAGTGTTGTTGGACACACTCACTTGTACGTTGCACTGGACTGAGGGGCTGTCCCAGAACATATGTTTCCTGGCTGGGCTCCCCGCCTTTGTTCTCCTCACCTTCTTCATAAGCTGCGGCTTTAGCTTTAGCGGCAGCGGCAGCTCTCTGGCTTTGGAGAATGTGGAGACTGGCAGCGAGGTCAGCTCTCTGCTTCATAACCCTAGCTTCTTTTTCAGCAAGGGCCAATTGAGCCTGGGCAGCTTTTGCCTTGGCACGTGCTTTGGCGGCTGCAGAAGCTGTCGATGACGACGGTCTGCTGGACTGCCGAGATGATCTAGTGGATACTTTAGAGGGCTGTGCTGTCTGCTTCATCACACTAGCGTCGAGGTCAGCTCTCTGCTTCATCACACTAGCGTCGAGGTCGGCTCTCTGCTTCATAAGGTCAGCTTTCTGCTTCATCATACTAGCTTCGAGGTCGGCTCTCTGCTTCATAAGGTCAGCTTCTTTTTCAGCGAAGGACAATTGAGCCTGGGCAGCTTTTGCCTTGGCACGTGCTTTGGCGGCTGCAGAAGCTGTCGATGACGACGGTCTGCTGGACCGCCGAGATGACCTAGGGGATACTTTAGAGGGCTGTGACTTGGCATCGTTTGCTAGGAGAGGCTCATGCTTCTCGCTTGACTGGTCGACGTCCTCTAGGGTATATTGTTTTCCTGAGCGTAGACTCATGGTAGCTGAGTGGTATCTTCCTGCGCTTGAGCCCGCTGTGCTGTTGTCTTTTTACTGTTCTGCCCTCGCAACGCGCTTCTATGCAGAGCTAGACAGATAGCGAACAACTCGATATCTTCCAATAAAATCACAAGGCTTGACTTTTCTTGTAACGCTTTACTGAACGATTCTAATTGTAAAACTGAAATACAACACAGAAATGGAAGCACACATTAGTATACAGGCGCATAACTGATATGTATACACAGATTTAGGTACGCCTGAGCAACACAGTACATTTAGTAAACTGGGAGGCATTCTCTTTAAATTAGCCCTGTACATAGTGTATGAAAATACAGCTACTAGTTAATCAGCTAGGCAGAGAAAAGTTACAACTAAACATTTTCTACAACATACAGTGCACATTAATCATCCATAGCATTCTAAAATACTTACAGACAAACAATTTCCAAGACTCAAGCATGGGGACAATACAACTGCCCGGAGCCTGTGCTGCAGCGAGGACTCCACGAGGACTACGTAGCAGTCCTGTGGGGAGCGTGATGACCTCATCACGCTCGGTAGCGTTGTCCGCGCTTGGGGCGTCACGTGATGCGCGTGGTCGCGTTTCTGGCCGTGGAGGCCGAAGTCGGGAGCGGGAGCTGGAGGCCAGGCTGAGCCGATGCTTGCCGCGGGAGCGGAAGATCGCGTCGCTCCCGGCGGCTGGTAGATGCGGCCAAAGACGCTAGGCCGGGCTGTGCCGGCAGCCTTTCTGGAAGGCCGAGTCGGGCCGGCAGCCGCCTCACGCACGTCACACGTGCCGTGACGTCAGCACGCTACGTTGTACGTGACGTGACGTCAGCACGCTAAGGCGCGTCTTAAAGGGGCAATGGCCCTAAAAGGTAAGTTAAAGGGGCAACGGCCCCAACAGGTAGGTTATACATATATAAGTAAGTTAAATACATACAGTGAGGTTAAGTTAGAGGGAGAGGCAGCACACTGAGTATAACAGAGTCCAAGGAAAGCTCAAAGAAACGATAGCAATGGCAGACTGTGTTGCAGTTATCTCAGATGGGTGGTCAAATGTACGAGGGGAGGGCATCATAAACTACATCGTCTCCACTCCTCTCCCAGTGTTCTTCAAGAGCACAGACACGAAGGACAACAGACACACAGGCACATACATTGCTGATGAGCTGAAAGCGGTCATCAACGATCTTGGATCACAAAAGGTCTTTGCAGTAGTTACTGACAATGCTGCGAATATGAAGGCTGCTTGGGCTCAAGCCTTAAACTATTCTCACCAGTAGCATCTGCAATTGCTCAGATTGAAGGAGATGACGCTGTCTTGTCAGATGTTCTCAGGCTTTTTACTGATTTAAAAGAACAAATCAGCATTGCCCTACCCACATCCCTGCTGCTCAAAGCAGAGGAGAAGGCAATTGTTCAATTCATACAGACGCGTCAAGAATTTTGTGTCAAGCCGATTCATGCTGCAGCATACATGCTGGACCCAAAGCATGTTGGGAGACCAATACTTTCTGGAGAACAGATCAACAGCGCTTAGTGTGATTTCTACCCTCTCACACCATCTCAGTCTGGATGTGGGCAAAGTTCTGGGAAGCCTGGCAAAGTTCTCTACCAAGCAAGGTCTTTGGAATGGGGATGGGATATGGGAATCATGCAAGCATATCAGTGCACATACCTGGTGGAAGGGACTTTGTGCATCTGAGGCCCTGTCACCTATTGCATCGGTGATACTCCAAATCCCACCTTCATCAGCGGCCTCTGAACGAAACTGGTCACTTTTTGGGAATACGCATACAAAGGTGCGCAACAGGCTCTGACTAACAAGAGAGTGGAGAAACTGGTGGCTATCCGGGCGAACCTACAACTTATTGAGCCAGATACAGAAGTGTCCACCACACAGCTAGACACTGACACAGAGGAGGAAATGGACACGTCAGAGCCAGAGTCAGAGAATCAGGAGGAGCAATGAGGAGTAGAAGACTCAGAAGACTCATGAGTAGAAGACTCAACAGGACAAAATAAGGACAAATTACAGGCTAAATAAGCTGACGCTCTTTTTATTTTATTTTAGATGGGTCTTTTTTGTGGGGGTTCAATAAAGTTCAAAATTATAACCTAAATAAAGTTTTGAAAGCCTGTTTTTATTTGTATGGAACAGTATGTCTATTTTGACGACAAAGATAATATAAGGGTCAGAGACAAAAACCATCAGTGTCCAAAAAAACTCAAAATTCCCATAAATTCCCAAAATTCCCAAAATTCCCATAAATTCCCATGGAAAGTTTCCTCTTTTAAAAATTCCCAGAATTTTGCAACCCTAAGCGTAATACTAGCAAATTTGGGTGGGAACCCAAGCTAGCAATTTCTGATGGGACCTGGATTGGGTATAAATTCCATCCACCCCAGAAAAACCCCATGAGATGGAGCCAAAGGAGGGTGGGATTTCTCGCCCCAAAGTCCCTTCTGCCCTTCTTTTTTATTTTATTCGTTCATGGGATGTGGGCGTCGCTGGCAAGACCAGCATTTATTGCCCATCCCTAATTGCCCTTGAGAAGGTGGTGGTGAGCTGCCTTCTTGGGATAGGAGGGAGACACTCTTTGGAACAGAGTCATGCAGTGGCCCTAATAGCTCTGCTCAGGCCCAGTGGAAGGAGCTGAACAGGACAGTTTGTGCCTACTCAACACTCATGCACAGCCAGTCAATGCTGGAAAAATTTTAATGACTTTGCCATGTCAGACAAAGTAAGAGGATGGTAGTGCCACACAACACAATGGAGGTTGTCCTCAGTGTGAAGATGGGACTTCGTCTCCACAAGGACTGTGTGGTCATCACTGCTACCAATACTCTCATGGACAGATGCATCTGTGACAGGTAGATTGGTGAGGACGAGGTCAAGTAGGTTTTTCCCTCGTGTTGGTTCTCTCACCACCTGCCGCAGGCCCAGTCTGACAGTTGTCATTCAGGACTCTGTCGGGATGACTCCAGCATATAGGTCAGCCAAGGAGCAGAAGTCCAACATGACCTGGAAGACCCTGGAAAGTTATAAAATGTATGCATCTGTACTGTCTCTGCTCTGACCCTGAATATTCCAGCAAGACCAGAAGGAGAAGTCAACGGACCCTGCTCCACCACACTTATCCAAATGGACCCATTGAGAGTAAACAAAACTATGGATGCTGTAGGTTTCAGACCTTGGCAAAGTTTTTTTTTAAATATATGTATATGGAGAATACAAATGAAGAGCAATGAATTATGATTTATAACTAATGAATGGTCTGCCTGGTATCACGGTGAATTATGGTCAGCACCACAAAAGTCTTAGATCTTCCAAATGGATTCTGTTTATCTACATGTAGGAAGTCTTACAGCTAATATCATGAATGACGTGGCAATATTATCTACATCAATCTCTCTGCCTTTCTATCTATATAGTATTAAAAATCCTTGTGCAGAGCATGCACTTCCTTTCCACAAATCTTACTTCCTATTGTCATAATTGTTTTGTTACCACTTTTATGTCAACAGTCCTAAAATAGTATGTGAATATTTCCTTTTGCCAACACTTGCCTGTCGCTACGGAGTTGCAAACTCTGGTCACAAAGTGGCACTATGGAGTGAATTCCTATATTTCCTCTCTCAACTCGGTCCACCATCTTTTTTACTCCTTGTAGGTAAATCATTTACTTTTTAAAGATTTTAGTCTAGAATTTCCATTCCTTATTGGGGCAGGGGTCAAGCATCCCAGGAGCGGAAGGACCAAAAATGTGGGCAGAATCCATCTCCAATGGGGGTTCACTCCTCATTTACACTCCTTCCACCGACTCGCCTCAGTCCCGACATCAGGTTTGCAGGCAGAATTCAAAGTTTTGCACATACACTTTTTCAGGACCAGGAGCTAAGCTACATATTCATTCTACAGAGATATATCTTAATCTTTGTGTAACTTGCAATGATGATTTTCTATTTAGAAAATATAAATTGCCCTGTTGTGCTATGATTGGATTGGATCGCTGGCTAAATCTTTCACTGTTCTGAAAAATGTTAAAACTCATTTACTGTTGCACAAGGATTGCTTCCCATAAACAGTTTTAACTCTTGTCCAGGGTCACCTTCAAAATCCTGTTGACTGAAATGACTGGACTCACAATTCTCTGTATTATACAATGTAGAATGAACCATGCTTTTCAGTAAACATTTTAGTTGCAAGCAAAAATACTGCCTTAAATGACACAGTTTGGTAATACCTGACAGTTGGCCTTCCTTATACCTCTAGTTATCTTTCCATGTAATAATAAAACTGAACTGACAGAAACAATTTGCTGGCTTTCATTGTTCTTGCTTTTGAAAACTGATAGAAACATATGATATACCTATCAATTCGTCCAATAAAAAGCGACAAGTTAGGAACGTAACTAAAGGTTTTTATTGACTAAATAACAGAGCCCACCCTCGTGGGTGATCGGGTCCAACAAGGAGGAATACCAGCCAGTCGACTACCTTTATACCTGGGCAGGTAGGTGGAGCCATGGGCGGAGTCGGAGGTGGTCAGCCCAGGTATAACAGCGCGACAAGAGGCGACCTCGTATAGTGATACAACAGTGAGAACAGTGATAACAATACAACAGTGATAACTATAGTGTAACGATAGTGAACGATAAAAGTGGTTTACCACATTCACCCCTTGTTTAGATTTGAGTCCGGCGGGGTGAAGTGTACTACCAGTTCTGGTATGTCAGTCTGTCTGGAGGCCTCGTAAGCCTCTCCGATCGTCGCAGCGGCGGTGCTGCGTTATCCGGTGTTAATGCTGGTGTCTGCGTGGTCGGCGAAGGCTCGTGGGGTTCCGGCATGCCGTCTACCTGGGCTGGAATTGGGGGGGTGGTGGGGGGGGGTAAAGGTGGTGTCTCCGGAGTGCCCGAGGGTGCGAGGTCTCGAAAGGAGACAGTGTCCTCCCGCCCGCCTGGGTAAGCCACGTAGGCGTACTGGGGGTTGGCATGCAGGAGGTTCACCCTCTCGACCAGGGGGTCCGTTTTATGGGCCCTCATGTGCTTTCGCAGCAAGACGGGCCCCGGAGAGGTCAGCCAGGTTGGTAGAGTGGTTCCCGTAGTCGACTTCCTGGGGAAAACAAACATTCGTTCATGGGGGGTGGCGTTAACGGCAGTGCAAAGTAGTGACCGGATGGAGTGCAGCGCTGTCGGGAGGACTTCCTGCCAGCGGGAGGTTGGGAGGCCCTTAGACTTTAAGGCTAAGAGGATGGCCTTCCATACCGTCGCGTTCTCTCTTTCCACCTGGCCGTTCCCTCGGGGGTTGTAGCTGGTGGTCCTACTTGCTGCAATACCTCTCGCTAGTAGGAACTGACGGAGTTCCTCGCTCATGAAGGAGGAGCCCCGGTCACTATGTATATAGTTCGGGAACCCGAACAAGGCGAAGAGGTCGTTCAGGCACTTGATGACCGTGGTACTGGTCATGTCTGGGCAGGGGAAGGCAAAAGGGAAACGGGAGTACTCATCAACGATGTTGAGGAAGTACACATTGCGGTCAGATGACGGTAGAGGCCCCTTAAAGTCGATGCTCAGGCGCTCGAAGGGGCGGGTGGCCTTGATCAGGCTTGCTCTGTCCGGCCTATAGAAGTGCGGTTTGCACTCGGCGCAGGTCTGGCAGTTCCTGGTCATGGTCCTGACCTCCTCGATGGAGTAGGTCAGGTTGCGGGCCTTAATGAAATGGTAAAGTCTGGTGACCCCGGGGTGGCAGAGGTCGTTGTGGAGGGTCTGAAGTCTATCAATATGCGCGCTGGCGCATGTAATTCGTGAAAGAGCATCAGGGGGTTCGTTCAGCTTACCTGGCCGGTACAAGATATCATAATCGTAGGTGGATAGCTCGATTCTCCACCTCAAGATCTTGTCATTCTTGATTTTGCCCCTCAGCTTGTTATTAAACATGAAAGCAACCGAACGTTGGTCGGTGAGGAGGGTAAATCGTTTGCCTGCCAGGTAATGCCTCCAGCGCCGTACCGCCTCCACAATTGCCTGGGCTTCCTTCTCGACCGATGAGTGTCGGATCTCGGGGCCCTGTAGGGTCCTTGAGAAGAAGGCCACCGGCCTCCCCTCCTGGTTAAGGGTAGCGGCTAGGGCGAAGTCGGATGCATCGCTCTCCACTTGGAAGGGGATGGACTCATCCACTGCGTGCATTGTGGCCTTGGCTATGTCTCCCTTGATGAGGGAGAAGGCCGCGCACGCTTCCTCCGTGAGGGGGAAGGATGTGGACTTCATGAGGGGTCTGGCTTTGTCCGCATAATTGGGCACCCATTGGGCATAGTAGGCGAAGAGCCCCAGGGTTCTCTTAAGTGCCTTAGGGCAGTGGGGGAGGGGTAGCTCCATGAAGGGGCGCATTCTTTCGGGGTCGGGGCCGATGAGTCCGTTCTCTACTACACAGCCAAGGATGGCAAGGCGCGAGGTGTTAAACACACATTTCTCCTTATTGTAGGTGAGGTTCAGCCGTTGGGCCGTACGGAGGAATTTCTCCAGATTCACGTCATGGTCCTGCCGGTCACGGCCGCAGATGGTGACGTTATCTAGATAGGGGAATGTGGCCTGCAGTCCGTTCTGGTCAACCATCCGGTCCATTTCCCTTTGGAAGACCGAGACCCCGTTGGTGACACCGAAGGGGACCCTAAGGAAGTGGTATAGGCGCCCATTCGCCTCGAAGGCGGTGTACTGGCGGTCCTCGGGGTGGATAGGGAGTTGGTGGTAGGCCGACTTAAGGTCGATGGTCGAGAATACGCGGTATTGTGCAATCTGATTGACCATGTCAGATATGCGGGGAAGGGGGTATGCGTCCAGCTGGGTGTATCTGTTTATGGTCTGGCTGTAGTCGATGACCAGGCGATTTTTATCGCCGGTCTTAACGACCACGACCTGGGCACGCCAGGGGCTGTTGCTCCCCTCGATAATGCCCTCTTTCAGGAGGCGCCGCACCTCAGAGCTAATGAAGGCTCTGTCCCCAGCGCTGTACCGCCTGCTCTTGGTAGCGACGGGTTTGCAGTCGGGGGTGAGGTTAGCGAACAGGGAAGGTGGCGGCACCTTGAGGGTGGATAGGCTGCAGGTGTTACGCGGTGGGCGGTTTAACATTCGCTGGTTGTCGACTGTGAGTGGGGGGAGGGGTCCACCGTATGCTAGGGTTACACTTTGGAGGTGGGATTGGAAGTCCAGCCCTAGTAGGACGGCAGCGCAGAGCTGGGGGAGGACGAGGAGTTTAAAATTTTTATACTCCGTACCCTTAACCGACAAGGTCACAACACAGTAGCCGCTAATGTCCGTGGCGTGGGACCTCGATGCCATCGAGATTCAGTTCCACGTTGGCAGGACAGGGAGGGAGTAGTGGCTCAGCGTGTCTGGGTGGATGAAGCTCTCCGTGCTTCCGCTGTCGAACAGGCAGGTCGTGGCGTGGCCGTTTACTTTGATGTCCATCATCGACTTGGACAGGTGGTGTGGGCGGGCTTGATCCAGAGTGACGGAGGCTAGTGTGTAGGTAAGCGAGTCGTTGTCGTCTGCGGGCGAGGCGGTCGTCGGGTCCGGGGGCCCGGTGGCAGTCGGGCGTGGTGGGTAAAATGGCGTCTCCCACGAGGTAGGACAAAATGGCGGAGAAGGTGGCTGCCCCCATAACTCACATGAGGCACTATTGGGGTCGGTTGCCTTGATCAAAGATGGCCGCCCCCATGACTCACGTGTGGGGATGCTGGCCTCAGTTGCCTTGAAAGAAGATGGCCGCCCCCACAGTTCGCATGAGGCACTGCTGGCCTCTGAAGATCCGCTCCTGCAGGCCTTAGAGAAGTGGCCTTTCTTCCTGCAGGTTGAGCAGGTAGAGTTCCTGGCTGGGCAGCGCGACCTCGGGTGCTTCTCCTGGCCGCAAAAGAAGCAGCCGGCGGCCCGATCGCAGGTGCCCGATGTCGGAGCCGGTACCGGGGGTGGCGGTCCCGGTCGGGTCCGGGACGCCGACGCTGAGGTAGGTCCCGGGGGCGGCGCTGCGAAGGGTATTGCGGTAGGGGTCAGGCCCGAGTCCCAGGGTCGCGAGCAGTACCTGGAAAACGCCTCCTGGTCCTGATGGGCCACCTCTAGGGAGAGAGCGAGGGCTTCAGCTTTGTCCAGGTCGAGGTCTTTAGCTTCAAGCAGTCTTTGCCGTGAGTAGTCGGACCGTAGGCCTTTCACAAAGGCATCGCGGATATTATCTTCCGTATTTTCAACAGCCGTCACCGCTTTAAAGTCACAGTTCCTGCCGAGTGCTCTTAGCGCCCGTAAAAATTCAGCTACAGACTCTCCTGGCTGTTGCGGGCGGGATCTTAGGAGGTGCCTGGTGTACATGTAATTTACCGGGCTCCGGTACTGCTGTTTCAGTAGGTTGATAGCGGCCTCGTATGTAGTCGTGTCCTGGATGAGTGCGTATACTCTCGGGCTCGCTTGGGCGTTCAGAACTCTTAGTTTGGATCTCTGAGGGACGCCAGATTCTTCCAGGTAGGATTCGAAGCAGTCCAGCCAGTGTTTGAAGTTGAGGGCTGAGTTTGCTGCCTGTGGGTTTAGATCCAGGTACGGTGGTTTGAGGGCTTGCAGCCAAGCCGGCTGGTGTGGCTGGCGTAGCCCGGTGTCTGAAAGCTGCTGTGGCTGTGCTTCTGGGAGGGCTTCTGGCTGGCCAGTAGTAGACATCTTTAAAATTTAGTCAATAAAATTGATATACCTATCAATTCGTCCAATAAAAAGCGACGAGTTAGGAACGTAACTAAAGGTTTTTATTGACTAAATAACAGAGCCCACCCTCGTGGGTGATCGGGTCCAACAAGGAGGAATACCAGCCAGTCGACTACCTTTATACCTGGGCAGGTAGGTGGAGCCATGGGCGGAGTCGGAGGTGGTCAGCCCAGGTATAACAGCGCGACAAGAGGCGACCTCGTATAGTGATACAACAGTGAGAACAGTGATAACAATACAACGGTGATAACTATAGTGTAACGATAGTGAACGATAAAAGTGGTTTACCACAACATAGAAACATTGAAACATAGAAGATAGGAGCAGGAGTAGGCCATTCGGCCCATCGAGCCTGCTCTGCCATTCAATGAGATCATGCTGATCATCCAAATTCAGTACCCTGTTCCTGCCTTCTCTCCATATCCCTTGATCCCTTTAGCCTTAAGAAATATATTCAACTCCTTCTTGAATATATTTAACTAGCTGGAGTACCCGGCGTTGCCGAGGGAATTGAAGAACCCTCTGCGATGTTTATAAAACTGTTTATAAAACTGTTGGGATTGAAGAACTCTTCCTAAGCACCCAGGAGGTGGTTCTTTAACTTTGTTTTTTGTTAATGGGGATCGCCAGTAGCCATATACTCCAGGTTTTACAGTTTTGGGTATGTCTCGCCTGGTCAACAGCTTGCCGTGCCTGAGTTTGGTCAGGAGTCTGAGGCTCTGGCTTGGGTATGTCTCGCCTGGTCCTTGCTGCCCATCCCTGCCCCAGTCGAGAGAAGTGCCAGATGAATGCAAGTTGCTGCCGAGGAGGAGGGTAGTATTGTCGTTGGGCAGGTTGATGGGCAGCTGCAGGGCAGAACGAAATAGATGGAGACCGGAACCGTTCATAGTAACTCCAACTGTGGTTAGGAGAGAGAGAGAAAGAGAGAGAGGCAGGGGGGGATGGAGAGAGAGAGAGAGGGGGAAGGAGAGAGAGAGAGAGAGAGAGAGAGAGAAAGAGAGAGGGGGAAGGAGAGAGAGAGAGAGAGAGAGAGGGGGAAGGAGAGAGAGAGAGAGGGGGGAAGGAGAGAGAGAGAGGGGGAATGAGAGAGAGAGAGAGAGAGAGGGGGGAAGGAGAGAGAGAGAGGGGGAAGGAGAGAGAGGGGGAAGGAGAGAGTGAGAGGGGGAAGGAGAGAGAGAAAGAGGGACAGAGAGAGAGGGGGAAGGAGAGAGAGAGAGGGGGAAGGAGAGAGAGAGAGGGGGAAGGAGAGAGAGAGGGGGAAGGAGAGAGAGAGGGGGAAGGAAAGAGAGGGGGAAGGAGAGAGAGAGAGAGAGGGGGAAGGAGAGAGAGAAAGAGGGACGGAGAAAGAGGGGGAAGGAGAGAGAGAAAGAGGGGGAAGGAGGGAGAGAGAGAGAGAGAGAGAGAGAGAGAGAGGGGGAAGGAGAGGGAGAGGGAGAGATCAGCCAGCGGCTTGGATCACAGCAATAAAATCACACTATACCAGGGTTAAGCAGGAAAAAACCGCTAATGGGTCCAAAATGAAAATTAATAAACCAGGAGACAGGGCAACCACGACTGTCAACATGTACAATAACGGAACAATATTAGTGCAAGGCAACCTCGACAACTTTGAAATGGCCTTGAAGACACTGAAAGAAATAACTGAGAGGGGAAGGAACAGCCCCAGAGTGGCTAACAGGGGAAAAGCGACCCGCACTCCCCCCACCATTGACAACTCACCAGGAGTAAATCAGTCTGGTCAGGAGGTGAACGAGCCACACAGTTCTAACCAGACACTAACCCCGGGGACCCACAGCCACATGATACAACTGACCAACCCCAGCGTAATTACCAGGGAGGAAGCCACACATACCCCCCCCTACCAATTCCAGCTCACCAAGAGAAGAGCAGCCTAGCCAGGAAGTGAGTGAGCCTTCCAGGGCCGAACAGACACATACCCCGGGATCACACAGCCAGATACAACTAAAGGATAAATTTAATCAGTTAGAGACAGAGATGGTTAAACTTAGAGAGGAGGTCCTTAAAATGAAACACGAACAAAAGCAAGAGAGGGAGAGATACAGGAGAGAGCTGAATCTACTTGAGAATCAGGTGAATCTACTTGGAAATCGGGTGAAAGAGCTGCAGGAAAACAAAGAGAGCCATAGAGGAGAGATAACACCATTAGACCAGCATCCAGAGGCTAGAGATAAGACAATACAGAGCCCGACTGAACAGCTGCACTCCCACACTGAACAACAGCAGCAGACACACAATACAAGGGGTGCCACACAGACCAACCAGCATACTGAAGCTCAGTCTTCCCCCACCACCGTGGAACCACAAGCGAGCCGCTCACAAGAGGAGCGCACACACCAGACACGACCACCCCAGCCCAACACACACGCTATGAGCCCAGGCGAAAGCCACCAGACAGTAAACACAAACAAGGCTGACATCGTAATACTCAGACTCAAATGGGAAATTTCTATGGGAGAAAAAGCTCTTCCCCAGAAGTAAAGTAGAAAAGATCTGGTGCCCAACAGACAGAGCCATGGAATGGCTGACCAAAACCCGATTAGGCTCCCCCCAACACATAATAATACACACGGGCACAAATGACCTAAAGGCCCAGCAGAAAGAGGTAGCAACATCGCTCAGAGCAGTGATTAGGAAGGCAAGCAATACATTTCCAAACACTAGAATCACTGTTTCCACAATATTGCCGAGAACAGACTTTAACAGCAACACAATTCATGAGATAAATGCCAGCATAGCAAGAGACTGTGAATCAAAACACAACGTGCACCTGGCCCAACACCCCACCCTTGATGAGGAATGTCTTTACGACCGCGTCCACATCCACAGGAAACGAATATCGATCTTTGCTAAAGCCCTGAAGGACGTCGCTTTTAACCGGGTCCATACCCAGACTCCAAGAGGACCCCCCCCCGACCACCAGAGATCAGCGGGGTACATACCAGGACCACTACAGAGACCACCACCACACCAACCGGGACCAGAGAGGATCCCCATGCACAACAACAGAATATCAGACCTGCAGCACTCCTGTCCCACAGGGGAACAGGACCGCTCCCAGCCAGACAGAGGGAGAGATGCACAGGACGTACGCAATACCTCAGACAGAGACAATCCATTAAGAGACAATAAGCAGATGCGCAGCAGCATCTACTTCTGCCTTATGGATCAGAAAATGAAAAAAAATCAAGGACTAATTAATAGAAAGAACTGTAACCAAGTAGTATTAGCATTTATAGACAACTGAGATGATCTTTTTTTCCCACATTTAGACACGACAAACACATATCATTCTTTAACATATCATAGTAAAAGATCAAACTTAACATGAAATCCTTATATATTTCGACCTGGAATATACAAGGTCTACGCTCTTCGGTGCTCGACATGAAGAGTAGGACCCCAGAGTTCATCGATGAAACTAAAGATCTAGATATTATCATTTTACAGGAAACTTGGTATAAAGGAAAAGGACACACTGGCCGTCCCCAAGGGTACACAGAGCTGGTGGTCCCCTCCAATAAATTACCAGGAGTAACCCAAGGCAGAGACTCCGGAGGCATACTGATTTGGTTTAAAACAGAGCTTAAGAATTACATCAAATTTATAAAAAAGGGCGAAAACCACATGTGGCTCAAAATTGAGAGGGAGATTATCTCTAACACCCAAGATGTTTTCATTTGCGCACTCTATATCCCCCCAATGGAAGCCCCATACTTTAAAGATGACACCTTCTCCAACATTGAGGGGGAAATTATCCAATACCAGGCCCAGGGGGACGTGTTGATCTGTGGTGACCTCAATTCAAGAACTGGCGAAGAACCAGACTTCACCAATAATCAGGGAAACAATTACATATTCGGGAATAACCACTTCGATATCCCTTCCCTTCCGTACAGGCATAACTGCGACAAACAGACAAATACCAACGGAAAACAGCTCCTGCAGCTCTGTCGAAGCCTGGGTCTGTACATTGTCAATGGTAGGTTCATAGGAGACATCCTAGGAAGATCGACCTATTGCTCACCTCTTGGCTGCAGCACTGTAGACTATATGATTACGGATTTGGACCCATCCTCTTTCAGAGCATTCACAGTCAAACCACAAACAACACTGTCAGATCACAGTCAAATTACTATGTATCTTAAAAAGACAGAAACAAACAACACAGAAACACAACCCAGTAAACTGTACAACACCAATAAATCATACAGATGGGCCAAAAACGACACGGAAAAATACCAGAAAGCAATTAGCAATGAATCAACTCAAGCTCTCTTGGACACCTTTCTGGATAACATATACACTCACAATAAAGAAGGCGTAAACCGGGCAGTGAATAACCTAAACAATATTTTTGATAATTTGGCAACAAGGTCAAACTTGAAAGCTCGCAAGAACAAACCCAAAACAAAAAACTATGAAAAATGGTTTGACCCAGATTGCCATAACATGAGGAAAAAACTTAGAAAAATATCAAACCAAAAACACAGACATCCAGAAAACGAGGAATTACGCCTTACTTATTGTCAGACACTAACACAATACAGAAACACACTCAGAACCAAAAAAGAGCAATATATTAAGAATACACTCAGCTCCATTGAGGAATCCATTGATTCCAACTGTTTCTGGGACAACTGGAATACATTACACAAAAAACAACACGACGAATTGGCCATTCAAAATGGAGACACATGGGAAAACCACTTTGAAAAATTATACCAGACAAACACACTAAGGCCAGAGCAACACCAAATATGCAAAAAACTGGAAAAGCTAGAAATGGCCATAAAAGATAACCAAAACCCGCTAGACTCCATAATAACAGAAAAAGAACTTTTTAAAAAACTCAAGGACCTGCGACCAGGAAAAGCTTGCGGGGCAGACGGCATACTAAGCGAGATGATTAAACACACAGACGATAAAATGAAACTGGCTATCCTAAAACTCTTCAACTTGGTTCTGAGTGTCGGTTACTTCCCTGATATCTGGAACAAAGGACTCATAACGCCCATATACAAAAGTGGGGACAAAGTCGACCCAAATAACTATCGAGGCATCTGTGTAAACAGTAACCTGGGGAAGGTATTCTGTAGCATCATAAACAAAAGACTTATAAACTTCCTTGAGGAGCACAATGTCTTGAGTAAAAGCCAAATTGGATTCCTGCCAAACTATAGAACATCAGGTCATATCTTTACCCTACAGACCCTAATTGACAAACACGTTCATCAAAACAAAAGCAAAATCTACGCATGCTTTATAGATTTCCAGAAGGCTTTCGACTCCATCTGGCATGACGGTTTATTCCTGAAACTTATCGAAAGCGGGGTAGGGGGAAAAACATATGATGTAATTAAATCAATGTATACAAACAACAAATGTGCAGTTAAAATTGGAGACAAACAAACAAAATACTTCCCACAGGGGCGGGGTGTGACGCAGGGCTTGCCAATCTCACCGACACTCTTTAATATTTACATAAATGAATTGGCAAAACTACTTGAACAATCTACAGCACCCGGCCTCACCCTATATGAATCCAAGGTTAAATTCCTCCTCTATGCAGATGACTTGGTTCTGCTGTCACCAACTAAGGAGGGTCTACAGCAGAACCTGGATCTGCTGGAGTCGTACTGCCAGACTTGGGCCCTGACAATAAATCCCCAAAAAACCAAAGTCCTTGTGTTCCAGCAAAGATCCAGACATCAGGGACCCAAAATAAATTTCACACTAGGAACAACCAAAATTGAACAAACCACTAACTACACATACTTGGGCTTAAAAATCAGTTCTATGGGAAATTTCAAACTGGCTGTGAATGAACTGAAAGAGAAAGCAAGAAGGGCTTTCTATGCCATTAAAAAATCAATCCAAATAGAAATCCCAATTAGCATTTGGCTCAAAATTTTCAAATCAGTAATTGAACCAATTGCACTCTATGGCAGTGAGGTGTGGGGACCGCTAACACAACAAGAATTTGCAAAATGGGACAAACACCCAATTGAGATCCTACATGCAGAATTCTGTAAAAGTATCCTCCGGACTCAAAGGAAAACCGTAAGCAATGCATACAGGGCAGAACTAGGCCAATATCCATTAATAATCACTATCCAAAAAAGAGCCACCAAATTTTGGAAACACCTAGAAATGAGCAACCCCCAATGCTATCATTACGAAGCCCTGAAATGCCAAGAGAGGACCATAAAGAAGAATACCCTCAGTCAACTAGTCCTGGGACTCAGTGAAGTAACTACTAACACTACTAACAATAACCAGCCCCAGGACAGTGACAGCGTAACACAAAGAATTCGACCCAACACAATCGTCGCTAAGCAAAAGGAAAAATATCTGTCATATTGGGCAGAAACAACAAAAACCCAAAGCAAACT
>NC_140988.1:289854825-289995795 GCF_052327205.1 Somniosus microcephalus
GAGGGAAGGAGAGAGAGAGAGGGAAGGAGAGAGAGAGACAGATAGAGAGAGGGATGGAGAGAGAGAGAGGGTGAAGGAGAGAGAGAGAGGGAAAAGGAGAGATAGAGAGGGGGAAGGAGAGAGAGGGGGGAAGGAGAGAAAGAGAGAGAGGGGATAGGAGAGAGAGAGAGACAGAGAGGGAAGGAGAGAGAGAGAGGGAAGGAGAGGGAGAGAGAGAGAGAGAGGAGGAGAGAGAGACAGAGAGAGAGCGGGAAGGAGAGAGAGAGAGGGTGATGGAGAGAGAGAGAGAGGGAGAAGGAGAGATAGAGAGGGGGAAGGAGAGAGGGGGGGAAGGAGAGAGAGAGAGAGAAGGGGTAGGAGAGAGAGAGAGAGACGGGGAAGGGGAGAGAGAGAGGGTGAAGGAGAGAGAGAGAGGGAGAAGGAGAGATAGAGAGGGGGAAGGAGAGAGAGGGGGAAGGAGAGAAAGAGAGAGAGGGGATAGGAGAGAGAGAGACAGAGAGGGAAGGAGAGAGAGACCAGGTACAGACTAAGCGACCACCAACTGGCAATTGGAAAAGGAAGATACAAGAAATCCTGGCAGCCTAGAGAGAATAGAATATGTGATCAATGTCTGGCCGGCGAGGTTGAGACAGAGATGCACTTCCTCCTAAAATGCGAAAAATTCAACACAACAAGAAACATATTATTTGACAAGCTCAGCCAAACAACCCCTGATTTCAAAGAATTGGATGACCTGTCAAAATTAAGATTAGTCCTGGGAGAAGGAGACAGACCATACCTTGGTGCCAAATATGTAACAACATGTCACAACCTGAGGACTGTTTAAAATTAATACTGAATGTACCCGACGATGTTCAACGACTGTTTCAATTAATATTGTTTAAATTAATATTGTATGTACCCAACGAAGGTCAAAATTGTTTGACACCTACAGAATGTTGGAAAACTGTACTTTTTGTTATGTAAGCTTTGGCAATATGGTTCCCTGTAAACTTTCATGCCAATAAAGCATTTGAATTGAAATTGAATTGAATTGAATTGAATTGAATTGAGAGAGGGAAGGAGAGAGAGAGAGGGAAGGAGAGGGAGAGAGAGAGAGGGAAGGAGAGAGAGACAGAGAGGGGAGGAGAGAGAGACAGAGAGAGAGAGGGAAGGAGAGAGAGAGAGGGAGAAGGAGAGATAGAGAGGGGGAAGGAGAGAGAGGGGGGAAGGAGAGAGAGGGGGGAAGGAGAGAGAGAGAGAGAGGGGGTAGGAGAGAGAGAGAGAGAGACGGGGAAGGAGAGAGAGAGAGGGGGAAGGAGAGAGAGAGAGGGGGGAAGGAGCGAGAGAGGGAAGGAGAGAGAGACAGAGAGGGCAGCAGAGAGAGACAGAGACAGAGAGGGAAGGAGAGAGAGAGAGGGGGGAAGGAGAGAGAGAGAGGGGGGGAAGGAGAGAGAGAGAGGGAGGGAGGAGAGAGAGAGAGTGGGAAGGAGGGGGAGAGAGAGGGGGAAGGAGAGAGAGAGGGGGAAGGAGAGAGAGACAGAGAGAGAAGGAGAGAGAGAGAGAGAGGGAAGGAGAGAGAGAGAGGGAAGGTGAGAGAGACAGAGAGCGGAGGAGAGAGAGAGACAGAGAGAGAGGGAGGGAGAGAGAGAGAGGGTGATGGAGAGAGATAGAGGGAGAAGGAGAGATAGAGAGGGGGAAGGAGAGAGAGAGAGAGAGGGGGTAGGAGAGAGAGAGAGACAGAGAGACGGGGAAGGAGAGAGAGAGAGAGGGGGAAGGAGAGAGAGAGGGGGGAAGGAGAGAGAGACAGAGAGAGAAGGAGAGAGAGAGGGAAGGAGAGATAGACAGAGAGGGAAGGAGAGAGAGACAGACAGAGAGAGAGAGGGAAGGAGAAAGAGAGAGAGGGTGAAGGAGAGAGAGAGAGAGGGGGAAGGAGAGATAGAGAGGGGGAAGGAGAGAGAGAGAGGGGGAAGGAGCGAGAGAGAGGGGGAAGGAGAGAGAGACAGAGAGGGCAGGAGGGAGAGACAGAGAGAGAGGGAAGGAGAGAGAGAGAGGGGGAATGAGAGAGAGCGGGGGAAGGAGTGAGAGAGAGAGAGGGGGAAGGAGTGAGAAACAGAGAGAGAAGGAGAGAGAGAGAGAGAGGGAAGGAAGGAGAGAGAGAGAGAGAGGGGGAAGGAGAGAGAGAGAGAGAGAGAGCGAGAGGGAAGGAGAGAGAGGGTGAAGGAGAGAGAGAGAGAGAGGGGAGTAGAGAGAGAGAGGGGGTAGGAGAGAGCGGGGTGAAGGAGAAGGAGAGAGGGGGAAGGAGAGAGAGAGAGGGGGAAGGAGAGAGAGAGAGAGAGAGAGGGGGAAGGAGAGAGAGAGAGAGAGAGGGAAGGAGAGAGAGAGAGAGAGAGGGAGAGGGAAGGAGAGAGAGAGACGACCTGGTTCTGCTGTCTCCCACAGAACAGGGATTACAGCAACAACAAACCTACTCGACAAATACTGCCAAAACTGGGCTCTAACAGTAAATCTAAAGAAAACCAACATCATGATTTTTCAAAAAAGGCCCAGGTGTCAGGAAAACAAATACCAGATTACTCTCAGTGATACCATCATAGGACACACTATGAGCTACACTTACCTTGGTCTAACCATTACAGCATCAGGGAGCTTCAGCATAGCAGTGAATGCACTAAAAGAAAAAGCCCGAAGAGCCCTATATGCAATAAAAAGAAAATCCTACAACATCCAAATCCCAATCAAAATCTGGCTCAAAATATTTGACAGCATAATCCTGCCCATTGCGCTGTACGGTAGTGAAGTATGGGGCCCGCTAAATCACCATAGCTACACTAAATGGGAAAAACACACAATAGAAGCCCTACATGCAGAATTTTGCCGAAGCATCCTTCGCACCCAAAGGAAAACACCAACAAATGCATGCAGAGCCGAACTAGGCAGATACCCACTGATAATAAACATCCAAAAACGAGCACTAAAATTCCTAAATCACCTCAAAACTAGCTCCCCAGACACCCTTCATTTTAAAGCCTTCCAGACCCAAGAGCTAAACCCAGAAAAGAGTCCCCTGAGTCAGCTGCTACTGAAACTAAGTACTCCTACTCAGCCGGACCCTGACCAGTCCCAGACCAACACTGCCGTCCAAACACCAATCCGAGTGAACCAAATCATTAAACAATGCAAAGAAACCTACCTGGAACATTGGAACAAAATAACCAAAAGCCAAAGCAGATTAGAATGTTACCGGGCCCTAAAAAGAGAATACAAACTGGCAGACTATCTCTCGACCATCAGAGACACAAAACAGAGACAGACCCTCACCAGGTACAGACTAAGCGACCACCAACTGGCAATTGAAAAAGGGAGATACAAGAAATCCTGGCAGCCTAGAGAGAATAGAATATGTGATCAATGTCTGACCGGCGAGGTTGAAACAGAAATGCATTTCCTCCTAAAATGGGAAAAATTCAACACATCAAGAAACATAGGCCTAGAAATTTGGTTTTGGCGCAGCGAGGGCTTTAGTGCCGGCGCTAAGTCCCCCTGCGCGCGCCAAAAATTCAGTAGCGCCGCGCCCAAACGGCTGCCGGCGCTACTGAGGGGTCTCAGCGCCTCAAAACTGGCGCCACGCGCCGCATTGCGGCGCTATTCCGGCGCTGCGGCGCCCGCTGCGGTGCGGCAGGCTCGGGAAGTGCAGGCCTCCTCCTTCCGTTAAGGAGGAGCTGCCTGCACCCGGCCGCGGCCCGCGATAATCTTTTTAAAAATGAGCCCGGCACCTCGGACAAGTGCCGGGCTTGCTTCTGTTCCGGGGGGGGGGGGGAAGTCCGGGGAGGGAGCTGCGGCCAGGCGGCCGGCGGGAAAGCGGCCGGCCACCGCGGGGCCTTTAATGCGCCGGCGCAAAGTTCTGTAAGGCACCTCTGCCAGAACGTTGCTTGCGGCTGCCACGGGCGAGGCGGCCGCAACTCAATTTCCGAGTTCGGGCGGGTTACCATGGCAACCGGGACGCTGCGCACACCGATGACGTCATCGGTGCCGGCGCAGCGCTACCGGCCTAACGCCGATTTAGGGCCCCTGTCAATTTCTAAACTGGCCATAACTTCGGCGCTAGGCCCTCTAGCGCCTCAAGAGCGGCGCTAAGGCCAGTGAATTTCTAGGCCATATTATTTAACAAGCTCAGCCAAACAACCCCAGATTTCAAGGATTTGGATGACCTGTCAAAATTAAGATTAGTCCTGGGAGAAGGAGACAGACCATACCTTGATGCCAAATATGTAACAACATGTCACAACCTGAGGACTGTTTAAAATTAATACTGAATGTACCCAATGATGTACAAAGAATGTTTAAATTAATATTGTTTAAAAGTAATATTGTATGTACCCAACAAGGGTCAATATTGTTTGACACCTACAGAATGTTGGAAAACTGTACTTTTTTGTTGTGTAAGCTTTGGCAATATGGTTCTCTGTAAACTTTCATGCCAATAAAGCATTTGAATTGAATTGAATTGAATTGAGAGGGAAGGAGAGAGAGAGAGAGGGGGAAGGAGAGAGAGAGAGAGGGGGAAGGAGAGAGAGAGAGGGGGGGAGGAGAGAGAGAGAGAGGGGGGAAGGAGAGAGAGAGAGGTAGAAGGAGAGAGAGAGAGACAGAGGGAAGGAGAGAGTTGGGGAAGGAGAGATAGAGAGAGGGGGGAAGGAGAGAGAGAGAGAGAGGGGGGAAGGAGAGAGAGAGAGGGGGAAGGAGAGAGAGAGGGGGAAGGAGAGAGAGAGGGGGAAGGAGAGAGAGAGGGGGAAGGAGAGAGAGAGGGGGGAAGGAGAGGGAGAGGGGGAAGGAGAGAGTGAGAGAGAGACACACACCTCCCTGACCATCTCCACCCCTCCCACACCTCTCAATGCAAACAAACTGCTGAAAGAGAGTCTGTCCAAACTAGAACTCGAATTCAACGAATACAGAGAAACACAGGCCAAGAACTGGACGGAGGAACTCAAACAGCTGAAAACGGAAAACGAGTCCACCATCCACAAGCTGAGAAAGACCGTAGAGGAACAAAGAAATAAGATCAAAGAACTCCATACCCAGCTAAACAAAACGATGGAGGCCGTAGAAAGGCTCAGCAGGCAACACAAACCTCTTAAGGTCCAAAAAACAACACACACAAGGACACAGAACCCGTCGGATGCCACCCCACACGAGGACACACCGAAAGCCACAAACCCCGCTCCTGCCACACAGCTTATCCCAGAAACCCAGCCAACAACCAGCCCTCAGTCGAGTCCTGCCCAGACTACCGCTACCCAGTCCTCACACACAGGGACACAGAACCCGTCAGATGCCCCCCCACACGAGGACACACCGAAAGCCTCAAACCCTGCTCCTGCCACACAACATATCCCAGAAACCCAGCCAACAACCAGCCATCAGTCGAGTCCTGCCCAGACTACTGCTACCCAGTCTGAAAAACCAGCCCCTCAGGCGGTCCTGCTGACCGACTCCAACGGAAAGTTTCTGGACCCCCAGAGGCTGTTCCCAGGTCATCAAGTCCTGAAAAAATGGTGCAGCAACACAGACCATGCAATGAAGATCCTGAACAAAGAATCCCTTGGAAGCCCCAAATGGCTTGTGATCCACACAGGCACAAACGACCTACGCACCCTACAGGAAGGCACTGCTAGGGCAGTGAGCAGGATGGCGGAAAAGGCCAGCAAGGAATTCCCCGAGGCGCGGATCGTGATCTCCACACTACTGCCCAGAAAGGACACCCCAGCCTATATAATCCACAACACCAACAGGGAGATCGACACGAGATGTTCTGTCTTCCCCAACGTCTACCTGGCCCATCATCCAAACATCAACACAAGGGACCTCTATGACGAAATACATCTACTCAAACAGCGGATGTGGGTCTTCGCAAGAAACCTCATAAACACTGCCAAAAGACGCAGCCCTCCCACCCCCTCTACCATTGGGAGCCGTAACCCAAACAGGACCACCAATGTCCCCCACCCCCCTATACAAAACCAACAACAGAACCGTGCTTTTATACCTGACCCAAGACCCCCCTCTAGACCACAGACTGTAGACCAAGAACTGAGAAAGATCATGACGATGATGAACAGCCTGATAGAAAGCCGGAGAGGAATGCACTAAATTATTAATATTGTTATTTATCATTATCATTATTGTTATCTTATCATTATTATTACTATTATTAGATAGCTATATGTGCATGCCTCATGAAATTTATACTAAATCATCATTTAGCATTATAGAAAATAGTGTTTCCACACTCATCCCACAAAATAGGTCCATTTTATTTCGTTTTTTTTTAACTATATAAATGCGTTCTTTCCACATAAGCTGCTGGAATATCCAGGGTCTCCGCTCCTCAACTTTTGGGATGAAGAGTACAGACCCTGAATTCCTAAAAGCTATAAAAGACATTGATATAATTGTGTTAACAGAAACATGGTGCCAAAAGGACATGCCGACCCACTGTCCTCCAATGTACCATGAAATCATTGTGCCCTCAGTAAAGAACACTAAGACACGCAAGGGCAGAACCTCCGGGGGAATCCTGGTGTGGTATAAAGGAGAACTGAACAAACACATCTCACCGATAAAACAGGGAAAATCACAAGTATGGCTAAAATTAGATAAAAATATAGGAATAGCAAAAAACGATGTTTACTTATGTGCGATCTACATACCTCCAATAGAATCGCCATATTTTGAAGAGGAGATATTTGACACTCTCCACATGGAAATCAGCCATTTCCAGGCCCAAGGAAAGGTGCTACTATGTGGGGACCTAAATGCAAGGACCGGATGCGAACCTGACTTCATAGACCCACAGGGCAACAACCATGTGTTTGGCCAGACCCCTCTATATGTCACACCAGCCATCGCAAACCGGAACAACCTCGATTGTGAAATGAATAAAAGCGGTAGGGAGGTAGTGCAACTCTGCCGAGCCTTAGGCCTGTACATAGTTAACGGTAGGTTCAGAGGGGACTCCTTAGGGAGACTCACATATTCCTCAACTCTTGGGTCTAGTGTGGTGGACTATACAATCACTGACCTGGACCCCTGCGATATCAACGCATTCACTGTCAGGCAGCAATTCCCCCTCTCAGACCATAACCAAATAAATGTGTACCTTAAACTTTCTGCCCAAACTACAGACACAAAAAAGGAACACAGTAAGCTACATAAAATAAACCAGACATACAGATGGGCCCCAGACAGTGGAGATAAATTCATCACAGCACTAAATTCACCTGATCTCACAAGTAAAATGTCAAAATTTAAAGAAAATCTATATGAGATCACCAGAGATGGTGTAAACACGGCCATAGAGGATATAAATATGATCTTCCATGAGGCAGCAGTAAAAGCCGACCTCGTGAAACAGAAGAGGAAGCGTCACAAAAGACAAAATAAAAATATGAAATGGTTTGACCACGAATGCAAAAATGCCAGAAAAGACCTGAGAAAAATATCAAACCAAAAGCATCGGCAACCAAACAATCCGGACCTACGTACTAGATACAATGAAACCCTCAAAAGATATAAACACACCATTAGGAACAAAACACAAAACTATACCCACAAAATACTCGAAGAAATTGAAAACTCCACCAATCCAAAACAATTCTGGGAAATGTGGAATAACCTGAGTACAACACAATTGCAAGCATTACCAATCCAAGATGGCGACATCTGGAGAACACATTTTGAAAACCTCTACAAAGACATCCCAAAAAACAAAACAAACCCAAGTCAACATCAGGTCACAGAAAAACTCCACACATTAGAAGCAACAATTAAAGACAACCAAAACCCTCTAGACTCCCCAATCACATGGAAAGAACTAGACACAAAAACAAAATCTCTCCACCTAAAGAAAGCCTGTGGCCCAGACAACATCAAAAATGAAATGCTCAAGTTCAGCAATATGGAGATGCAGGGTGCGATACTCAAACTATTCAACATCATATTACGCTCAGGCTGTTTTCCCGATATCTGGTGCCAAGGACTAATCTCCCCCATATATAAAAGTGGAAACAAATCAGACCCAAATAACTACCGCGGCATCTGTGTCAACAGTTGTCTAGGGAAGTTATTCTGCAGTATTCTAAATAGTAGATTACTTGATTTTCTTAACAAACATAATATCCTCAGAAAAAACCAAATAGGCTTTCTTCCAAAACACCGCACCGCCGACCATATCTATACCCTTCACACCCTCATTGAAAAACATAAACACCAAACAAAAAATGGGAAAATATTCGCCTGTTTCATCGACTTCAAGAAAGCCTTTGACTCTATATGGCACGAAGGGCTCTATTATAAACTTCTTCAGTGTGGAATAGGGGGCAAAGTCTATGACCTTATTAAATCAATGTATCTGAAAAACAAATGCGGGGTCAAAATTGGAGACAAACGCACCGATTTCTTCACCCAGAGAAGAGGCGTCCGGCAGGGCTGCAATTTGAGCCCGACCCTGTTCAACATATACATAAATGAATTAGCAGACATGCTGGAGCAAAGCGAGTCACCAGGTCTCCGTCTCCTGGATGGAGAAGTGAAGTCCCTGTTCTATGCGGACGACCTGGTTCTGCTGTCCCCCACAGAACAGGGATTACAGCAACAACTAGACCTACTCGACAAATACTGCCAAAATTGGGCTCTAACAGTAAATCTAAAGAAAACCAACATCATGATTTTTCAAAAAAGGCCCAGATGTCAGGAAAGCAAATACCAGTTTACCCTCAGTGATACCACTATAGGACACACTATGAGCTACACCTACCTTGGTCTAACTATTACAGCATCAGGGAGCTTCAGCATAGCAGTGAATGCACTAAAAGAAAAAGCCCGAAGAGCCCTATATGCAATAAAAAGAAAATTCTACAACATCCAAATCCCAATCAAAATCTGGCTCAAAATATTTGACAGCATAATCCTGCCCATTGCACTGTACGGTAGTGAAGTATGGGGCCCGCTAAATCACCAAAGCTACACTAAATGGGAAAAACACACAATAGAAGCCCTACATGCAGAATTCTGCCGAAGCATCCTTCGCACCCAAAGAAAAACGCCAACAAATGCATGCAGAGCCGAACTAGGCAGATACCCACTGATAATAAACATCCAAAAACGAGCACTAAACTTCCTAAATCACCTCAAATCTAGCTCCCCAGACACCCTTCATTTCAAAGCCTTTCAGACCCAAGAGCTAAACCCAGAAAAGAGTCCCCTGAGTCAGCTGCTACTGAAACTAAGTACTCAGCCGGACCCTGACCAGCCCCAGACCAACACAGCCGTCCAAACACCAATCCGAGTGAACCAAATCATTAAACAATGCAAAGAAACCTACCTGGAACATTGGAACAAAATAACTGAAAGCCAAAGCAGATTAGAATGTCACCGGGCCCTAAAAAGAGAATATAAACTGGCAGACTACCTCACGACCATCAGAGACACAAAACAGAGACAGACCCTCACCAGGTACAGACTAAGCGACCACCAACTCGAAATTGAAAAAGGCAGATACAAGAAATCCTGGCAGCCTAGAGAGAATAGAATATGCGATCAATGTCTGGCCAGCGAGGTTGAAACAGAAATGCATTTCCTCCTAAAATGCGAAAAATTCAACACATCAAGAAACATATTATTCAACAAGCTAAGCCAAACAACCCCAGATTTCAAGGAATTGGATGACCTGTCAAAATTGAGATTAGTCCTGGGAGAAGGAGACAGACCATACCTTGGGGCCAAATATGTAACAACATGTCACAACCTGAGGACTGTTTAAAAGTAAGACTGTTTAAAATTAATATTGAACGTACCAAATGAAGTAGAAAGACTGTTTAAAATTAATATTGTTTAAAAGTAATATTGTATGTACCCAACAAATGTCAAATCGATTGACACCTACAGAATGTTGGAAAACTGTACCTTTTTGCTATGTAAGCTTTGGCAATATGGTTCTCTGTAAACTTTCATGCCAATAAAGCATTTGAATTGGAATTGGAATTGGAATTGGGAAGGAGAGAGAGAGAGAGGGAGGGAAGGAGAGAGTTAGGGAAGGAGATAGAGAAGAGAGGAAGATGCCCCGGGGAAGGGGTTTGACTCAGAGCCCGGCCGCTGTGACCCGGAGCCCCCGTGCACGGCTAGCGCCTCAGGCCAGGCCCGACTCAGCTCAGCTGCGCTCCTGCTCAGTGTATCTGTTTTCCCGGTCCCGCACTCACGGCAAAGAGAGAGGGGGAAGGAGAGAGAGAGAGAGGGGGAAGGAGAGAGAGAGGGGGGGAAGGAGAGAGAGAGAGTGGGAAGGAGGGGGAGAGAGAGGGGGAAGGAGAGAGAGAGGGGGGAAGGAGAGAGAGAGAGTGGGATGGAGAGGGAGAGAGAGGGGGAAGGAGAGAGAGGGGGAAGGAGAGAGAGAGAGAGAGAGAGAGGGAAGCAGAGAGAGACAGAGAGAGGAGAGAGAGAGACAGAGGGAAGGAGAGAGAGAGAGAGGGAAGGAGAGAGAGACAGAGGGAAGGAGAGAGAGAGAGAGAGAGAGAGGGAAGGAGAGAGAGACAGAGAGGGGAGGAGAGAGAGACAGAGAGAGAGAGGGAAGGAGAGAGAGAGAGAGAGAGGGTGAACGAGAGAGAGGGCGAAGGAGAGATAGAGAGGGAGAAGGAGAGATAGAGAGGGGGAAGGAGAGGGAGGGGGAAGGAGAGAAAGAGAGAGAGGGGATAGGAGAGAGAGAGACAGAGAGGGAAGGAGAGAGAGAGAGAGGGAAGGAGAGAGAGAGGGAAGGAGAGAGAGCGAGAGAGAGAGAGAGAGAGATTGAAGGAGAGAGAGACAGAGAGAGAGGGAAGGAGAGAGAGAGGGTGAAGGAGAGAGAGAGAGAAGGAGAAGGAGAGATAGAGAGGGGGAAGGAGAGAGAGGGGGGAAGAAGAGAGAGAGAGAGAGAGAGGGGGTAGGAGAGAGAGAGAGAGAGACGGGGAAGGAGAGAGAGAGAGAGGGGGAAGGAGAGAGAGACAGAGAGAGAAGGAGAGAGAGAGAGGGAAGGAGAGAGAGACAGAGAGGGAAGGAGAGAGAGACAGAGAGAGAGAGGGAAGGCGAGAGAGAGAGAGGGTGAAGGAGAGAGAGAGAGAGGGGGAAGGAGAGAGAGAGAGTGGGAAGGAGAGAGAGAGAGGGGGGAAGGAGAGAGAGAGAGGGGGGAAGGAGAGAGAGAGGGGGGAAGGAGAGAGAGAGAGAGTGGGGAGGAGAGGGAGAGAGAGGAGGAAGGAGAGAGAGAGGGGGAAGGAGAGAGAGAGGGGGAAGGAGAGAGAGACAGAGAGAGAAGGAGAGAGAGAGAGAGGGAAGGAGAGAGAGAGAGAGAGAGAGAGAGAGAGAGAGGGTGATGGAGAGAGAGAGAGGGAGGGTGATGGAGAGAGAGAGAGGGAGAAGGAGAGATAGGGAGGGGGAAGGAGAGAGAGAGGGGGAAGGAGAGCACCCCCCTTTACAAAACCGACAACAGAACCGTGCTTTTATACCTGACCCAAGACCCCCCTCTAGACCACAGACTGTAGACCAAGAACTGAGAAAGATCATGACGATGCTGAACAGCCTGATAGAAAGCCGGAGAAATTATTAATATTGTTATTTATCATTATCATTATTGTTATCTTATCAGTATTATTACTATTATTAGATAGATATATGTGCATGCCTCATGAAATTTATACTAATTCATCACTTAGCATTATAGAAAATAGTGTTTCCACACTCATCCCACAAAATAGGTCCATTTTATTTCGTTTTATTGAACTATATAAATGCGTTCTTTCCACATAAGCTGCTGGAATATCCAGGGCCTCCGCTCCTCAACTTTTGGGATGAAGAGTACAGACCCTGAATTCCTAAAAGCTATAAAAGACATTGATATAATTGTGTTAACAGAAACATGGTGCCAAAAGGACATGCCGACCCACTGTCCTCCAATGTACCATGAAATCATTGTGCCCTCAGTAAAGAACACTAAAACACGCAAGGGCAGAACCTCCGGGGGAATATTGGTGTGGTATAAGGGAGAACTGGACAAACACATCTCACCGGTAAAACAGGGGAAATCACACGTATGGCTAAAACTAGATAAAAATATAGGAATAGCAAAAAAAGATGTTTACTTATGTGCGATCTACATACCTCCAATAGATTCGCCATATTTCGAAGAGGAGTTATTTGATACTCTCCACATGGAAATCAGCCATTTCCAGGCCCAAGGAAAGGTGATAATATGTGGGGACCTAAATGCAAGGACCGGTTGTGAACCTGACTTCATAGACCCACAGGGAAACAACCATGTGTTTGGCCAGACCCCTTTAGATGTCACACCAGCCATCGCAAATCGGAACAACCTTGATCGTGAAATAAATAAAAGCGGTAGGGAGGTAGTGCAACTCTGCCGAGCCTTAGGCCTGTACATAGTTAATGGTAGGTTCAGAGGGGACTCCCTAGGGAGACTCACATACTCCTCAACTCTTGGGTCTAGTGTGGTGGACTATACAATCACTGACCTGGACCCCTGCGATATCAACGCATTCACTGTCAGGCAGCAATTCCCCCTCTCAGACCATAACCAAATAAATGTGTACCTTAAACTTTCTGCCCAAACTACAGACACAAAAAAGGAACACAGTAAGCTACATAAAATAAACCAGACATACAGATGGGCCCCAGACAGTGGAGATAAATTCATCACAGCACTAAATTCACCTGATCTCACAAGTAAAATGTCAAAATTTAAAGAAAATCTATATGAGATCACCAGAGATGGTGTAAACACGGCCATAGAGGATATAAATATGATCTTCCATGAGGCAGCTGTAAAAGCCGACCTCGTGAAACAGAAGAGGAAGCATCACAAAAGACAAAATAAAAATATGAAATGGTTTGACCACGAATGCAAAAATGCCAGAAAAGACCTGAGAAAAATATCAAACCAAAAGCATCGGCAACCAAACAATCCGGACCTACGTACTAGATACAATGAAACCCTCAAAAGATATAAACACACCATTAGGAACAAAACACAAAACTATACCCACAAAATACTCGAAGAAATTGAAAACTCCACCAATCCAAAACAATTCTGGGAAATGTGGAATAACCTGAGTACAACACAATTGCAAGCATTACCAATCCAAGATGGCGACATCTGGAGAACACATTTTGAAAACCTCTACAAAGACATCCCAAAAAACAAAACAAACCCAAGTCAACATCAGGTCACAGAAAAACTCCACACATTAGAAGCAACAATTAAAGACAACCAAAACCCTCTAGACTCCCCAATCACATGGAAAGAACTAGACACAAAAACAAAATCTCTCCACCTAAAGAAAGCCTGTGGCCCAGACAACATCAAAAATGAAATGCTCAAGTTCAGCAATATGGAGATGCAGGGTGCGATACTCAAACTATTCAACATCATATTACGCTCAGGCTGTTTTCCCGATATCTGGTGCCAAGGACTAATCTCCCCCATATATAAAAGTGGAAACAAATCAGACCCAAATAACTACCGCGGCATCTGTGTCAACAGTTGTCTAGGGAAGTTATTCTGCAGTATTCTAAATAGTAGATTACTTGATTTTCTTAACAAACATAATATCCTCAGAAAAAACCAAATAGGCTTTCTTCCAAAACACCGCACCGCCGACCATATCTATACCCTTCACACCCTCATTGAAAAACATAAACACCAAACAAAAAATGGGAAAATATTCGCCTGTTTCATCGACTTCAAGAAAGCCTTTGACTCTATATGGCACGAAGGGCTCTATTATAAACTTCTTCAGTGTGGAATAGGGGGCAAAGTCTATGACCTTATTAAATCAATGTATCTGAAAAACAAATGCGGGGTCAAAATTGGAGACAAACGCACCGATTTCTTCACCCAGAGAAGAGGCGTCCGGCAGGGCTGCAATTTGAGCCCGACCCTGTTCAACATATACATAAATGAATTAGCAGACATGCTGGAGCAAAGCGAGTCACCAGGTCTCCGTCTCCTGGATGGAGAAGTGAAGTCCCTGTTCTATGCGGATGACCTGGTTCTGCTGTCTCCCACAGAACAGGGATTACAGCAACAACTAGACCTACTCGACAAATACTGCCAAAATTGGGCTCTAACAGTAAATCTAAAGAAAACCAACATCATGATTTTTCAGAAAAGACCCAGATGTCAGGAAAACAAATACCAGTTTACCCTCAGTGATACCACTATAGGACACACTATGAGCTACACCTACCTTGGTCTAACTATTACAGCATCAGGGAGCTTCAGCATAGCAGTGAATGCACTAAAAGAAAAAGCCCGAAGAGCCCTATATGCAATAAAAAGAAAATTCTACAACATCCAAATCCCAATCAAAATCTGGCTCAAAATTTTTGACAGCATAATCCTGCCCATTGCACTGTACGGTAGTGAAGTATGGGGCCCGCTAAATCACCAAAGCTACACTAAATGGGAAAAACACACAATAGAAGCCCTACATGCAGAATTCTGCCGAAGCATCCTTCGCACCCAAAGAAAAACGCCAACAAATGCATGCAGAGCCGAACTAGGCAGATACCCACTGATAATAAACATCCAAAAACGAGCACTAAACTTCCTAAATCACCTCAAATCTAGCTCCCCAGACACCCTTCATTTCAAAGCCTTTCAGACCCAAGAGCTAAACCCAGAAAAGAGTCCCCTGAGTCAGCTGCTACTGAAACTAAGTACTCAGCCGGACCCTGACCAGCCCCAGACCAACACAGCCGTCCAAACACCAATCCGAGTGAACCAAATCATTAAAAAATGCAAAGAAACCTACCTGGAACATTGGAACAAAATAACCGAAAGCCAAAGCAGATTAGAATGTTACCGGGCCCTAAAAAGAGAATATAAACTGGCAGACTACCTCACGACCATCAGAGACACAAAACAGAGACAGACCCTCACCAGGTACAGACTAAGCGACCACCAACTGGAAATTGAAAAAGGCAGATACAAGAAATCCTGGCAGCCTAGAGAGAATAGAATATGCGATCAATGTCTGGCTGGCGAGGTTGAAACAGAAATGCATTTCCTCCTAAAATGCAAAAAATTCAACACATCAAGAAACATATTATTCAACAAGCTAAGCCAAACAACCCCAGATTTCAAGGAATTGGATGATCTGTCAAAATTGAGATTAGTCCTAGGAGAAGGAGACAGACCATACCTTGGGGCTAAATATGTAACAACATGTCACAACCTGAGGACTGTTTAAAAGTAAGACTGTTTAAAATTAATATTGAACGTACCAAATGAAGTAGAAAGACTGTTTAAAATTAATATTGTTTAAAAGTAATATTGTATATACCCAACAAATGTCAAATCGATTGACACCTACAGAATGTTGGAAAACTGTACCTTTTTGCTATGTAAGCTTTGGCAATATGGTTCTCTGTAAACTTTCATGCCAATAAAGCATTTGAACTGAACTGAACTGAGAGGGAAGGAGAGAGAGAGGGAAGGAGAGAGAGAGAGAGAGAAGAAGAGATAGAGAGGGGGAAGGAGAGAGAGGGGGGAAGAAGAGAGAGAGAGAGAGAGAGGGGGTAGGAGAGAGAGAGAGAGAGAGAGACGGGGAAGGAGAGAGAGAGAGGGGGAAGGAGAGAGAGACAGAGAGAGAAGGAGAGAGAGAGAGGGAAGGAGAGAGAGACAGAGAGGGAAGGAGAGAGAGACAGAGAGAGAGAGGGAAGGCGAGAGAGAGAGAGGGTGAAGGAGAGAGAGAGAGAGAGAGAGGGGGGAAGGAGAGAGAGAGAGTGGGAAGGAGAGAGAGAGAGGGGGGGAAGGAGAGAGAGAGAGGGGGGGAAGGAGAGAGAGAGGGGGGAAGGAGAGAGAGAGAGAGTGGGGAGGAGAGGGAGAGAGAGGGGGAAGGAGAGAGAGAGGGGGAAGGAGAGAGAGAGGGGGAAGGAGCGAGAGGCAGAGAGAGAAGGAGAGAGAGAGAGAGGGAAGGAGAGAGAGAGAGAGGGAAGGAGAGAGAGAGAGAGAGAGAGAGAGAGAGAGAGAGGGAAGGAGAGAGAGAGAGGGTGATGGAGAGAGAGAGAGGGAGAAGGAGAGATAGGGAGGGGGAAGGAGAGAGAGAGGGGGAAGGAGAGAGAGACAGAGAGAGAAGGAGAGAGAGAGAGAGGGAAGGAGAGAGAGAGAGGGAAGGAGAGAGAGAGAGAGAGAGAGAGAGGGAAGGAGAGAGAGAGGGTGATGGAGAGAGAGAGAGGGAGAAGGAGAGATAGGGAGGGGGAAGGAGAGAGAAGGGGGAAGGAGAGAGAGAGAGAGGGGGTAGGAGAGAGAGAGAGAGAGACGGGGAAGGAGAGAGAGAGAGGGGGAAGGAGAGAGAGAGAGGGGGAAGGAGAGAGAGACAGAGAGAGAGTGAGGGAAGGAGAGAGAGAGGGTGAAGGAGAGAGAGAGATGGTGAGGAGAGATAGAGAGGGGGAAGGAGAGAGAGAGAGGGGGAAGGAGAGAGAGAGAGGGGGAAGGCAAGAGAGAGAGGGGGAAGGCAAGAGAGACAGAGAGGGGAAGGAGGGTGAGACAGAGAGAGAGGGAAGGAGAGAGAGAGAGAGAGAGAGGGAATGAGAGAGAGTGAGAGAGGGGGAAGGAGAGTGAGAGAGAGAGAGAGGGAAGGAGAGAGAATGAAGGAGAGAGAGAGAGGGAAGGAGAGAGAGAGAGAGGGAAGGAGAGAGAGACAGAGAGAGAGAGGGAAGGAGAGAGAGAGAGAGAGAGAGAGAAGGAGAGAGAGAGAGAGAGAGAGAGAGAGGGAAGGAGAGAGAGACAGAGAGAGAAAGGGAAGGAGAGAGAGAGAGAGAGAGAGAGAGAGGGAAGGAGAGAGAGAGAGAGGGAAAGAGAGAGAGAGAGAGAGAGGGAAGGAGATAGAGAAGAGAGGAAGACACCCAGGGGAAGGGGCTGGACTCAGAGCCCGGCGGGTGAAAGAAGGGCGGCCGCCATTTTGTGAGTTCGGCGGGATGTTTGAATCGCGGCGGCCGAAGGAAGGAAGAAGGCGAGATTGTGGGTTTAAATTTTTTTTAAAAGGATCATGGGAGAGCAGATGTAGGTGAAGCCGGAGGTTCTCATCGTTCGGGCTGTGTGTGTGTTGTGTGAGGAGATGGAGACTCTCCGCAGCCCCGCCGGACACCATCTGAGGTGAGCCTCTCTCTCTCTCTTTGCTTTGCTAAAGCTCTGAGCTCGGGGATTGATGTTGAGGCAGTAGGCCGTGGATCCCGGCCTCCTCCTCCTCTTTCACACTGAGTGTGAGCTGAGCCCAGCCCACCCCCCCCAAGTGTGTGGGGGGTGATTGGCCGGGGGCGGGGAGGAAGGAAGGAATGGCGCCGTGTCTCTCTCACACACCCCGAGCCCCCCGGGGCTGTAATAGAGCCGGCTTCCCTATCCCCCGGGCTCTCGGGCCGCGCGGTTGAGACCGCGGGGAAGGGGTAGGGCTCAGAGCCCAGCCTTGGTGACCTGGAGCCCCCATGCGCGGTGGCTCCCGCTCTGGACCACCGCCACCGCTCACCTGCTCACTTTCGGTCGGGCTGACCCCTGATGAGCTCCCGCTCCGGGCCCCCGACGACGGCTGGCTGACCCCTGATGAGCTCCCGCTCCGGTTTTTCCCGCTCCCGCACTAATGGCAGGCTGTAGGATTAGGTCCCGCCCACACAAGCCATGAAACGCCCCCCGTGATGCAGCGCGCTTCCCCCGTAGGATTGGTCAACCATCACGTCACTCAACGCTAATGAGCGGATATGTCACTCAATGCTAATGAGTGGATTTTTACCATTTTCTGAATGTTTTTCCAAAAAGTAAGATGCCTATGACACTCCCCTAATCATAAGCTTTCTTTTGATATAACATATGTGTAGGTACGCTCTATAACTTTTGAGTTAAGCGCGGACATACAGACAGACAGACAGACAGACAGAAGACAGACAGACAGACACCACCATCCATTTATATTTTGATAGATGAATTGGCCTCTACTGCCTTCTTTGGTAGAGAATTCCACAGGTTCACCACTCTCTGGGTGAAGAAATTCCTCCTCACCTCTGTCTTAAATGGCTTACCCCCTTTCCTTAGACTGTGACCCCTGGTTCTGGACTCCACGACCATCGGGAATATCCTTCCTGCATCTAGTCTGTCTAGTCCTGTTAGAATTTTATAAGTTTCGATGAGATCCCCTCTCATTCTTCTAAACTCCAGCGAGTATAAGCCCAATTGACCCAATCTCTCCTCATACGTCATTCCTGCCATCCCAGGTATCAGCCTGGTGAATCTTCGCTGCACTCCTTCCATGGCAAGCACATCCTTCCTCAGATAAGGTGACCAAAACTGCACACAATACTCAAGATGTGATCTCACCAAGGTCCTGTACAACTGCAGCAAGCCATCCTTGTTCCTGTACTCGAACCCTCTCGCTACGAAGGCCAACATACCATTTGCCTTCTTAACTGCCTGCTGCACCTGCATGCTTACCTTCAGCGACTGGTGCACAAGGACACCCAGGTCTCGTTGCACTTCTCCTTCTCCCAGTCTATTGCCATTCAGATAATAATCTGCCTTCCTGTTTTTGAAAGAAAATAAGCCTCTAATCTAAATGCTCTTTTACTCTTAAAAGAGTGAAACATTGAAAAACTTTGATGGAATTACTATTATCCTCCAAAGTAAGAAAAAAAAAGGTGTATTTGTTTACTGTCGGTTTCCAACTTTTTCTCTTCCCATCCTCTCCAAAATGTTCCTGAGCTACAGCTTATAGGTGCCAGTCACCCTCTGGTACCATAGCAAAATGGCAATTTTCATGTGAATGATTTGAAAATCAGAGTCAGCAGGTTAGGCGCACGGGGAACGTTATAGCCAAGCTCATCTTGTCCTCAGCCACTTCAAGCAGGGTTAGCCAGATAGCAATCACGAGCAGGAACCCTGACCAATTTTCTCCTCCCTAACCTAGGGGTGCGGAGGCTAATTACAAACTTAGACATTACTGTTGCCAATACTAATATATAAACATCCAAAGAATTTTAATGAAGATATTAACCTGTTTATAACAGACAGTGGAATGTCATCCAAACATGTTAAATCTGCATACTTTAATTTCAGCAACAGTCATTTCTAGGCTATAGTTTCCCTACTGCCATCACAGCCATGACCAGCTAACTGAGCACAGACCTTCCTGGTCCATATAGCTCAGTTAGTCAATAATAAACTAGCAGAGCCATTGTGGGAGCAAACTGTGCTTTCTCTCAAACATTTTTAAATATGGGTTGGCATTGGGGAAAGTAACAAAAATGTGGTTAAATTGGGCTCTGATAAAGGACTTTGATGATAGAACTGATGACTGAAGGTAGGTCCTTTATTGTTTGTGCAGCTCAGTATATTTCAGGTCAGGGACCAGCAAGGAGAAGCCCGGTATAAAAACTGGCGTGAGCAGCGAGGCCCGACCAGTTCGGACCAGGGACCAGCAAGGAGGAGCCCGGTATAAAAACCGGCGCAAACAGCGAGGCCCAACCAGTTCGGACCAGGGACCAGCGAGGAGGAGCCCGGTATAAAAACCAGCGCGAGCAGCGAGGCCCAACCAGTTCGGACCAGGGAGGAGGAGCCCGGTATAAAAACCGACATGAGCAGCGAGGCCCGACCAGTTCAGACCAGCGAGGAGGAGCCCGGTATAAAAACCGGCGTGAGCAGCGAGGCCCTACCAGTTTGGACCAGGGACCAGCGAGGAGGAGCCCGGTATAAAAGCCGGCGCGAACAGCGAGGCCCGACCAGTTCGGACCAGGGACCAGCGAGCAGGAGCCCGGTATAAAAACCGGCGCGAGCAGCGAGGCCCGACCAGTTCGGACCAGCGAGGAGTGAGGCTTACCAACTCAGCAGCGGGGAGAGAGGTAAAAAGTAATCAGAGTGTGACGTCACCAGGGAGCAGGTAAGTGATTGGTTGGTGAGTATTTCTCTTTTTTAAACTTTAACTCTGTGGTTTATAGTTGCTAAGGTCTTTCTGGTGTAGCGGTGACTGTTGGTAAACCATACAAGCGCCTTAGAGTTTATCTTTAATTGGTGATAGTGAATTAATTTAAATTCATTAGAGGGTAAGTCATGTAAGGACAGCCCAGCCCCGTGTTATGCTCCTCTTGCTCTATGTGGGAATTCAGGGACGCTGCCTGTGTCCCTGACAACCATATGTGCCAGAAATGCATCCAGCTGCAGCTACTAGCAGACCGCATTGTGGCACTGGAGCTGTGGATGGATGGGCTTTGGAGCATTCACGATGCTGAGAGGGTCGTGGATAACACGTTTAGTGAGTTGGTCACACCGCAGGTAAGGGCTGCACAGGCAGAAGGGAAATGGGTGACCATCAGGCAGAGCAGTAGAGGCAGGCAGGTAGTGCAGGGGACCCCTGTGGCCATCCCCCTCTCAAACAGGTATACTGATTTGGATACTGTTGAGGGGGATGACTTACCAGAGGAAGGCAGCAGCAGCCAACTTCCTGGCACCAGGGGTGCTTCTGCTGCTCAGGAAGGGAGGAAAAAGAATGGGAGAGCAATAGTGGTAGGGGATTCTATCGTAAGGGGAACAGATAGGTGTTTCTGTGGCCGTAGATGTGACTCCAGGATGGTTTGTTGCCTCTCTGGTGCCAGGGTCAAGGATGTCACTGAACGGCTGCAGGGCATTCTGAAGGGGGAGGGTGAACAGTCAGAGGTCGTGGTTCACATTGGGACCAATGACATGGGTAGGAAGAGGGATGAGGTCCTGCAGCAAGAATTTAGGGAGCTAGGTAGCAGATTAAAGAGCAAGACCTCAAAGGTTGTAATCTCTGGATTACTCCCGGTGCCACGTGCTAGTGAGTATAGGAATAGGAGGATAGAGCAGATGAATGTGTGGCTAAAGAGTTGGTGCAGGAGGGAGGGCTTTAGTTTCCTGGATCACTGGGCCTGCTTCTGGGGAAGGTGGGACTTGTACAAGTCGGACGGGTTGCACCTGAACCAGAATGGGACAAATATCCTTGCGGGGAGGTTTGCTAGCACTGTTCGGGGGGGGGTTTAAACTAAAATGGCAGGGGGTTAGGAACCTGAGCAGGGAGACAGAGGAAAGGGAAACAGGGATAAAAGCAAAAGATAGGAAGGAGAAAAACAAAAGTGGCAGTCAGTGAAATCAACGGTTTAAATCAAACGTGGCCACAGTAAATAATAATTCTAATAGATCTAAGAGCGTTAAAAAAACAAGCCTGAAGGCTTTGTGTCTTAATGCGAGGAGCATTTGTAATAAGGTGGACAAATTGGCTGCGCAAATAGAGGTAAACGAACATGATTTGGTTAGGATTACAGAAACGTGGCTCAAGGATGGCCAAGACTGGGAACTCAACATCCAGGGGTATTCGATATTCAGGAAAGATAGGCAAAAAGGAAAGGGAGGTGGGGTAGCATTACTGGTTAAAGAAGGGATTAATACAATTGTAATGAAGGATATTAGCTCTGATGATGTGGAATCTGTATGGGTAGAATTGAGAAATACTAAGGGGAAAAAAACATTAGTGGGAGTGGTATATAGACCTCCCAACAGTAAGGCGGAGGTTGGGGATGGCATTAAAAGGGAAATTAAAGAAGCGTGCAATAAGGGCACAACAGTCATCATGGGTGACTTTAATCTACATGTAGATTGGGCAAACCAAATTAGTAACAATATTGTGGAGGAGGAATTCCTGGAGTGTTTACGGGATGGTTTCCTGGACCAATATGTCGAGGAACCAACCAGAGATCAGGCCATCTTAGACTGGGTATTATGTATCGAGAAAGGATTAATTAGCTATCTTGTTGTACGAGGCCCCTTGGGTCGGAGCGATCATAATATGATCGAATTCTTCATTAAGATGGAGAATGAAATAGTTGACACAGAGACTAGGGTCCTCAATTTAAATAAAGGAAACTACGATGGTCTGAGGAGCGAATTGGGTAGGATTGATTGGGGAATGGCACTCAAAGGGTTGACGGTGGATAGGCAATGGCAAACATTCAAAGACCGAATGGATGAGCTACAGAATTTGTTCATCCCAGTTTGGCATAAAAATAAAACAAAAAAGGTGACTCAACCATGGCTAACAAGGGAAATTAGGGATGGCATAAGATCCAAGGAGAGGGCATATAAATTGGCCAGAAAAAGCAATAATCCTGAGGATTTGGAGCAGTTTAGGATTCAGCAAGGGAGGACAAAGGGATTAATTAAGAAAGGGACAATAGAATAAGAGAGTAAGCTATCAGGGAACATAAAAACTGACTGAAAGCTTTTATAGATATGTGAAGAGAAAACGATTGGTGAAGTCAAGCGTAGGTCCCTTGCAGTCAGAATCAGGGGAATTTATAATGGGAAACAAAGAAATGGCAGACCAACTAAATTCATACTTTGGTTCTGTCTTCACAAAGGAGGACACAAATAACCTCCCAGAGATGCCGGGGAACATAGGGTCTGATGAAAGGGTGGAACTGAAAGAAATCAGTATTTGTAGGGAAATGGTGTTAGGAAAATTGATGGGACTGAAGGCCGATAAATCCCCAGGGCCTGATAATCTACATCCCAAGGTACTTAAGGAAGTGGCCCTAGAAATAGTAGATGCATTGCTGGTCATCTTCCAGAACTCGATAGACTCTGGAGCAGTACCCATGGATTGGAGGGTAGCTAATGTTACCCCACTATTCAAAAAAGGTGGTCGAGAAAAAGCGGGGAATTATAGACCGGTAAGCCTGACATCGGTAGTGGGGAAAATGCTAGAGTCTATTATAAAAGATGTAATAGCAGAGCACTTGGAAAGCAGTGACAGGATCGGACAAAGTCAACATGGATTTACAAAAGGTAAACCATGCTTGACTAATCTACTGGAATTTTTTGAGGATGTAACTGGTAAAATGGATAAGGGAGAACCAGTGGATGTGGTATATTTGGACTTTCAGAAGGCTTTCGATAAGGTCCCACATAAGAGATTAGCGTGCAAAATTAAGGCACATGGGATTGGGGGCAAGGTATTGACTTGGATAGAGAACTGGTTGGCGGACAGAAAGCAAAGAGTTGGAATAAACGGGTCGTTTTCCGAGTGGCAGGCAGTGACTAGTGGGGCACCGCAAGGATCGGCCCCAGGACCCCAGCTGTTCACAATATATATTAATGATCTGGACGAGGGAATTGGATGTAATATCTCCAAATTTGCAGACCACACAAAGCTCGGTGGGAGGGTAAGCTGTGAGGAGGATGTCGTGAAACTCCAGTACGATTTGAACAGGTTGGGTGATTGTGCAGAAACATGGCAAATGCACTATAATGTGGATAAATGTGAGGTTATCCACTTTGGTGGCAAAAACAGGAAGGCAGATTATTATTTGAATGGCAATAGATTGGGAGAAGGGGAAGTGCAAAGAGACCTGGGTGTTCTTGTGCACCAGTCGCTGAAGGTAAGCATGCAGGTGCAGCAGGCAGTTAAGAAGGCAAATGGTATGTTGGCCTTCGTAGCAAGAGGGTTCGAGTACAGGAACAAGGATGTCTTGCTACAGTTGTACAGGGCCTTGGTGAGACCGCACCTTGAGTATTCTGTGCAGTTTTGGTCACCTTACCTGAGGAAGGACGTTCTTGCCATGGAAGGAGTGCAGCGAAGATTCACCAGGCTGATACCTGGGATCGCAGGAATGACATATGAGGAGAGATTGTGTTGATTGGGCTTATACTCACTGGAGTTTAGAAGATTGAGAGGGGATCTCATCGAAACCTATAAAATTCTGTCAGGGTCAGTAGGAAGGCACCTTAGTTGCAGTGGGGCAGGCAGGCATAAGCGCCACTTTGGGTGCATCTATGGAACCTGCATACACCATGCCCACAGACACTCCCACGATCATCTGCCCTATCGGCCCCCCTGAGCAAGAGGTCAGGTCTGGCGAAACGTAGAAAATAAAATTCTGAATTCTTCAGGGGTCCAGCGGTGGAGCCCATATATGTTCGCATGGAGGCCGGTGTGCCTCCACTCACTCAGTGTCCCAACTGCCACAAATACTTGGACCCCGATTTTATCTTTACACGCCTGGTGAGAATGAGGTGAGTGAAGGGTTAAAATTGTGGGAATTCACTTACTGTCCCATTCCGGCCATAAACTCCCCAACCAGGATTTTAAAAGAGTCATTGACTCAGGTCAGAATCGCACCTTCCAGAAGGCGACGGATGCCTGATGCATAAATTCAAATCAGGGTCCCATGATGTCATTGGAACCCCGATTCTAATTTAACTGCGGCCAACCCGCTCAGTAAAACCTCGCAGGATTGGCCTCAGAAAATGACTGACATGACTGGAAGAACAATTTAAAGGTACTCACACATGAAGTCATTTGGATTATTAGGATCTTGTGTTTTTCTGATTATTGGATTGACAAAGCATTTCAGAGCTTGGAGATTGTTTGCTTTTGATTTCTTTGCCTTACTCATCCTGACAAAGCATTTTCAGCTTATCATGGCTGCCATTTGAACTTTGTTATTCAGAATGGATGAACAGTTGGAGGAAGAGCAGCAGCAACATCAGCAACAGGACAAGCAACAGCTGGGCCTGTTATAGTACAGCAGGCATTGGTCAAAATGATATGTGCCATGTCTTTGAATATAATTTGAATCAGATACATGTATATTCTTTAAAAAAATTAATTAATCTTTTATTTACAACAGTGACGACACTTCAAAATGTACTTCATTGGCTGTAAAGCGCTTTGGCATGCCCATTGGTCGTGAAAGGAGCTATATAAATGCAAGTCTTTCTTTCTTTACCACAAAAGCAGCAACATGATCCTAGCTGTAAGAGGACTCTGCGCAACATGAAGCAATGGTACCAATTGATCACCGTGAGTATCTCTGTTCAGGAGCTGTGTCAGCCGTGGACTCTATGGCCTAGAAATGAGAGGTATTAGCGCTGGCTGGTAAGTCCCATTTTGGAAAAAAAGGTGATTGCCTCACTTTCACCCGCTGCTGGCAGGTCCCACGGCAGCCGCCAGTTTCAGCTGGGTGGCAGCGCTGCCGATGTCCGTGCTCACTGGGGATATGTAGATTATGCAGATCGTGACATCAGTGAGTGTGCAACGCTCAACTGACGCCCGATCTACCATTTTCGCGTTTGCTGCTCCACTTACCGGCCGGTGTTTACTATGACCAGCTGCCCAAGCGTTCACAAGCAGGAAGGAGCCTCCAGCAGCGTTATTTAAAGGGATCATCAACAACAACTTACAGTTGACATGATTTTTCAGTTTGGCTGGGTCTGTGCTACTTTCTGCAACTCCAACAGCTTTATTAACTTCTTTCAAGGTCCTAAGGTAACAGGGATTGTTGTTGCAAGTACAGAACACCTTCATTATTTTTTTTTAAGGCTTCTGCTCACAACACTTGCTCATAGTCATGGGGGCTCTACTGACAGTCTTCCTCTTGCTCGAGTATCTTAGGGAAAGGGAATGGATGCAGCAAGGAAGTGGAGAAGATGCGTGCAGAGGGAGGAGGAAGAGGAGCAGGAGGGCTCTCAACAGGAGGCCTTACCCACCTAGGGACTTCAGAGCGCACTTGTCTTATCTCCACTTAAGCGAGGAGCAGGGTATTAGGAGGCTCCACTTCACCAAGGAGTTGGTAACAAAACTCTGCCATCTCCTGCAACCTGACCTGCAGCCTCGAGCAGGCAACCACAGCTCTCCCAATGGCCCTCAAGGTTACCATGGTCCTCAATGTCTTTGCCAGTGGATCCTTCCAATCTGTAGCAGGAGACATAGATAACATCTCCCTGTTCGCCATCCATTGCTGCATCCGGGAGGTCACAGGGTCTCTCTAAACATGGAGAGGGGACTTCCCCATGGTGCAGGATGCCAGTAACTGCACCCACGTGGCTTTGAGGGCACCATATACCAATCATGAGATCTTTCGTAACAGCAAAGGCTTAATGTGTAGTTGCTGTGCGATCACGCCCAGTGCATCCTGATGGTCAATGCCCGCTATCCTGGCAGCTGTCATGATGCCTTCATCCTGCATCAGTCCGGTGTGCCAGCAATTTTCCAGCCACCACGTCAAACCCAAGGGCAGTTGCTCAGAGACAAGGGTATCCGCTCTGCACCTGGCTGATGACTCCCCTCTGCAACCCCAACACTCCTGCCCATGCTACGACCAGGAACATCATCAAGCAGACCACCGGGCTGCTGAAGCAATGGTTCCACTGCCTTGACCGCTCGGGAGGAGCCCTCCAGTACTCAGCAGAGCGGGTGTTCCATTTCATGGTGGAGCGGGTGTCCCACTTCACCACCTGGCCACCATGAGGACATAGCCCTTGCCAGCAGGGATTGTGGGACCACCTCAGGAGGGGGATGAGGGAGAGGAGGAGGAGGAGAGGGTGGAAGAGGAAGAGGAGCAAGAGGAAGAGCAATGGCGGAGTGGCAGTGGTGGGAGTAGGAATGGTGTCATCCTAAGAAAGGACAGCAGGTTCCTGTTCCACAGACCCACTGCCACTCCCCTGGGGCGGCACCTCAGCATTCTGAGCAATCCGTTGGTGGCAGATTGCTGGCCTGCTGCGACACCCTGCAAGCCCCTTTCGAGACTTGTAAACCCAGCGACGATGGCAGCAGTCAGAGCTTCCACTGCAGCATTGAGACGTTGGGTTGCTTCCGCCTGTGCTGCAATGGAAGCCACGACATCGCCCAGTATTATGGCTGTGTCCACAAAGTCTCTCCTGGAGTTGTCTTTCATTTCCAGCCTAGCAATCATGGGCTCCATCCTTTGTGCAAAGCCCCATCCAATGTTGGAGACGGATTTCTCGATGATTGTTGACACTGACAAGAGGCTCTGTGGCAGTCTTGCCATTGCACCTAGCATTTCTGTGCACACACCCATCACTCTTCTTGTGAAGGCTGCCCCATCAAAGTCATCATCTGCGACGTGTGCAGCAGAACTCGTGCACGAACTCACCCTCCGGGGAGCTGGCCCCCGAGTTACCCTTTCCCCCTGGCCTTGCTGCAGCCCAGTCATGCCCAGTGCCTCACCCTGTGCAGAGCCCATATCTACACTACCCTCTACATCCCACGCAGTCCCAGGGGGAGAAATTGGGTATGTAGCGCCACCTATTAGCGCCTAAAGAGGGCAGTCAGTGGCTGTAGCGCCACTGGTCGTGCCTCCCGCGATATTCAGCGGGGGCGCTAATGGTGGCGTTAGCCTGTTGCGCTGCGCCACCACCGATGACATCATCAGTGTGTGCAGCACCCCATTTGCGCCCCGATCACGATATTTGGTAGCGAACGTCGCTGTAGCGCCGTTCGCTACCCGCGCCCGGTTCACGGGGCCTTGCTGTGCCGGCAGTGGCGCAAGTTAAGGTGGAGCTGCGGGCGGCCACCTTTTTTGGTGGCCGCCTGCCAGCACATCCATCCCCGGCCTCCTGACACCACCCCCCCGTGGCATTGCCGGCTGTTTCCCGAGAGCCCGGCACTTCTCCTCGGTGCTGAGCTCTTTTGCCGGCACTCGCGATCGGGATCACGCTGTTGCAGGCCCCTCCCCCTTAACAATGGGAGGAAGGCCTGCAGTACCGCAGCATGCCGTGCCGCAGCGTGTGGCGCTGCGGCACGTTGCGCTGTGATATTCAGTTTCAGCGCCCTAAGAGGGATGCGGAGCACCTCGAGCCTCGCCCCGTCTCCCTCTAGGGGTGCTGAAACTGAATTTCTGATGTTCGTTAATGCTCCGAACGCTGCGCAAAAATCAGCGCCCAGGCGAACTTGGCGCCACTTTGGCACCTCAACCCAATTTCTAGGCCCCAGTTTCTGAGCTGGTGTCTGCGAGTGTCAGATGCAGTGACAGTGTGCCGTCTTCTTCATCTCCACTCTCCTCCATGACTTCAGAGACAGGCTGTGCTGGTGGCAGTTCTTGGTTATCTGAGAACAGAAAGGCACAAGGATCGGATTGTGGTGAGGGGAACGGATTTTTTTCTGCACAGGCTCCATTCCAAATGTCCCAGACTTTGGTTCACTATTTCAAAATATTCCAGTTTATATCTACGTAAACTACATTGTTACATTGCTTTTCAGATGAGAAGCTAATCTTTCATACGGTTACAATAAAAACAGCTACATTACACTAACAAGTTGCTTCAGAGAATCAATCAGACTTGCTACAATATTCCTGATTAACCCTTTTCATCCTAGTCCCTGATATTCAACTAGGATGTTACCCATTACAAGTGAGGGGGTTTGTTCTTAGAAGGCTTTATCCAGCCTACAGGGTCTATAGGCTAAGAGTGACTTTCTTGGACTCTCAGAGGAGCAGTGCGTCAGGGGGGTACACCTCACCAGTCACAGATCTGTCCAGAATACTGCAGCAGGAACATAAGAACATAAGAAATAGGAGCAGGAGTAGGACATACGGCCCCTTGAGCATGCTCTGCCATTCAGTAAGATCATGGATAAACTTCTACATTAACCCCACTTTCCAAACCTATCCCCATATCCCTGATTTCCTTAGTGCCTAAAAATCTATTGATTTCAGTCTTGAATATACTCATCGACTGAGCACCTACAGCCCTCTGGGGTACAGAATTCCAAATTCCAAGAAAGGCCTATCATTCCATCAATCCTCAACTAGTGTGTGATTATTGGCAAAGGATCATGCAAGTCTGTTCCAGTATCACTGGCAGCTGCCACGTTGCTTTCATCCTGAGACACTCAACCATCTCCCACTATGCCACACCTCCAGCAATGTCAGAGGATGGCTACTAGGGGACAAGAGGATGCCCCCTCCACACCTGGCTGATGACACACCTCTGAAACCCCACATGCCTGAGCAGCACAGGTACAATAATAACTATAGACCACTTGGAACATCACTGAACACACCACTGGCATCTTGAAGCTAAGATCCTGGTGCCGTGATCAGTCTGGGGCTCCCTGCAATTTGCCGAGACAAAGTGGACTGTATCCTAGTAGTGTACCAAATATAAACTGGGATAGTAATAGTGTAAAGGGCAGATAGGGGGAAGAATTTCTGAAATGTGTTCAAGAGTACTTACTTGATCAGTACGTTTCCGTCCCAATGAGGAAGGAGGCATTGCGGGATCTGGTTCTGGGGAATGAGGTGGGTCAAGTGCAGCAAGTGTAAGGTTCGAAAATTTCTGCACAACCCCAGAACAGAAGGAAAGCCATTTTAAAACGATTTTGGAACATCACAGAAGAAATCTGTAAAAAGGGATAAATGTATGGTTGGGCCTAACAGAAGTTTTCAAAGAGTTAAATTACACATTTTTCCTAAGTGTAAGAAAGAAGAGATTTTGGACTGTTTTAAGGAGTTATTGGGCCAAAGGGAGTTAAAATAAAAATCCCAGGAAGATTTGACTGCTTTAAAAGGACATGTTCAGGCTTGCAAAAGGCTGGGACAAAGGGGAGGTGGGGTGGGCCCCCGAGTTTGGATATTGGACAGTCTGAAAATGTCCTGGGCCACTCCAGCTTTACATAAGGACAATGAAACCTGTTTCCCGCCGAGAAGTCACAGAGCCAGGTACCTGAATAAACAGGACATGTCCCCAGCAACACAAAGGAAGGAACATTAGCCCTACAGGATACAACAATCAAACCACAGTCCAAAACAAATTAAAGAGATTGACAAACGTTTTGCATTTTTTAAACTAGTTTCAAGGCAATCCCGAAACCAGTTAAAGGCCGATTAAGTTTAGATGGGCCATCCCCAAAATTCGTTAAGTTTAGATGGGCCATCCCCGAAGCTCGTTAAAGTTTTAAAACCTATTGAAAATAACGAGCCCGCCCAAAATCTAACAAGATTAGCAGGTTTTGTTTTAGTATATACTAAAGACCTGTCTCCACAAGCAAGCAGTTTGTTCGATGGGTTCGATCAGTTAGATCAGTACAGTTCAGGCAGAGAATTGAAACAGTAGTCAGTGAATTGAAGTCAGCAGTACAGTCCGGACAGACACAGAAAAAGGCACAGCTCATTCGAAAGACATCAGCCCCAGGACAACAGGAGGAGAACAAAAGGAATCGCGTCAACCAAGGGCCCCAGGAAACAAACAACCAACAATATTACCAACAACTAGGTAATATTGGGCCACCACGACCAACAAGAAACCAACCTGGAAGAAACCGAAGATCTGCAAGTTTTTCCCACTCTACAAACTATTCCTGCGTTTGGTGAGCATTTCCTGGTCCTCTGGAATTCAACCTAGTTAGTATAGTGGGATTGGGAGGGGTAAGGTATTTTTGTCTATTGTCATTCTCCCTCACATATTCCAAAGTGTTCCCCCTTTTAGAGTGATAAGATTTATTGTGTTGTGTATATTTTCTTGTCTCAAATAAAATCCAAGTTCTTTTCACCAACTCAGTTGTCTGTTGCAATTTCATTACAACCCCCAAATAAGTCCAGGTCTAGAACCAAGGGAGTGGGAGCGATTCGAACCACTCAGGGAGTCAGAGGTGAAGCTGACCACACACACCACACCTTACATAATGGCGACCGTGGCACAAGCTTGGCAAAAGGGATGTAATGCAGTAGACACTGTTTTTGAGGACAGAACGAAGATAGAAGAGAGGATTTCCTCTTATATGCTCAAGAAAGTAAATATCACCAAGAAATGGGTGACCAGTCTGTTGCACGCTGAGCGTCCCATGGACGCTGCAGCCAAATGGACTGAGAGAAAGGAACATAAGAAGTCGGTGGAGAAGGCCACCTGGTTGGTCTGCGCCCTACGACAGATCCAGCTTTTAGATCAGCACATTAAAATGTTAACAGAAGAGCAGCAGGAGGCAGCCAAACTGTCTCAAGCAAGGGCTGTAGCAGGGGAACGATTATTGGAGGAATTAAACACCCAAAATCAGGAAAGACTACAGATAGTAGAGAAACATAGGAACAAACAGGAATATTTTTGGTGTCAAGTCACCGAGGCAAAAGGGAATGATCTAGTACTGAAAGAAGAGAACGCTCGCCTAACCAGACAGTTAAGGGAACAGGAGGAGTAGTACAGAAATAAAGGCAGATTATCAAGTAGCAAGCATTAGGGATTTTGAAGCGGGAGATCACGGCCCCTGTCAAAAGCAGATAGAAAGTTTAAAACTTGCTCTGTCCAGGGCAAAAGGCATGGTATGCCTAGTAAACCCGGGTGCGGCCCGGGTAGACCTGGAAGCAGAAGTAGAAACTGTGCAGACGTCACCTGTGGTGCCGGGGAGCAACTCGGTTGGGCAGCAGGAGGGACAAGCAATCTGCAGGAAAGACAGGGAGGAGTGCACACCACCGCCACCTGTGGAGCCGGGTTTTGACTCGGTTTGGCAGCAGGCAGAAGTGGGCAAACAAATGCAGGAAAGGTCGGAGCTGGGGCCGATGTGCCCAGCTCGACAGCAAAAGTTTGGTCCACCTGGGGTAGGTGGGGGCCAGGGGCCCCTTGAAAGCCAGTTTGTGATTCCCCATGGGACCCAACAACTTAGGGCTATGTTAAGCCACTTGAGTAAGCTCACTCACAAGGGAGATCCCTCAGTCCACTTTATGGAAGTGGAACAAGCAGCAGGCATTAATGAGTGCGACTACTCAGAAATGGCCAAGATGCTCCTGTTCACCTTGGATGGCAAGCTGTACCAGTCCCTCTCTGCTGAGTGCAAGAAGGGACAGGGAGGGTACGCTGCCCTCCGGGATCAAGTTCTGGAGGCGATGGGGATGAATGATGGTAGTCCGTTCTTCCGGGTGGAGAAGACTACACAGTTAGCAGGGGAGACCCCACAGGCTTTCGCAGACAGGCTGTGGCCTGTGTACAGGAGTGCCTGTAATGGGGATCTCGACCGGACTAACTTGAACCAGAACGAGCTGGCCCACTGGCTCCGAAGCCTGGTGGCAAACAGCTTGCCGCGGATCAGAGCTAAGGCTAAGCTTTGGTTTGACCCGAAAGACCCCCGGGTCACCGAGGAGACAGTGGTCAGACAACTGACCCTGGCTTACCGGAACGGTAGAGGGATAGAAGAGTACCCACCAAAAGGAGAAGTATATGAAATAAAACCCAGCCAAAGTAAGAAGGAATGGCACCTTGAAGGGGGTATCCCTTCCGATACGAGGCGTAACTGCTCCGGGTGTGGGAAAAGTGGACATTGAAGAAGGGACTGTAGAAATCCTTGGAAGGATAGTGTGGGGAAAAATTCCCCAGCTCCTGCCCCAAAGACAGAAACACCGGCCTCTACCCCCACAGTAGATTCGATAGTAGCTGCACTTCGAGTTTTGTTGGCTGACCCAGGGAAGGTGGCCACCACCACTGGTGCTTTAATCCCATCTGCCCCATACAACCCAGACCTATGACTAGAACCAGCGCAGCCTGTGGACTTGTGTCCCCTTGAATACGATGAGGGGGGCAGGCACTGTGTTAAGATGGGGGTGGAGACGGTGCAGGGGAGATATTTGGTGGACACTGGAGCTTCGAGCACGGTGGTCTATTCGGAAGACCCGATCAATTCACCCAGGTCTAACAAGGTCCCATTTAGCATAATGGGATTCACAGGGAACGAGCAGGCTGGGGAAATATGCAAACCTTTGGCCATAGATTTAGGATCCCTCCATACCACGTGGGAGGGTGACCAAAAGACCGACGAGGTGGCCAAGCAGGGGGCCAGGGAAGGAGAGTTCTGGGATCCCTGTAGAGCAAGTCCGATAGCCGCAATCCAGGACAAGGGAGGCACACAGTGGGTAGCTTTGGCCCCGGACTTAAAGCAGGTCCAAGCCCAGGATTCCATCCTTAAGGCCGTCCTGGTAAAGAGAGAGAATGGGGAGTCCATAGAAGGCCTGTTTGGGGCAGCGGATGAGACTTTAAAACAGGCTGCTAGTTACATTAAGCAATGTAAACTGTTTAAACCCGAGAGTGGAGAACGGCCAGCAAGGGTTAACTGCACTAAAGCTAGAGAGCAGCAGCATGCAGCTGTGATAGACTCACAGACCGCAAAGGTGGGGGCAGTGACGTGTGTGACTGGAGAGGCCCTCCCACCGATTAAGTGGGATTCATGTACACTCCCAGTAGTCGGAGCCTTAAGAAGGTCGCCTCGCACACCACAGCCTAGACTACCTTGGTCACCTAAGTATTATTTTAAACGGTCCAGCCCCAGGAGAACCCTTAACAAAGGGGAAAAACAAAGGTCAGGGACCAGTCTAGGGATACAGATCCCCAGCCTGCAGCCTCCAAAGGTGAGGGACTCACAGGAGAGGTAGTGTTGGGCAAGGAGAGAGAGAAGGGTCCCCAGCCTGCGGCATCAGGCTGCGGGGAACCCACAGGGCAGGATAGGGACTCAGCAGCCACACCGAAGGGGGTAGTGTGTTGCAGCACCGGAGGACACACTACCCTGGTTAACTGGGAGTCAGGAAAACTCCCAGTTGTTTTAAAAAGGACTCTCAGAGTCTGGTGGCACAGGTCACCTTACGCCCAGGCGTACAAGCTGCCCAGATTCCACAAAAGGTACAGGCCAATCAGGAATTAGCCTGGCCTTCCGGAGATGGGCGGCAGATGTATATAGCTTTCTGAAGTATTTTAAGTGTGTTTTTACAGTTTGGAAGTTTGGGATTTTAGTGGTTTAATTTTAGTATAGGATAAGTTTAAGTTTTTGAATTTTGATAACTGTGTCAGGCCAGAGAACCTTCTGGGGACATGGCTATTTTGTTTGTGTGTCCCTACAGAAAGGAAATCGTGATGAGGAAGGTTCTGCTCTGGCTTGCCCTGGTAGGGGTGGGCATCGTGATCGAGGAGACGTGGAGAACTCCCATATCTATGAGTGTCCAGGAGAGAGAGCACCGATCGTTACCGCAGGGGGTGGCGAAGGGGGTGTGGAGGAGCTCGCCATCTACTTCCACGAGGGAAGGTGGCCAGGGTGGTTGGGGTCTAACTCGACCCAGTACTCCAGCCAGACTGAGTTCACGTACGGGGAGGCCTCCATCCCGTGCCCCAGGGTACAGGTCGTTGCTACAAGGGTCAGTGTCACCGAGGGGAAACGTGTATGTTTGACATGCAAGGGACAGATTCCTTTGGATTGGTGGTGGTAGCTCAGAAAGCTGAGCAAGGATATAGGAAACCCCGCAGTCGATTGGGAACGATTGGGGAACAATACCCATCAGACGATTACAGGGACCCGAGGGGGATTGAGTGTGTGCTGGGACAAGTGGTGGGAACCGGATCAGGGGATTTATGTCTGTATGTGGGGGTCAGAGAAGGTCTGCCCCACAGGCATATCCATCATTTTCCACCGGCAATGGCAAGATGCCGGGGAGGGGGTGGAGTGGGATTCCAGCCTGCATGCGTGCGCGGTCTCACACTCCCCGGTCCCAGTGAATGCCACTGAACTTGTGACCCGCCCCCGAAAGCCCCTGCCCACGACCACAACATCACGGACTATAGTCTAGTGGTGTCCTACCACCACCAAGGGACCAGGGAATGGGTTAGTCCTAGTACCAACAGAAAAGCTGCTGTACCAGGGGGTACACTATGCAGTGGCCTCAGTGATCCTAAACCTGACCGAGGTGCGCTGACCTGAGAGGTGCCCTAAAGAGGCAGAACGGTTGTACCAAGCCCTGTTGAAGGAAATGTTTAGAAAGTTTTAAGTGTTCGACTTCGCCAATGTGGACAAAGCGAAACTGTACAGTTTACATCCTGAACATAATATGGGCGCGGGGAGAAAAAGAAGGGGGACCTGGAATGATGTTTTTAGAGCTTATAGTACAGGATCCTCAGTGATAAACAGCCTAGATGACATAGAGCTGCAAACCCAGATAAACGGTTTAAAGACCCAGTTAAGAAAACTCCTAACAGAGGAGAACGCAGTGGTGGGATCAGAGTTGCATGAGGACCAGGCCATGACAGTCCATTTAAAGGAGATAATAGCTGAGCTGGAAGGACATGCCAAAACAGTAAATGCACTTATACGGGAGGACAGGAATGCTTCGGATCAAGCTGCACAGAATGAGGTGTGCGTGCTATACGGGGCATGGTTGCTGGGTGAGGGCCGCAGCCACCTGGAGGATTTTAAACACGGTTTAGTCCCCTCCTGGATTAGCAACAAGCACCTCGCAGCCCTCCGCCTGTTTAGTAATTCGCTGAGCCCATGTCAGCTCCGGCTAGCCTCTGAAGCCTACCCTCTCGTAGTGGATTGTGGACGTTCCAATCACACTATCATGATGATAGTAGTGAGGATGCCGGTCATGCGTGGGACAGCCCGACCCACACCGGTATACAGGGTGGAGAACATTGGGATCATTCAAGGGGGTGCACACGTCCGTTTTGCAGAGGTCCCACCTTATGTCATAAAGTGGGAGCACACTATGACAGGTACAGACCTCTCCGGGTGTCGGAGCTGGGGAGCACACTTAATACTGTGCCCCCAGCACTTGAGTGCTTATTCAAGACCACAGTGCGGGTTTAAAGCTGCTGCTGCACGACCTGTGAACTGTACCATGGAGGTAATGGCAAAGGACCATGTCTCCCCTCAGGTAGCATTCATAGGGGGTGGGACATATTGTGTCACCACGAGTGCGCCCCACTACCGGCATGGACAGCACATCTGGTGTCCGGTGAGTGACAGCAGTTATTGTTTTAAACCCGAGGCAGAAGTTCAAGTGGCCCAGGAACGGAATGTACCCATCCCTGAACCCTCGACTGTTCACCTCACTGTCAGGGAAAACATCACCAACCTGCAAAGTTATGTAACATATTTTGGCTATGAGATTCCCCCTCTACCAGAACATCTTGCCGCCCTATTAAAAGCAGTGGTCATCTCACAAAAACATTTCTATACATTAGAACAAAAGACAGTAGAGATAAGGGCCTAGATATTGGATATTGTGGTTCCACCCTGGTGGGACATTTTTGAGAATACAGAATTCCCCTCTTGGATTAGGCTGGCTTCCCACATTTTAGTGGTTTGCCAGCTGGGAATAGTTTTCTATTTGTTGTGTGCGAAGTGCAAAGGAAGAGACCAAATGCTCTGCTCGCAGCATGAGGGAGCATGGGAAAAAAACAAAAATAAAAGCTATGACCAGGTATAGAACCAACCTTTGAACGTGATTAAAAATAAAGTTGGACAAGTGTGTGTGTCCATTTTTTTTTCCGTATGTGATTTTTTCCAAGTGGTACAGGGGTGTTGGACCCCCTCCATGCTTGGATGTGAATGTAATAAAAGTTTTACTTTGTGTATTTTGATAAAAACTACACCTAAAGGGAATGGGAGAGTGTTTTGTTTGGGTATTTTAGTTTAGGTAAATACAGGGGATGGTTGGCTCCCAAGGATCAGAAGTTTTGCTCACACCTGCATGATACTATATAGTGTTAGAAAGTATCACAGGGGGGTGTGTAAGGTTCGAAAATTTCTGCACAACCCCAGAACAGAAGGAAAGCCATTTTAAAACAATTTTGGAACATCACAGAAGAAATCTGTAAAAAGGGATAAATGTATGGTTGGGCCTAATAGAAGTTTTCAAAGAGTTAAATTACACATTTTTCCTAAGTGTAAGAAGGAAGAGATTTTGGACTGTTTTAAGGAGTTATTGGGCCAAAAGGAGTTAAAATAAAAATCCCAGGAAGATTTGGCTGGTTTAAAAGGACATGTTCAGGCTTGCAAAAGGCTGGGACAAAGGGGAGGTGGGGTGGGCCCCCGAGTTTGGATATTGGACAGTCTGAAAATGTCCTGGGCCACTCCAGCTTTACATAAGGACAATGAAACCTGTTTCCCGCCGAGAATTCGCAGAGCCAGGTACCTGAATAAACAGGGCATGTCCCCAGCAACACAAAGGAAGAAACATTAGCCCTACAGGATACAACAATCAAACCACAGTCCAAAACCAATTAAAGAGATTGACAAACGTTTTGCATTTTTTAAACTAGTTTCAAGGCAATCCCGAAACCAGTTAAAGGCCGATTAAGTTTAGATGGGCCATCCCCGAAACTCGTTAAGTTTAGATGGGCCATCCCGAAGCTCGTTAAAGTTTTAAAACCTATTGAAAATAACGAGCCCACCTAAAATCTAACAAGATTAACAGGTTTTGTTTTAGTATAAACTAAAGACCTGTCTCCACAAGAAAGCAATTTGTTCGATGGGTTCGATCAGTTTGATCAGTGCAGTTCAGGCAGTGAATTGAAACAGCAGTCAGTGAATTGAAGTCAGCAGTACAGTTCGGACAGACACAGAAAAAGGCACAGCTCATTCGAAAGACATCAGCCTCGGGACACCAGGAGGAGAATGGAAGGAATCGCAGCAACCAAGGGCCCCACGAAACAAACAACCAACAATATTACCAACAACTAGGTAATATTGGGCCACCGCGACCAACAAGAAACCAACCTGGAAGAAACGGAAGATCTGCAAGTTTTTCCCACTCTACAAACTATTCCTGCATTTGGTGAGCATTTCCTGGTCCTCTGGAATTCAACCTAGTTCGTGTAGTGGGATTGGGAGGGGTAAGGTATTTTTGTCTATTGTCATTCGCCCTCACATATTCTGAAGTGTTCCCCCCTTTTAGAGTGATAAGATTTATTGTGTTGTATATATTTTCTTGTCTCAAATAAAATCCAAGTTCTTTTCACCAACTTAGTTGTCTGTTGCAATTTCATTACAACCCCCAAAAAAGTCCAGGTCTAGAACCAAGGGAGTGGGAGCGATTCGAGCTGCTCAGGGAGTCAGAGGTGAAGCTGGCCACACACACCACCCCTTACACAAGTGTCAGTAGGAGAACATTTAGGGAACATTAATCATAGTATCATAAGGTTTAGATTATCTATGGAAAAGGACAAGGAGCAATCTAGAGTAAAAATACTTAATTGCAGATGACACAAAACTTGGAAGTATAAGAATACATAGACAGGCTGGTGAAATGGGCAGACATGTGGGTTGAGAATGGATCTGGCCCGGGTAAATTGGAATCAAAGAATGGCAAACAAAACTGCAATTGAACAATGGGCAGCCTTTAAAAAGGAGATGGCTCGGGTACAGTCGAGGTACATTCCCACAAGGGAGAAAGTTAGGGCAACAAAAGCCAGAGCTCCCTGGATCATGAAAGAGATAAAGAGTAAGATGAAGCAGAAAAAGAGCATGTATGACAGATGTCAGGTTGAGAATACAAGTGAGAATCAGGCTGAATATAGAAAGTTCAGAGGGAAAGTGAAAGAGGAAATAAGAGGGGCAAAGAGAGAGTATGAAAATAGATTGGCAGTTAACATAAAAGAGAATTCAAAAGTCTTCTATCAGCATATAAATAATAAATGGGTAACAAGAGTAGGGGTGGGACCAATTAGGGACCTAAAAGGAGACCTACGCATGGAGGCAGAGGGCATGGCTGAGGTACTAAATGAGTACTTTGCCCTTGTCTTCACCAAGGAAGAAGATGTTGCCAAAGTCATAGTGAAAGAGGAGGTAGTGAAGACACTGGATGAGATAAAAATTGATAAAGAGGAGGTATTGGAAAGGCTGCCTGTACTTAAAGTTAATAAGTCACCTAGACCAGATGGGATGCATCCTAGGATGCTGAAGAAGGTTAAGGAGAAATTTGCAGAGGTACTGGCCATAATCTTCCAATCCTCCTTCGATACGGGGGTGGTGCCAGAGGACTGGAGAATTGCAAATGTTTCACCCTTATTCAAAAACAGGTGTAAGGATAAACCCAACTACAGGCCAATCAGTTTAACCTTAGTAGTGGGGAAGCTTTTAGAAATGATAATCAGGGACAAAGTTTTTTAGACTGGAGGAAGGTATACAATAGTGATCCCCCAGGGTTTGGCATAGTATGCAAAATCGCCTTAACTATGAAATTGGCTAAGTGGCAGGAAACAGAGAGTCGTGGTGAACAGTTATTTTTCAGACTGGAGGAAGGTATACAGTGGTGTTCCCTAGGGGTCAGTATTAGGACCACTGCTTTTCTTGATATATATTAATGACTTGGACTTGGGAGTACAGGGCACAATTTCAAAATTTGCAGATGACACAAAACTTGGAAGTATAAGAATACATAGACAGGCTGGTGAAATGGGTGGACACGTGACAGATGAAATTTAACGCAGAAAAGAGCGAAGTGATACATTTTGGTAGGAAGAATGAGAAGAGGCAATATAAACTAAAGGGTACAATCCTAAACAGGGTGCATGAACAGAGAGACCTGGGGGTATAGGTGCACAAATCATTGAAGGTGGCAGGGCAGGTTGAGAAAGCGGTTAAAAAAGCAGACGGGATACTGGGCTTCATAAATAGAGGCATAGAGTACAAAAGCAAGGAAGTTATGATGATCCTTTATAAAATACTGTTTCGGCCTCAACTGGAGTATTGTGTCCAAATCTGGGCGCCGCAGTTTAGGAAGGATGTGAAGGCCTTACAGAGGGTGCAGAAAAGATTTACGAGAATGATTCCAGGGATGAGGGACTTCAGCTACGTGGACAGACTGGAGCAGATGGGGTTGTTCTCCTTAGAGCACAGAAGGTTGAGAGGTGATTTGATAGAGGTGTTCAAAATCATGAGAAGTCTAGCCAGAGTAGAGAGAAACTGTTCCCATTGGTGGAATGGTCAAGAACCAGAGGACACAGATTTAAGGAGATTGGCAAAAGAACATACGAATTAGGAGCAAGAGTAGGCCACTCGGCCCTTCGAGCCTGCTCCGCCATTCAATAAGATCATGGCTGATCCAATTACTCGCATTCCCGCCTACCCCCGATAACCTTTCACCCCTTTGCTTATCAAGAATCTATCTACCTCTGCCTTAAAAATATTCCAAGACTCTGCTTCCAGCGCCCTCTGAGGAAGAGAGTTCCAAAGACTCACGACCCTCTGTGAAAACATTTCTCCTCATCTCTGTCTTAAATGGGCAACCCCTTATTTTTAAACAGTGACCCCTAGTTCTAGATTCTCCCACAGGAGGAAACATCCTCTCCACATCCACCCTGTCCAGACCCCTCAGGATCTTATATGTTTCAATTAAGTCAGCTCTTATTCTTTGAAACTCTAGCAGATACAAGCCTAGCCTGTCCAACCTTTCCTCACAAGACAACCAGCCTATTCCAGGTATTAGTCCAGTAAGCCTTCTCTGAACTGCTTCCAATGCATTTACATCCTTCCTTAAATAAGGAGGCCAATACTGTACACAGTACTCCAGATGTGGTCTCACCAATGCCCTGTATAACTGAAGCATAACCTCCCTACGTTTGTATTCAATTCCCCTCGCAATAAACAATAACATTCTATTAGCTTTCCTAATTACTTGCTGTACCTGCAATAGTAACTTTTTGTGATTCATGCACTAGGACACCCAGATCCCTCTGCATCTCACAGCTTTGAAATCTCTCACCATTTAGATAATATGCTTCTTTTTATTCTTCCTGCCAAAATGGACAATTTTACATTTTCCTACATTGTACTCCATTTGCCAGATCTTTGCCCACTCACTTAACTTATCTCTATCTCTTTGTAGCCTTCTTATGTCCTCTCACAATTTACTTTCCTACCTATCTTTGTGTCATCAGCAAATTTAGCAACCATACCTTCGGTCCCTTCATCCAAGTCATTTATATAAATTGTAAAAAGTTGAGGCTCCAGCACTGATCCCTATGGCACACCACTCGTTACATCTTGCCATTCAGAAAATGACCCATTTATGCCACTCTCTGTTTCCTGTTAGCTAGCCAATCTTCTATCCATGCCAATATGTTACCCCCTACACCATGAGCATTTATTTTCCACAATAACCTTTGATGTGGCACCTTATTAAATGCCTTCTGGAAATCTAAGTACAGTACATCCACCTGTTCCCCTTTATCCACAGCACATGTTACTTCCTCAAAGAACTCCAATAAATTGGTTAAGCATGATTTCCCTTGCACAAAACCATGTTGACTCTGCCTGATTACTTTGAACTTTTCTAAATGCCCTGCTATAACGTCTTTAATAGTAGCTTCTAACATCTTCCCTATGACAGACGTTAAGCTAACTGACCTGTGGTTTCCTGCTTTCTGTCTCCCTCCCTTTTTGAATAAAGGAGTTACATTTGCTATTTTCCAATCTAATGGAACCTTCCCCGAATCTAGGGAATTTGGGAAAATTAAAACCAACGCATCAACTATCTCACTAGCCACTTCTTTTAAGACCCTAGGATGAAGTCCATCAGGACCCATGGACTTGTCAGCCCGCTGCTCCAACAATTTGCTCAGTACCACTTCCCTGGTGATTATAATTTTCTTGAGTTCCTCCCTCCCTTTCATTTCCTGATTTACAGCTATTTCTGGGATGTTACTTGTATCTTCTATAGTGAAGACCGATGCAAAATACCTGTTCAATTCAACTGCCATCTCCTTATTTTCCATTATTAATTCCCCAGACTCGCTTTTTATAGGACCAATGCTCACTTTGATAACTCTTTTCTTTTTTAAATATCTATAGAAAATCTTACTATCTGTTTTTATATTTCTAGCTAGCTTTCTCTCGTACTCTAATTTTTCTCTCCTTATTAATATTTTAGTCATTCTTTGCTGTTTTTTATATTCTGTCCAATCTTCTGACCTGCCACCCATCTTTGCGCAATTATATGCTTTTTCTTTAAGTTTAATACTAGCTTTAACTTTTTTAGTTAACCACAGATGGTGGGTCCTCCCCTTGGAATTTTTCTTTCTTGTTGCAATGTATATATTCTGTGTATTTTGAAATATCCCCTTAAATGTCTGCCACTGCAACTCTATTGACCTAGCCCTTAACCTAATTTGCCAGTTCACTTTAGCTAGCTCTGCTTTCATGCCCTCATAATTACTCTTATTTAAGTTTAAAATACTAGTCTTGGACCCACTCTTCTCTCTCAAACTGAATGTAAAATTCAATCATATTATGATCGCTGATACCTAGGGGCACCTTCACAATGAATTCATTAATTAATCCTTTATTGTTGCACAATACCAGGTCTAGTATGGCCTGCTCTCTGGTTGGCTTCAGAATGTGCTGTTGGAAGAAACTATCCCGAAAACATTCCATGAGCTCCTCATCTATGCTACCTTTGCCCATCTGATTTTTCCAGTCTATATGCAGATTAAAATCCCCCATGATTATTGCCGTACCCTTCGGACAAGCTCCCAATATTTACTCCTTTATACTCCATCCTACCATGTGGTTACTGTTAGGGGGCCTGTTCACCACTCCCACAAGTGACTTCTTGCCTTTATTATTTCCCATCTCTACCCAAACCGCTTCAAACCCTGGTTTCCTGAACTTAGGTCATCCCTCTCTATTGTGCTAATACCATCATTAATTAACAGAGCCACCCCTCCACCTTTTCCCACCTTCCTGTCCTTCCTAAATGTCATATAACCTTCAATATTCAGGTCCCAATCTATGTCATCCTGCAGCCATGTTTCTGTAATGGCTATCAGATCATATTTATTTATTTCTATTTGCACTATCAGTTCATCTGTTTTGTTTCGAATGCTACATGCATTCAGATGCAGAGCCTTTAGTTTTGTCCTTTTATTATTTTTGTAACCTGTAGCCTTATCTGATATATACTTAGATTTGTACTCTCTATCCCTTCCTGTCACGGTCTGTTTATCATTTCCCATATTAATACCTTTCTCTATTACTTTGTCTCTAATCTTTGAATTACCACATCTTCCCAAATTTGATCCCATGCCCCCAGTATTTAGTTTAAAGCCCTCTCTACCACCCTAGTTATACGACTTGCTAGAACACTGGTCCCAGCATGGTTCAGGTGAAGACCGTCCCAACGATACAGATCCCAATTTCTCCAGTACTGGTGCCAGTGCCCCAGGAATTGAAGCCCATTTCTCCCACACCAGTCTTTGAGCCACGCATTCATCTCTCTAATTTTATTCACCCTATGCCAATTTGCTCGTGGCTCAGGTAATAATGCAGACATTATTACCCTTGAGGTTCTGCTTTTTTATTTAGCCCCTAACTGCTCATACTCTCTCAGCACAACCTCTTTCCTAGTTCTACCTATGTCGTTGGTACCTACATGGACCACGACCACTGGCTCCTCCCCCTCCCACTGCAAGTTCCTCTCCAGCACAGAGCAGATGCCCCGAACCCTGGCACCGGGCAGGCAACACAGCCATCTGGACTCTCACTCTTGGCCACAGAGAACTGTATCTATCCCCCTGACTATGCTGTCCCCAATTACCACTACATTCCTATTAACTCCCCCTGCTTGAATGGCTTCCTGTACCTCAGTGCCATGGTCAGTTTGCTCATCCACCTTACAGCCACCACTTTCATCCATACAGGCCGCAAGAACCTCAAACCTGCTGGACAATTGCAAAGGCTGAGGCTCCTCCACCTCCTGGGTCTCCATACCTGCCTCACTTGCAATCACATCCTCCTGTCCCTGACCACTGACCAAATCAGAAGACCCTATCCTAAGGAGTGTGACTGCCCCTTGGAATAAAGTGTCGAGGTAACTTTCCCCCTCCCTGATGCATCATAGAGTCCGCAGCTCGGCTTCCAGCTCATCAACACTGAGCCGAAGCTCCTCAAGCCGCAGACACTTACTGCAGACGTGTTTCATCCTGGATCACACTGGTATCCAGGAGCTCCCACATACTGCAGTGACAACACATCACCTGCCCTGCCATCTTCAGTGAGTCTTAATTAATTTATTTTTATTAATTAATAATTAACAAACCCTACTACACCTAATAAGGTTTATTACTGCTAGTAAACTAGTACTAATGAAACCTTACAATTACTAATACATTTCCTGGGCTTTGAAAGATAAGGGAAGTGAGCAAAATGCTCACCAATCAATCACTTTCCCTTTTCCCTGCGATGTCACCTTTTATTTTTCTCCAGATGCTGTTGGGGGGTGTCACAGAGCCAAACTCCCACTGGTTCTCTGTCCCCTCTTGTGTAGCTTTTTAACTTCTGCTCTCCTGGAAGCTGACAAAGATAGAAAAAGAAAGGAACAACTCCTTCATTCGCCAAACTCGCAGCTTTACAGTCTGTTCCAAACTGCACTCCCTGACAAACTGCACTCTAGCCTCCCTTATTTATATTGCTGAGATTTAAATAAGTGAGCTCTTTGGCAGTTACAGACCCAGATTAGACCATTTAATGAATTAATTACTCTCACCTGCTCTCCAGCACAGAGCTTGCTTAGCCCTGCCCAAGCCTGGAAGAAACTTAAAACTTGAAACAGTAAATTTAAATTTCAGTTAAATGCTAATTGCAAGCATACAAGACTAGATTTTATTTAAAAAAGAGATTAACCTTTAAGATTCACTCCCTCACTCACCAAACTCGCAGCTTAACACTCTGTTCCGAGCTGCACTCCGTGACCAAAGGCGACATGAGGAAAGACTTTTTAACGCAGCAATTGGTTAGGATCTGGAATGCACTCCCTGAAAGGTGATGGAGACAGACTCAATCATGGCTATCGAAAGGGAATTGGATAAGTACCTGAAGGAAAAAAATGCAGGGCTACAGGGAAAGGGTGGGGGAGTGGGACTAGCTGAAGTGCTCTTGCAGAGAGCCCACAAGGGCTCGATGGGCCGAATGGCCTCCTCCTGCGTTGTAACCATTCTATGATTCTATGATTCTGTGCTGTTTTCTGTAAACGCATGACTATGCATTGAGGATTGGAGTTGGAAGAGGCACAGCAACAATGAAGAATTATGTGAAGTTGAGGGAGAACTGGAAGTTGGAGGGGCAGCAAAACACTTGGCAGCCAAAGAGGCCACCGAGCAGTTGATCTCTCAATGCTTTCGCTGATCTGCTCAATCCACTCACCTAAAAAGTGACCAAAAACAGCCCCCCACATTAACAGTCCTGTTACCCTCTTCACTGCTCCCTTCGCTCTGCATTAAAGAACAGTCAAATCATTCAGCCAACCTTATATTACTCACACACCAATAATGCAGGCTAACTAGTTGCAATGGAAAGAGATCATACACCAAACTCCCAAATGTGAAAAAGAGGACGACTTTATTTGCAAACAGAAGATTAAACTAAAATCTTTTGACACCCAAGTACTCATCCGATAGTGCTTGTTTTGTAGGTTTCCTTACTCTATCATCCCTACGTGGTGCTCCCCCTGTTGAATCCGTGAATCTTAAGGTATGGTGTTCTTCAATAAATAGACGGAGACTGCAGATCAACAATCAACAGGTGTTTACTGGATGAGGGTAGTCTAAAAACTAACAGTACAGAGGCCTGCTCAAGGCTCATATACAGGTGTGGTCACTGCCGGTACTACAGTATACAGGAGCTGTAAAAGTAGTTCTCTTTTAAAGGTACATACACCACAATTCCTCCCCTTTTAGATTAACAGTACCATAACATTCAAGTAACAGTTAATACTTTAACATGCACATTAACTGAAATAGTCCATTTATAAATACAATCTTTGGGGCGGCTTCCTGATCCTTCCTGGATAGCGCCTTTCCTGAGTGTCTTGTTCTTGGTGCGGAGGCGATTCAGGCCCCCTGTTGTCGGTTAGTTCATCAGTTTCCGCTGCTACTGTTTCTGGGGTAGATGCTACCGGTATGTCGGGTTCATCCCCAGGTATGCGAGGCATGGGGTTGACTTGTTCCTGTGACGCTAGGATCTGGTCGACATGGCGTCTCACAATGTTCTCCCCGACATCCACTGTGTATATTAGTGGCCCCTGCCGTGTGCATATCGTTCCGGGTTGCCATTTCTCTGTTCGGTAGTTGTGGGCCAAGACTGGTTGTCCTACATTGAAGCTCCTTGCCGGCTTCTCATTGATGTGCTGGAATTGATTATTCTCAACATTTCTTCGCACATTTGGTCTGAGCAAATCCAGACGAGATCTCAACCTTCAGTTAAAGAACACCATGGCCGGGGTCTGGTTGGTAACTGCATGTGTCGCATTTCTGTAGGCTAACAGGAAATTGTCCACCTTATGCTGCAGTGGAATGTCATCATCGCACATGGCCCTTACTGCCTTTTTGAAGGTTTGTACGAACCTCTCAGCCAATCCATTTGTGGCTGGATGATACGGGGCGAATGTGTAATGCCTTACCCCATTCCTTCTCATAAATTTCTGAAACTCCTCGGACACAAACTGTGGTCCGTTATCAGTGCAAATCTGCTCTGGCAAGCTGTTCCTGGCAAATATGGTCCGTAGGACTGCAATCGTTTTCTCCGTAGTGGTGGAGGACATTTTGATCACCTCAGGCCATTTCGAGTGCGCATCCACTGCTATTAAGAACATTGAGTCCATGAATGGACCAGCAAAATCAATATGCACCGTTGCCATGGAGAGGAGGGCCACTCCCATGGGTGTAGAGGGGCATGTGGTGGTGCATTTTGGACCTTCTGGCATCCTGAACAGCTCTTTGTTAGGTCCTCGATTTGTTGATCGATCCCCGGCCACCACACATAAGCCCTAGCAAGGCTTCTCATTTTCACCCCTCCCAGATGGCCTTTGTGAAGCTCATTGAGCACTCTCTCCCTTAACTTGGGTGGAATTACCACTCGGCATCCACACATCACTGTCCCCTGGCATACTGACAGCTGTTCTCTTCTGGATGAGAATGCTGGCAACAGTGAGTCGCCATGTGTTGGCCATCCCTTCACCGTCAAATCATATACCCGAGAGAGTGTCGGATCATTTCGGGTCTCCTTCTCTATATCCGCGTTAGTTACTGGCAAGCGTTCAATTATCGACGAATAAAATATTTCGACAGGGTCCACTGCTGGTGCTTCTTCCGCAGAAGGCAGTGGCAAGCGTGATAGCCCATCAGTGTTTCCATGCTGTTTCGTGCCCTTATACTCTATTTCATATTGGTTCGCCCCTAGAAAAAGGGACCATCTTTGTAGCCGTTGTGCAGTCATCACCGGAACGCCCTTCTTTGGATTAAAGATGGAGACAAGTGGTTGGTGGTCAGTCAGCAAGGTGAACTTCTGCCCATGCAGATAGTGGTTCAATTTTTTTACTCCCCATACTAGGCTGAGGGCCTCCCTGTCAATCTGGGCGTAGTTGCGCTCGGCTGAGGTTAGTGACCGAGACGCAAAGGCTACTGGCCTCTCCAACCCGTCTGGGAATTTGTGCGACAGCACCGCTCCAATACCATAGGGTGATGCATCACACGCCAACTGAATTGGTAGTGCTGGGTTAAAATGGGCCAACACCTCTTTTGATGTGATCAATTCTTTGCACTTCTGGAAAGCTCGTTTACATTCGTCATTCCACTTCCATGGTACCCCCGTTTGCAGTAGGGTGTTCAGTGGGTGTAATACTGTAGACAAATTTGGTAAGAACTTATAGTAGTCGTTCACCAGCCCGAGGAACGACCTCAGTTGTGAAACATTTTCCGGTGCTGGAGCCTTGACTACTGCCTCAATCTTTTCAGGGGACTTATGTAACCCCTCTTCATCAATAACGTGGCAACAATACGAGATCTGCTTCTGGAAAAACTCGCACTTGTGGCGATTAGCTCGTAGCCCATATTCCTTCAATCTAGTGAGCACCTTCTCCAGGTTGGTGAGGTGATCACTGTCATTTTCGCCCGTGACCAGGATGTCGTCCAAATAACACTGGGTCCCTGGAATCCCTTGCAGGACTTGATCCATTGCCCTTTGCCAAATAGCCGGAGCCGATGCTACCCCGAACACCAGCCGGTAGTATTGGTAGAGACCTTTGTGAGTGTTGATTGTGAGGTATTGTTTCGAGGCTTCTTCTACCTCCATTTGCAGGTACGCCTGGGCCAGATCAATCTTAGTGAAGCATTTTCCTCCAGGTAGCGAGGTGAAAATATCTTCAATCCGCGGAAGCAGATATTGTACCGTGTGAAGGACTGGGTTCACTGTCACCTTAAAGTCCCCACAGATGCGAACCTTCTTTGGTTCCCCAGGCGTATTACTCAACGACCTCTTCATTACAGGAACGATGGGTGTAGCCCACTCGCTCCAGTCCACTTTGGACAGTACTCCAGAGCGTTCCAACCCTTCCAGCTCTGCTTCGACGGCTGGGCGGATCGCATAAGGCACTGGTCTGGCCTTAAAAAACTTTGGGCTTGCATTTTCCTCTATTTTAATCGTCGCTGTTATGCCTTTTAGTGTTCCGAGTCCCTCCTGGAACACTTCTTGTGCATCAGTTAGCATTTTTGACAGTCGTCCAGGTGTGACGTCGTCATCCTTTTTGGCCTCAACCTTCAGTGCCTGTATGGAATGCCAATCTAATTGTATCTTCCGGATCCATTCACGTCCTAGTAGTGGTGGTCCTCCATCTGGCAACACATATAGGTCAATTTTTGGTATTTCCTGGCCGTTGTATATCACGTTCTCCCTTATTTTTCCTTTGGGATAGACTTTTTGCCCCGTGTACGTCTTCAAGACAATCTCTGTAGCTTTCAAGGGTATATGTGAGAATAGCCGCTTGTAGTCCCTTCGGTTTATGACTGTTAGGGCTGATCCTGTGTCCAATTCCATTTTCACTTGGACTCCGTCTATCTTAAGCGTGACCCAGATAGTCTGGTGATCCTTCATTTTGATTACATTATGTAGTTTCAGACAACCCAGCTCCTTGCTTCCGGAGTCTGTATCACTTTTCTGTTCATCTGAACTACTGTCCATCACCTTATGTACCATTTTTTACTTCTCCTGTGGAGATTTCTTGCTGCTGGTTTTCTTCCCTGACCTGCAGACTCTTGCTATGTGTCCTGCTTTTCCACACTGTCTGCACACTTGGTCCTTGAACCAACAATCCTTCTGGTCGTGTGTTGTTCTGCCGCAGCGATAACACTTCCCTGCTCCATATGGCATTTCATTGGTGCCATATTCTTGTGGTCTCCGTCGTATCTCTGCAGCGCCCCGTGCGGCTGCTTCGTGTGATACTGCCATGCTGAAAGCCTTGTCCAGCGTAAGATCCTTTTCTGATAGAAGCCGTTTCTGGGTTCCTTCACTTTGAAGCCCACACACAAACTTGTCCCTTAACGTATCTGCTAGTCCCATTCCAAACTGGCAGTGTTTCGATAGCTTGTGCAGTTCCCTTAAATACTCAACATTACTTTCGTCTTTATGCTGGTTCCTTTTGTTGAACTTAAATCTTTCTGCTATCAGCAGCGGTGTGGGGTTTAAGTGGTCCTGTAGGATTTCCACTATGCTTTCGAAATCCTTATTCACTGGCTTCTCTGGGGTTATTAGGTTTCGCAGTAAGCCATATGTTTTTGTACCCATGGAATTCAACAAAACCAGTGCTTTCCTGGCATCTGGCACTTCATTCGCCTTGCAGTACACCTCAATGCGTTCCACATATGTTGCCCAATCTTCGACTTCATTGTCGAACGCTGTGACACTGCCACTCTTCGGCATCCCTGGGTGTGGTTAGACTGGCTAAAATGGCATCTCCCGCGCTCTCCCTTCTTCTCCGCTGGCTCAAAATGGCATCTCCCGCGCTTTCCTTTCTTCCCGTGCTCGCCCTTCTTCTCCGCTGTGGCTTCAAAAATGGCGTCTCCCGCGCTCTCCCTTCTTCTCTGCGGCTCAAATGGTGTCTCCCGCGCTTTCTTTCTTTCCCCGCGAACGCTGCACAGCCCTTGAGCCCTGGCTGCGCGCTGCGCATTCTCCTGTGCGCCTCTCTCGTTGCCGCCGCACGGTCCTGAACCCCGGCTGTGCTTTACCCTCTCTCTCTTTTTGTTTTCCATTGACGCCACTCGGTCTTCAACCCCCGGCTGCGCCCTGTGCACTTTACCCTCTCTCTTACCCCGTCGACGCTGCTCGGCCTTTTCTGTGCCGTCGGTCGGCTCCAGCCACCGTTGTCTGGGAAGGGTCTGCGCTGTACCTGTTGCCAGCCTGTTGCTGGATCATCGTGGCTGGAGAACCAAGCCCAGCTCTCAACAGCCTCCCCTGCGATGTTCACTCTCTGCCGGATGACTGGGCGGTTGCTCGTGGTCGATGCCCGTGCTTCTGGCCTCGACTTTCTTCCACTGTCCTCCCGGAGCGAATCCTTGGGAGGAAATGCAGAGTTTCAGGTAGATTCGAATCGACCTCGTCGCCACTGTTGAATCCGTGAATCTTAAGGTATGGTGTTCTTCAATAAATAGATGGAGACTGCAGATCAACAATCAACAGGTGTTTACTGGATGAGGGTAGTCTATAAACTAACAGTACAGATGCCTGCTCAAGGCTTATATACAGGTGTGGTCACTGCCGGTACTACAGTATACAGGAGCTGTAAAAGTAGTTCTCTCTTAAAGGTACATACACTACACCCCCCATGGCTTCATTAGAGCTGGTGGAAGACTTCTGTTTCTCCTGTGGGGATTCTTGAGGTGTCCGTGGCCAGCAACTCCTGGGTGCTCGAGCCTGAGAGGGCCCGGCTGCAGGATGCTGCACTTCGGCTTCTGTTGGGACAGTCTGGTCCAACTGGCTTTCTGGCACTGTATTGGATATAGGTTGAGCGGTGGTGAGGGAACAAATGTTCTGACAGGCTGCGTACAGTTTTGGTGTCCATACTTAAGAAAGGACATACTTGCTCTCGAGTCAGTACAAAGAAGGTTCACTCGGTTAATCCCGGGGATGAGGGGATGGACATATGAGGAGAGGTTGAGTAGATTGGGAATCTACTCATTGGAGTTCAGAAGAATGAGAGGCGATCTTATTGAAACATATAAGATTGTGAAGGGGTTGGATCGGGTGGATGCAGGGAAGATGTTCCCGATGATGGGTGAAAATAGAACTAGGGGGCATAGTCTTAGAATAAGGGGCTGCTCTTTCAAAACTGAGATGAGGAGGAACTACTTCAGTCAGAGGGTGGTAGGTCCATGGAATATGCTGCCCCAAAAAACTGTAGAAGCTACATCATTACATAAATATAAGACAGAAATAGACAGTTTCCTAGAAGTAAAGGGAATTAAGGGTTATGGGGAGCGGGCAGGAATTTGGACATGAGTCTAGGTTCGGATCGGTCATGGCCCTGTGGGTAGGGGAGCGGGCCCAGGGGCCGTGTAGCCTGATCCTGCTCCTATTTCGTGTGTCTAATTCTGTTAGATGCAGGAGATGGTTCTGTGATAGTGGATTGGCAGTTAGGATCAGATCAGCCATGATCTTATTGAATGGCGGAGCAGGCTCGAGGGGCCGATTGGCCTAATCCTGCTCCTATTTCTTATGTTCTTATGTTCTTATGAGAGGGCAACACATGGCACACCACTGTCACTCGCCTGGGCCTGGGGCTCATTGCTTCCACTAATCTGTGGGAGGGCAGTGTGCTTGAAAGCCCCTATACACTTGTTTCTCAAATCTTCCCATGGTGGATGCCTGTCTCTCCAAGGCAGAGCAGGGTATGCATAGTAACTGTTTGAGATTCCACGAAAGCTGCAGAGCATGTGAATGTGGTCTCCTGCTGTGAGGACCCAGCTGCAGCATTCCTGGATATGGCCACAATCTCCAATGTAGACTGCAGAGTGTTGATGCCATGTAAGATGACACCACTCAAGCTGGAAGCAGACTCCTTCATATTTTCAGCCATGGTGATGAACCTCCTTGGCAGGATTTCATGCACATCATACAACTGCTTGTACATCATACAATTGCTGGGCTTCTGAAGTCCACGGGGGAAAAATTCGATTGATTAGCGCCTCCCATTTCCTAAGAGGGCGCTAATGAGGCGCAAATCAACTAACGCCCAGGCGCGGCGCTGTTTGCGTCGCTCGCAAAATTGACCAGACATTTTGCGGCGGCGCTAAACACTACCACCATGATCTCCTGCGCCCGCAGATCGTGATGTCAGTCGAGCGTGCAATGCCCCGGTAGCGCCCCGGACCGGATATTGAGTGGCTCCCCCTGTCTTTCCGCCTGCCGCTAGCAACGACAGGTAGAGGGGAACGTTTTGCAGTCAGGAAGGGACTGGGGGAGCACTAGTTAAAGGTGGCTTCTTCCTGCCTTTTTTGTTCAGTGACATTTTTGCACCAGGCATTCTGAGAGAGAGAGAGCGGCTTCTGGAGAGATTCAATGCTGTGTGAAGGAGTTTTGGGTACTGAGCAGCACTTTGCAGGTTCTTTTTGATTTGACCTTCCTTGCATCGATTTAGAAGAGACTTTGGGGGCTGCACTGATTCGGGGCGTCGTCCTACACTTGCAGAATCAGAGGCATCAGAGACGCAGAGAGAGAGACTGGCAAACATGGCCAGAGGGAATAGGGCTAACAGGCCTCTGCACAGGAGACCTTACTCTCCCAAGGTATTCCGGGAACAATTCTCCTACATTCATTTGTCTGAGGAGCAGTGTTTGCGCAGGCTGCGCTTCAGCAAGGAGGTGGTCACTGAGCTCTGCCACCTGCTGCAACCAGATCTGCAGCCTCAACTGAGGACCAGGATGTCTCTGTCAATGGCAGTGAAGGTGACAGTGGCTCTGAATCTTTATGCCAGCGGCTCCTTTCAAGCTTCTATTGGGGACATCGCCAATATCTCCCAGTTCACTGTCCATTGCTGTATCCAGGAGGTGACAAATGCCCTGTATAAAAGGAGACACCAGTACATCTCTTTCCCCATGACCCGGGCCAAACAGCATGAACGCGCATGTGGCGTTGCTATGATAGCGGGCTTCCCCATGGTGCAAGGTGCCATTGACTGCATCCATGTTGCATTGCGGGCACCGCATGAAAATGCAGAAGGTTTCGGAAACCGCAAGGGCTACCACACCTTAAATGTGCAGTTGGTCTATGACCACAGACAGCTGTCAATGCCCGCTATCCTAGTAGCAGCCATGATGCTTTCATCCTGCGCCTGACTGGTGTGCCAGACCTTTTCCAGGCACCACATTACCCAAGTGGATGGCTCCTTGGGGACAAGGGTTATCCACTCTGCACCTGGCTGATGACACCACTCCGTAACCCCAACACCCCTGTCGAGCTGCAGTATAATGAGAGCCATATCATCACCAGGAACATAATTGAGCAGGCGATCGGCATGCTCAAGCAATGGTTCCGCTGTCTGGACCACTCAGGAGGAGTCCTGCAGTACTCAACTGAGCGAGTCTCCCTCTTCATAGTTGTGTTCTGCATGCTTCACAACCTGGCAATCCTGAGGACCTAGCCAATGCCACCAGGGATTGGTGCACCACCTGAGGAGGAGGAGGAGGAAGAGGAGGAAGAGGATGAGGAGGATGACCAGCAACAGCACCAACATGGGAGGGAGGCGCACAATGTTGCCACTGCAAGGGCCGTCCATCAACGGCTGATAACCAGCCGCTTCTAGGCTCCTACTCAGAAAATGACTTCTGGCATGGAGAATAACATCCTGGAAAGCAACCCGCAACCCATATTGCCGGCCAAAGCTGGAATGATTCCAAAGGCCAAAAATGAACATTTTGAATACAACAACTATTTTATTTAACAAACTCTGTGTGTGTAATTTATTCATGACAAACAATTAGAAACAAACACAACAAATCATGAATTAACAGAACTGGTTCTCACAAGCTGGAGAAAAATGCCAAAACAGTAAACAAATGTAATCACACGAACCTCGACCTTTACTACAAACATTCCCACCATTTATTTAGACCTCCTACTGTTTGCCCTTCGAGGGTGATCTCCATCCCCTGCGCACTTCCCCCTGTGCCCATCCTACTGTTCCTCCGTAATGGAGCCCCAGTGGCTGCAGCAAGGCTGGTGGAAGGCTGCTGAATGTCAGATGCTGAGACTACAGATGCCCTTGAAGGACACTCTTGACCAGCTCTGGGCCTGCAGGCTGCAGATTGCACCAACTCTGCATGGGCAGCAGCAGTCTGGGCTACAGGCGGTGGCAAGTGCAATGGGGAAGTGACAGTGGTGGGAGCAGGAATGCTGTCATCCTGAGAGAGCACAGCACCTTCCTGCTCGACCGACACACTGGCACTCCCATGGGGCAGCACCTCAGCATCCAGAGCAATCTGCTCGAGCACAGATTGCTGGCCTGCTGCGGCACCGTGAGAGCCCTGGTGCAATGTGGCCGAATCAGCAATGATGGCAACAGCCAGTGCTTGCGTTGCCTCAATCCGAGACTGCATGAGAGCAGTGTGAGATTGGATGACAGCAGCCAGTGACTGAATTGCAGCACTAAGCCGTTGCATTGCGTCTGCCTGTGCTGCAGCGGAGTGCTCCACACTCCTTGCCAGTCCATCAATACTTTCGGGCACCCTTGCCATTGCATCCAAGAGCTCAGTGTGCATGCTCAAGGCCTGGCTATTCATTTCCGCAATGACGCGCTCCTCCTCTGCGTCCAGTGCAGCAGGACTTGCTAGCCTACTCGCCCGCCGGAGAGATGGCCCATGAGCTTCCCTACCCCCATCGCATTGCTGCAGCCCGCTGGGTCCCAGAGTTTCGTCCTCATCAGACCCTTCCCCCCTGCTACCCTCCATGGAAGGCGTGGTCCCATTGTGGGCATGGGCTCCCTCGGGAGACGCAGGCGCTGTGGCTCCAGCTTCCTCTTCCTCCTCGCCTGCGGTGTCGCTCCCACTGGCTACATGAGTGCGTGTCTCCTCAGCTGGTGATTCACCATCTGAAAGCAGAGAGGTACAAGAATGGCTTTAGCATCAGGACATGGGGGCAGTAAGGGAGCAAGGACTGGAGACATTTAGTAACTTGGATTGAAAGTGTCAAAGGCTGGTGTTGTGAGGGACAAATGGAATGAGAGAGGAGAGAAAGCTGATGAACTTACCATTTCTGTCCCCAAGGGGTCGACCTCTCCAGCTGGCTGGCAACGTTCCTGTGCACGCCCGCCTCCAGATCGCTGAGGGTCTGCAGCTCAGCCGGTCCTCCACTCGTGCGTTGCTGCTGGCGCCTGTTGTGAGATAGCTTAGCCTGCAAGATAAAGGACGGCGTCTGAGTGAATATGCAACCATGTGCTTGCCTGATGTGCCTCCCATAGTTGAATAGCCCTTAATGTATGCAAGGTGTGGAATGTGCGTGTGTGTTTTATGAGATTGTTGTGTATGTACCTTTAAGGGAATAACTGGTCTCAGACTGCAGTACCGGCAGTGACCACTCCTGTATAAAAGGCCCTAGCAGGCTTCTGTAGTTTCAGTTTCCAGGTTGTCTCCATTCAGTAAAGACTTGTTATAATCAACTGCTGCAGTCCGTGTCTCAATTATACACAGACATAATACTGGCGACGAGTAAGAATCGAACTTCCTGCAACTTGGCAGCAGCTCAGGCGACGTTATTGAAGGTCGAAGCCAGAAGAAATTTAAAAAAAATAATCCAAATCATCGAGTTGGGGAGTGCAGGAGAGACTGTCGAGAGCCAGGCTTGGTTCTCCAGTCTGTGGTTTCCCAGCTGGTCGGGCTGGTGGCAGGTCGTGCACTGATTCTTCCTGGGCTGCGGCGGGCTGGGGCTCAATCGGGTGGCTCTGCAACGGGGCCGGGCAGCGAGTCGGGAAGTAAAGAGAGAGAGAGAGGGTGGAGCACACAGGGCACGGCCGGTGTTTCAAAGCCGGGCAGCGTTCGGACCTAAGAAGAGGGACGGAAGTGTCCCAGAGGGTCCGCTCCACGACGGGAACGGTTCTTCAATTAACGGAGCAAAAATTGAAGCGCGATAGAAAAATAAAAATACCGCGGAGAGCAGCGGCAGTGGCGGGAAAGCGTGGGAGGCACCATCTTAACACGGCGGGGAAGAAGGCAAAGCGCGGGAGGCACCATCTTAGATTTTCAAGATGCCAAAAACTGGCGATATCACTGCCTTCGATAATGCAATAGAAGACTGGACCACGTATGTGGAAAGAGTCGAGGTATATTGCGAGGCAAACGAAATAGCCGATGAGAAAAAGGCATCGGTATTGCTAAATTTAATGGGCGCAAGAACGTACGGCCTATTGCGGGACCTGATTACTCCAGCCAAACCGAAGGCGAAGAGTTTTAACGAAATTGTTGCTATCCTACAGGAACACCTAAATCCTACACCGCTGCTGATAGCAGAAAGATTTAAATTCCACAGGCGAAATCAGCATAAAAATGAGAGCAATGCTGATTACCTTACGGAACTACGCAAGCTATCAAAGCACTGCCAGTTCGGAGCAGGACTGGCAGATACCTTACGGGACAAATTTGTCTGTGGACTCCTGAGTAAAGGAACCCAGAAGAGGTTACTCTCAGAGAAAGAGCTGACGCTAGATAAGGCTTTCAGCGTGGCAGTATCGTACGAAGCAGCAGCAAAGGGAGCTGCGGAAATACAACAAAAGCCACAGGAATACGGCACCCACGAAATGACACGGGGATTTGCAAAATGTTATCGCTGCGGCAGAACAAACCATGACCAGAAGGATTGCTGGTCCAAGGACAAAATATGCAGGCAATGCGGAAAAATGGGACACATTGCACGAGTTTGCAGGTCTGGGAAGAAGACCAACGACAACAAAAAGGCTACTAAGGAACCGTACAGGAAAGTACAAAAGATGACGGACAGTAGTTCCGAAGACCAGATGAGCGATAGTGAATCGGGGAACAAGAGACTAAGCTGTCTCAAACTTCACAACGTAATCGCAAAAGAGGATCACCGAACCATTTGGGTCACCCTCACAATAGCAGGGTCCCAAGTCAAAATGGAATTGGATGCAGGATTAGCTCTAACCGTCATGAATCGACGAGACTACGAGCGGCTATTCTCACACATACCCTTGAGAGAGACATCCATTGTCTTGAGGACGTATACGGGGCAAAAGTATACCCCAGAGGAAAAATAAGGGTGCCTGTCGTATACAACGGCAAGAAAATACGGAAATTGTATCTCTACATTCTGCAAGATGGTGGACCACCGTTATTGGGACGTGAATGGATCAGAAAGATAAGTTTAGACTGGCACTCCATTCAGGCACTGACGGTGGCTGGTAAAAAGGATGATGCCGTCACTCCTGGACGATTGTCAACAATCTTAGCTGACGCCAAAGAGGTATTTCAACAAGAACTGGGCACTCTTAAAGGCGTAACCGCCTCGATAAAAATAGAGGAGAATGCAATTCCCAAGTTTTTCAAAGCAAGACTGGTACCATATGCAATTCGCCCAGCCGTCGAGTCAGAGCTGGAGAATCTGGAGAATGCAGGCGTGTTATCTAAGGTAGACTGGAGCGAGTGGGCGACACCCATCTAGAAGAAAACGTTAAACAATAAGTCTGAGGAGCCAAGGAAGGTTCGCATCTGTGGGGACTTCAATGTGACGGTGAACCCAGTCCTTCACACAGTACAATATCCTCTTCCAACGTTAGAAGATACCTTCGCCTCACTATCTGGGGGGAAGCGTTTTACAAAAATTGACCTAGCACAAGCATATTTGCAGATGGAGGTTGAAGAATCCTCTAGGAAATATCTCACGATAAACACTCACAAAGGTCTTTACCAGTATAATCGACTGGTATTCAGAGTAGCATCAGCTCCGGCGATATGGCAAAAAGCGATGGAACAAGTCCTGCAAGGGATTCCAGGGACTCAGTGTTACTTGGACGACATCCTAGTGACAGGTGAAGATGACAGTGAACTCCTTGCCAACCTAGAGCAGGTGCTCACTAGACTACATGAACATGGGCTACGAGCCAATCGCCCCAAGTGCGAGTTTTTTAAGAAACAGATATCGTATTGTGGCCACGTGATTGATAAAGAGGGGTTGCATAAGTCCCCTGACAAAATTGAAGCGGTAGTTAAGGCTCCGGCGCCTGAAAATGTGTCGCAACTGAGGTCATTCCTCGGATTGGTGAATTACTACCATAAGTTTTTGCCGAATTTGTCCACAATTCTGCATCCACTGAACGCCCTACTACGAACGGGATTAGCATGGAAATGGAGCGATGAATGTAAGCGGACCTTTCAGAAGAGTAAGGACCTAATCACTTCAAGAGAAGTATTGGCTCACTACAACCCATCACTACCGATAAGACTGGCGTGTGATGCATCTCCCTACGGCATTGGGGCGGTACTGTCACATAAATTCCTTGATGGTTCAGAGAGGCCAATAGCTTTTGCGTCATGCTCATTAACTTCAGCCGAGCGTAACTACGCCCAGATTGACAGAGAGGCCCTCAGCCTGGTGTGGGGGGTGAAGAAATTCAATCACTACCTGCACAGTCAGAAATTTACTCTACTAACTGATCATCAACCTCTCGTCTCCATTTTCAACCCTCAGAAGGGCGTACCGATAATGACGGCACAACAGCTGCAGAGGTTGTCCCTTTTCCTAGGGGCACACCAATATGACATCGAGTACAAAGGAACTGAACAGCATGGGAATGCTGATGGATTGTCGCGTCTACTGTTGCCGACGGTGGAAGAACAACTGGCAGTGGATCCAGTGGAGTTATTCCACTCGACTATAGTCGAATGTCTCCCTGTGACGAATGCAAACATCGAAAAGGAAACACGAAATGACCCGACACTCTCCTGGGTCTATGATTTAACGATGAAGGGATGGCCAGCTCATGGCGAACCACTGCTGCCAGCATTCTCGCCAAGAAGAGAACAGCTGTCAGTGTGCAGAGGAACCTTGATGTGTGGATCCAGAGTAGTAATTTCACCCAAATTGAAGGATAGAGTGCTCAATGAGCTTCATGAGGGTCATCTGGGAGGGGTAAAAATGAAGAACTTAGCCAGAGCGTTTGTGTGGTGGCCGGGAATCGATAGAGAAATCGAAGAGATGACCAAGAGCTGTACAGGATGCCAGAAGGTCCAAAACGCCCCACCACAAGCCCCTCTACATCCATGGGAGTGGCCCTCATCTCCATGGCAAAGGGTGCACGTTGATTTTGCTGGTCCCTTTATGGACTCGATGTTTTTAATTGCGGTGGATGCACATTCAAAGTGGCCAGAGGTAATAAAAATGTCCTCAACCACCACAGAAAAAACTATCACAGTCTTACGAACCATATTCGCCAGGAATGGGCTGCCTGAACAGATTTGCTCTGACAATGGACCACAGTTTATGTCTGAAGAGTTCCGGAGGTTCTTAAAGAACAATGGTGTTAAGCATTACACATCCGCCCCATATCATCCAGCCACTAATGGATTGGCCGAGAGGTTTGTTCAAACATTCAAGAAGGCTATCAAGGCAATGTGTAATGAAGATATACCCCTACAACACAAGGTGGATAACTTCTTGTTTGCCTACCGGAATGCGACACATGCTGTTACCAACCAAACTCCAGCCATGATGTTCTTCAATCGAAGACTACGATGCCGCTTGGATTTGGTTAAGCCAAACGTCAGAAGAGATGTGGAGAACAGGCAGTTTCAGAATATGAATGAAAGGCCGACCAGGAGTTTTAAGATAGGTCAACCAGTTTTGGCCCGGGACAACCGCACAGAGAAATGGCAGCCAGGAATGATCTGTACACGGCAAGGACCTCTAATGTATACCATGGACGTTGGAGAGAGCATTGTAAGACGCCATGCTGACCAGATTCTAGAGTCACTGGAAAACGTCAACTCCACACCACGATCTGATACACCTGGCGATGAAACCGAAGTACCAATTGCATCTACCGCAGAATCGGTGATATTGGAAGCAGACGAACCAAACAACGACATTGATCCCGACTCAACCTTGCCAGAAGAACCTGATATCCCAAAGAGGCGTTATCCAGACAGAATCAGGAAGCCTCCTCAAAGACTGAACTTATAATTGCTTAACTTCAACCAATGTATCTAGCAACCGTAATTGTAATTGTAATTAGTTATTATTTAGTTGTTAAATGAATGTTATGTACTGTTTATCTAAAAGGGGAGGAATTGTTGTGTATGTACCTTTAAGGCAATAACTGGTCTCAGACTGCAGTACCGCCAGTGACCACCCCTGTATAAAAGGCCCTAGCAGGCTTCTGTAGTTTCAGTTTCCAGGTTGTCTCCATTTAGTAAAGACTTGTTATAATCAACTCCTGCAGTCCGTGTCTCAATTATACACGGACATAATAGAGATGGCCGTAAGTCTTGGATGAGTGTTGGGCATTTGGGTTTTTTAAACCTTCTGGGCACAGAGTGAAGTTGAGATGGAGGGATGTAGAGGTATTGAAAAGCAGCCACTCACCCTGACAACCCGAGTGAGGTCGTGTTGAACTTCTTCCGTCATTGGGTGTGGGTCCTGGGCACCAGGCTCCTGGAGGAGATGTGCTGAGCCACCTCCCTCCAGACCTTTCTGTATTTGCATGGCAATGGCCTCTTGCCAATCTGTGGGTAGAGTACTGCCCTTCGCCGCTCTACTGCACCAACCAGAGCCACCAAGGCCCGGTCACTGAAGCGCTGAGCTCGACCCCTGGGCCTCTCCATTGTTCTTTCCAGCAGAATTGATGAACAGGTCTGTCCAGGCTGAGATTCAAGGCTGCAATGAGCAGGGTGTGGCTGGAGAGCAAGATCGTTAGCACCTTAAGACAGGTGTGTAGCGCCTGATTTAGCGCTCCAATCACCTCCAGGTGCAATAGAGGCCAAGTTTGCAGTCGGAGGCAATAATTAGTTCCAGGCTCTAAACTTTGCGCCGGCTGATAATTGCGCCCCAAATGGGGTGATACCAAATTTCTCCCCCCACATCTCTGCATTCTTAGAAGAACTGAGAGAGGGCTTCGCCTTCCATTGAGCTGTCTCCTTGGCTGTTACTGCCATCACCCCCTTATCCTCTGCATTAGTGCTCGATGCATCACCATGTGCAGGCCCCTTTACCTTACTCTCTAATCCAGCCAGTTGCCAATCCATGTGCCGGTGCTTGGGAGTAATTGTGTGTTTCCTCAAAAATATTTTCCTCCTCTGAGGTGTCTTCTTTGGTAGATACTGGCTGTTGAGAAGGACCCAGTGGAAAGAGAAAAGGGACAAGAGTTATGATGGCATTGGGTGGCTGCACAGTTGCAGAAGACATGAATCACAATGTAATTTGATGTAGCCAAACTGGTGAATGTGCATTTTTTGAGTGCTTAATGATGGGGTACATGTAATTATCAGAATCATTGAAGTGCTTACTGCACTGAATCCATGTCCTGGGGGGACAGTCCTAGAACTGACAACCTCTGCAATCTCACTCCGTTCCTGGTGGAGAACGTGTTTGGCAGCACTCCTGGCACTGCTGGGGAACAGCAATTCACTCCGCACATTCACTTTCCACAACCACCTCTAGGGAGGCTTCTGAGAACCTGGATGTGTCGATATCTCTTTAAGAATTGTAGGGATAGCCATGATTTGTTTTAAAGAATATCAATGTTTTATTTAGGTATATTAAATAACCATTAAACTAACAGTAACATCAGGAGCTGCAAATGCTGCTTTTTTACGAGACCACACACAGAGAGGGAGAGAGACAAATAGGATCACCTGATGAGTCACCTGACGAATCCCATGACTCCGGGGCCACGTAATTACATCAAACCTGTGTCCCGGGTCAAATCTTTCCCTTCAAAAAGAAAAGAATATACTAACTATTTCAGAGTTCAAAAAACACACATAAAGGAACTTTGAGATTTGACCAAAGTAAAACACGCAATCACAAGCAGGCACTATAAAAACAAATAATCCTTCAATGGAGATGGAGGCTGACGCTATCTTCCAGACCTGCGATCAATGATTGGTCATAGAGTCATAGAGTCATAGGCCTAGAAATTGAGTTTTGGCGCAGCCAGGGCTTTAGCGCCGGAAGTTAGTGCCGGAGCTAAGTCGCGCTGGTCGGGCCCAAAATTCAATAGTTCTGCTCCCAAACGGCTGCCGGCGCTGCTGAGAGGTGTTTGCGCCTGAAAACTGGCGCTACGCGCTGAATATCGGCGCTATTCCGGTGCTGCGGCGCCCGCTGCGGTGCGGCAGGTTCGGGAAGTGCAGGCCTCCTCCTTCCCTTAAGGAGGAGCTGCCTGCACCCGGCCGCGGCCCGCGAAAATCGTTCTAAAAATGAGCCTGGCACCTCGGACAAGTGCCGGGCTTGCTTCTGTTCCGGGGGGGGGGGGGGAAGTCCGGGGAGGGAGCTGCGGCCAGGCGGCCGGCGGGAAAGCGGCCGGCCGCCGCGGGGCCTTTAATGCGCCGGCGCAAAGTCAGGTAAGACTCTGTTGCCAGAGTCTTAGTTGCGGCTGCCACGGGCGAGGCGGCCGCAACTGAATTTTGGCGCTGGGGCCCGTCGCCATGGCAACTGGGACGCTGCGCACACCGATGACGTCATCGGTGCCGGCGCAGCGCTACCGGTCTAGCGCGGTGGAAGGGCCCCAGGCAATTTCGGCGCCGGCGCCAATTGCAGCGCTAGGCCCTCTAGCGCCGCAAAAGCGGCGCTAAGGCAACTCAATTTCTAGGCCATAGAGTTTTACAGCACAGAAAGAGGCCCTTCGGCCCATCGTGTCTGCGCCGCCCATCCATCCCTGTCCAGTCTAATCCCATTTTCCAGCATTTGGTCCATAGCCCTGTATGCAATGGCATTTCAAGTGCTCATCCAAATGCTTCTTGAATGTTGTGAGGGTTCCTGCCTCTACCACCCTTTTAGGCATTGAGTTCCACATTCCAACCACCCTCTGGGTGAAAAAGTTCCTCCTCAAATCCCCTCTAAATCTCCTGCCCCTTACCCTGAATCTATGCCCCCTTGTTATTGACCCCCCTACTAAGGGGAAAAGTTCCTCTTTGTCTACCCTATCTATGCCCCTCATCATTTTGTACACCTCAATCAGGTCCCCCCTCAGCCTTCTTTGCTCCAAGGAAAACAACCCCAGCCTGTTTAGTCTTTCTTCATAGCTGAGGCGCTCCATCCCAGGTAACATCCTGGTGAATCTTCTCTGCACCCTCTCCAAAGCAATCACATCCTTCCTATAGTGAGGCGACCAGAACTGCACACAGTACTCCAGCTGTGGCCTCACCAGCGTTTTGTACAGCTCCATCATAACCTCCCTGCTCTTATATTCTATGCCTCGGCTAATGAAGGCAAGTATCCCATATGCCTTTTTAACCACCTTATCTACCTGTTCCGCTGCCTTCAGAGATCTATGTACATGTACACCAAGGTCCCTCTGACCCTCTGTACTTCCTAGGGTCCTACCACTCATTGTGTATTCCCTTGCCTTATTTGTCCGTCCAAAATGCATCACCTCGCACTTTTCAGGGTTAAATTCCATTTGCCACTTTTGCGCCCAACTGACCAACCTGTCTATATCGTCCTGTAGCCTGAGGCTTTCCTCCTTGCAATTTACCACCCCACCAATTTTCGTGTCATCTGCAAACTTACTGATCATACCTTTTACATTCTCATCCAAATCATTTATGTAGATCACAAACAACAAGGGACCCAGCACCGATCCCTGAGGTACCCCACTGGACACAGGCTTCCAGTCACAAAAGCAACCTTCGACCATCACCCTCTGCCTCCTGCCACTCAGCCAGTTTAGGATCCAACGCGCCAAGGCACCCTGGATCCCATTGGCTCTTACCTTCTTGACCAGTCTCCTATGCGGGACTTTGTCAAAAGCTTTACTGAAGTCCATGTAAACCACATCCACAGCATTTCCCTCATCCACCTCCCTAGTCACCCCCTCGAAAAATTCAATCAGATTTGTCAGACATGATTTACCCTTGACAAAGCCATGCTGACTATCCCCGATTAATCCTTGCCTCTCCAAGTGGAGACTAATTTTGTCCCTCAGAAATTTTTCCAATAATTTCCCTACCACAGATGTTAGGCTCACTGGCCTGTAATTCCCTGGTTTATCCCTGCTACCCTTCTTGTATAATGGTACTACATTAGCTGTTCTCCAGTCCTCTGGTACATCCCCTGTGGCCAGAGAGGTTCTGAAAATTTGTGTCAGAGCCCCTGCAATCTCCTCCTTTGCCTCCCACAGCAGCCTGGGATACATCTCGTCCGGGCCTGGGGATTTATCCACTTTTTGGCCTGCTAAAACCGCTAGCACCTCCTCCCTCTCGATGCTAATATGTTCATGTATGTCACAGTCCCCTTGCCCGATTTCTATGTCTGCATCGTCTTTCTCCATAGTGAACACAGATGCAAAAAATTCATTTAAAACCCCGCCTACATCATCTGGCTCTACACACAGATTGCCACTTTGGTCCCTAATGGGCCCTACCCTTTCCCTGGTTATCCTCTTGCCCTTAATATACTTATAAAACATCTTAGGATTTTCCTTTATTTTGCTCGCCAGTGTTATTTCATGGCCCCTCCTCGCCCTCCTAATTTCTTTTTTAAGTATGCCCCTGCACTTTTTATACTCCTCTAGGGCTTCTTCCGTCTTTAGTCTTTTGTAACTGCCAAAAGCCCCCCTTTTATTTCTGATGCATTTTTGTATCTCCCTTGTCATCCAAGGTTCCCTTTGCTTGTTGGTCCCACCCTTGACCTTTACAGGAACATGTTGGCGCTGTACTCTCTCTATTTCCCTTCTGAAAGTCTCCCACTGTTTTGATGTGGATTTTCCTATAAGTAGCTGCTCCCAGTCCACTTTGGCCAGATCCTGCCTTATCATATTAAAATCGGCCTTCCCCCAATTTAGAACCCTTATTTCCGGGCCGTCTTTGTCTTTTTCCATGACCACCTTAAATTTCACCGAATTATGGTCACTGTCGCCAAAATGCTCTCCTACTGATACTTCCACCACTTGCCCGGCTACATTCCCCAGAATTAGGTCCAGTACCGCCCCCTCTCTTGTAGGACTTTCTACATGTTGGCTCAAAAAGCTCTCCTGGATGCACTTTAAGAATTCTGCACCCTCTAAGCCTTTCACACTCTGACTATCCCAATTTATATTGGGGAAGTTGAAATCCCCCACTATTATTACCCTATTATTTTCACACTTCTCTGAGATTTGCCTACATATCTGTTCCTCTATCTCCCCCTGACTGTTTGGGGGCCTATAGTACACTCCCAGCAAAGTGCTTGCCCCCTTTTTGTTTTTAAGTTCTACCCATATGGCCTCATTTGAGGAACCCGCTGTGTTTGACTAACAAGTGTTTCAGGTGCTGTAGTTGTTGTTTCTTTCTTTGGAGACTGTGGACAGTTCAGAGCTGGTGGTGAGCCACCTTCTTGAACCGCTGCAGTCCGTGTGGTGAAGGTACTCCCACAGTGCTGTTAGGTATGGAGTTCCAGGATTTTGACCCAGCGACGATGAAGGAACGGCGATATATTTCCAAGTCGGGATGGTGTGTGACTTGGAGAGTAACTTGGAGGTGATGGTGTTCCCATGCACCTGCTGCTCTTGTCCTTCTAGGTGGTAGAGGTCATGGGTTTGAGAGGTACTGCCGAAGAAGCCTTGGGGAGTTGCTGCAGTGCATCTTGTAGATGGTACACACTGTAGCCATGGTGCGCTGATGGTGGTGGGAATGAATATTTAAGGTAGTGGATGGGGTGCCAATCAAGTAGGCTGCTTTGTCCTGGATGGTGTCAAGCATCTTGGGTGTTGTTGGAGCTGCACTCATCCAGGCAAGTGGAGAGTATTCCATCACACTCCTGATTTGTGCCTTATAGATAGTGGAAAGGCTTTGGGGCGTCAGGAGGTGAGACAATCGCCGCAGAATACCCAGCCTCTGACCCTCTCTTGTTGCCACAGTATTTAGGTGGCTGGTCCAGTTAAGTTTCTGGTCAATGGTGACCCTCAGGATGTTGATGGTGAGGGATCCAGCAATGGTTATGCCGTTTAATGTCATGGGTTGGTAGTTAGACTCTCGCTTCTTGGAGATAGTCATTGCCTGGCACTTGTGTGATGCGAATGTTACCTGCCACTTATCAGCCCAAGCCTGAATGTCATCCAAGTCTTGCTGATTGCGGGCATGGACGGCTTCATTATCTGAGGAGTTTCGAATTGAACTGAACACTGTGAAATCGTCAGCAAACATCCCCACTTCCTACCTTATGATGGAGGGAAGGTCATTGATAAAGCAGCCAAAGATGGTTGGGCCTAGGACACTGCCCTGAGGAACTCCTGCAGCGATATCCTGGGACTGAAATGATTGACCTACAAGAACCACAACCATCTTCCTTTGTGTTAGGTATTACTCCAGCCAGTGGAGATTTTCCCCCGATTCCCATTGACTTAAATTTTACTAGGGCTCCTTGATGCCACACTTGGTCAAATGCAGCCTTCATGTCAAGGGCAGTCACTCTCACCTCACCTCTGGAATTCAGCTCTTTTGTCCATGTTTGGACCAAGGCTGTAATGAGATCTGGAGCTGAGTGGTCCTGGCGGAACCCAAACTGAGCATCGGTGAGCAGGTTATTGGTGAGTAAGTGCCGTTTGATAGCACTGTCGACGACACCTTCCATCACTTTGCTGATGATTGCGAGTAGACTGATGGGGCGGTAATTGGCCAGATTGGCTTTGTCCTGCTTTTTGTGGACAGGACATACCTGGGCAGTTTTCCAAATTGTCGGATAGATGTCAATGTTGTAGCTGTACTGGAACAGCTTGGCTAGAGGTGCGTCTAGTTCTGGATTGCAAGTTCTTCAGCATGACAGTCGGGATGTTGTTGGGGTCAATAGCCTTTGCTGTATCCAGTGCCCTCAGCCATTTTTTAACAACACGTAGAGCGAATCACATTGGCTGAAGACTGGCTTCTGTGATTGTGGGGGCCTCGGGAGGAGGCTGAGATAGATCATCCACTCAGCATTTCTGGCTGAAGATGGTTGCAAACGCTTCAGCCTTGTCTTTTGTACATGCGTGCTGGGCTCCGCAATCATTGAGGATGGGGATATTCATGGAGCCTCCTTCTCCTGTTAGTTGTATAATTGTCCACCACCATTCATGACTGGATGTGGCAGGACTTCAGAGCTTTGATCTGATCCGCGGATTGTGGGATCCCTTAGCTCTGTCTGTAGCATGCTGCTTCTGCTGGTTAGCATGCATGTAGTCTTGTGTTGCAGTTTCCCCAGGATGACACCTCATTTTTATGTACGACTGATGCTGCTCCTGGCATGCTCTTCTGCACTCCTCATTGAATCAGGGTTGGTCCCTTGGCTTGATGGTAATGGTAGAGTGAGGGATATCCTAGGCCATGAGGTTACAGATTGTGGTGGAACATGATGGAGGTTGTCCTCAGTGTGGACTGTGCGGTGGTCACTGCTACCAATGCTGTAATGGACAAATGCATCTGCGACAGGTAGATTGGTAGAGGACGAGGTCAAGTAGGTTTTTCCCTCATGTTGGTTCTCTCAACACCTGCCACAGGCCCAGTCTGGCAGCTATGTGCTTCAGGACTCAGCCAACTCGGTCAGTAGAGGTGCTACCGAGCCACTCTTGGTGATGGACGTTGAAGTCCCCCACCCAGAGTACATTCTGTGCCCTTGCTATCCTTAGTGCTTCTTCCAATTGGTGTTCAACATGGAGGAGCACTGATTCATCAGCTGAGGGAGGGCGGTAGGTGGTAATCAGCAGGGTGTTTCCTTGTCCATGCTTGACCTAAAGCAATGAGAGTTCATGGGGTTCAGAGTCAATGTTGAGGACCACTCCCTCCTGATTGTATATCACTGTGCCGCTACCTCTGGCGGGTCTGTCTTGTCAGTAGGACAGGACGCACCCAGGGATGGTGATGGAGGAGTCTGGGACATTGGCTGAAAGGTATATTTCTGTAAGTGTGACTATGTCAGGCTGTTGCTTCACTAGTCTGTGGGGCAGCTCTCCCAATTTTGGCACAAGCCCCCAGATGTTAGTGAGGAGGACTTTGCAGGGTCGACTGGGCTGGATGTGCCGTTGTCTTGTCCGAAGCCAGTGCCTAGGTCGATGCCGTGTGGTCCGTCCGGTTTTATTCTTATTATTGTTTCTCATAGCGGTTTCCTTCCCTAAAGGACAATAGTGACACGTGTGCATTTTCCTGCACTCTACACTGGCCAAAGAGCTTCATCCGTACTGTATCACTGGGGTGTAATTCTTGAAGTGGCGTGGCATTCCTGTCATAATACTGCTAACGTTGTTTCATGCCAACAAGCGCACAAGTGTCTTTTTCAGTTGAATATCTAGGCTGTAGGAGTGTTCCCACTATAGGAAGTAATGTCTTGCATCTACGACCCATAAGTCTCTGTGCAGGGCTTGTTCGTACACTTTCACTTGGCGTTTTGCACCAATTTAATAGAGTTAGAAACTCTGATTGACTGGACTCCTTGCATTCGAGTCATTTCACAGTCTTGACGGCACTCTCAGCTTTGCCATTGGACTGTGGATAGTGTGGTGATGACGTCACGTATTTCAATCCTCTTCTCTTGGGAAACACTGCAAATTCTGCTGATGCAAATTGTGGACTATTATCCATTAAAAGGATGACTGGTATCCCAACTCTTGCAAACATCTCTTGAAGTTCTCTCAAAACACTGCGAATAGTAACTGAAGTGAGGCAGGCTACTTCGATAAAGTTACTGAAATAGTCAAACACAACGAGCAGAGTACGGCCATGTAACTCACAAAGGTCAGCCTCAACTTTCGACCAAGGCCTAGCCATAATCTTCTGCGGCAATAATGGTTCCTTACTTGGAGAACTCTGATGAACCAAACAGATGTCACAATTTGCAATGTATTGTTTAAGCTCTGTTGACATCCTGGGCCAATACTAGCTGTCACAGACTATGGATTCAACCTTCTATACTGATGTGTGTCGAATGAGCTACTGACATCAACTCTTTTCGCAATACAGCTGGTACCACGAGTTGCTGCCCCATGAATATCAAATCTTCTTGGCCAGCTAGTTCATCTCGAAAGTCAAAGTAAGGGTGGAGGCATTCAAGCACCTCTGACTCGAGCCCAGGCCAGCCTTGCTGCATAATAACCCGAAGTTGCTTCTGAACCAGGTCATCCACTGCAACATGATTAAGTTGTTGCCAATGTAAGTCACCAACTGGAAGTGATTCATGACAATCAATTTCTTCCAGGTCACGTGTAAAACCACAGGCCTTAACTTCTGGCAGGTATGCTCTACTCATTGTATCTGCTAGGAATATCTCGCCCTTTTCTTATAAGAACATAAGAATTAGGAGTAGGAGTAGGCCATACAGCCCTTCGAGCCTACTCCACCATTCAATAAGATGATGGCTGATCTTCGACCTCAACTCCACTTTCCCACCTGGTGCCCATATCCCCTGATTCCCCTAGAGTCCAAAAATCTATCTATCTCAGCCTTGAATATCCTCAATGACTCAGCATCCACAGCCATTTGGGATAGAGAATTCCAAAGATTCACAACCCTCTGAGTGAAGAAATTTCTCCTCATCTCAGTCTTAAATGGCCGACCCCTTACCCTGAGACTATGCCCACTAGTTCTAAACTCTCCAGCCAGGGGAAACAACCTCTCAGCATCTACCCTGTCAATCCCCCTCAGAATCCTATGTGTTTCAATGAGATCACCTCTCATTCTTCTAAACTCCAGTGAGTATAGGCCCAATCTACTCAATCTCTCCTCATAGAACAATCCTCTCATCCCTGAGATCAATCCAGGTGTGGTCTCACCAAAGCCCTGTACACTTGTAGCAAGACGTCCTAACTCTTGTACGCCAACCCTCTTGCATTAAAGGCCAACATGCAATTTGTCTTCCTAATTGCTTGCTGTACCTGCATGCTAACTTTCTGTGTTTCCTATATGAGAACAACTAAATCTCTCTGAACACCGACATTTAATAGTTTCTCACCATTTAAAAAATATTCTGTTTTTCTATTCTTCCTACCAAATAACCTCACATTTCCTCACATTACACTCCATCTGCCACCTTATTAACCTGTCTATATCCCTTTGCAGGCTCTTTGTTTCCTCCTCACAGCTTACTTTCCCACATGGCTTTGTATCATCAGCAAACTTGGATACATTGCACTCGGTCCCTTCATCCAAGTCATTAATATAGATTGTAAATAGCTGAGGCCCAAGCACTAATCCTTGCAGCACCCCACTAGTTACAGCCTGCCAACCGTAAAATGTCCTGTTTATCCCTACTCTCTGTTTTCTGTCCATTAACCAATCCTCTATCCATGCTGATACATTACCCCCAACCCTATGAGCCCTTATTTTGTGTAGCAACCTTTTATGTGGCACCTTATCGAATGCCTTTTGGAAATCCAAATATACTACATCCACTGGTTCCCCTTTATCTACCCTGCTAGTTACATCCTCAAAAATCTCTAATACATTTGTTAAATACGATTTCCCTTTCATAAGACCATGTTGACTCTGCCTAATCATACTATGATTTTCTAAGTGCCCATTACCACTTCCTTAATAATGGATTTCAGCACTTTCCAGATGACTAATGTCAGGCTAACTGGCCTTTAGTTCCCTGTTTTCTCACTCCCTCCTTTCTTGAATAGCGGGGTTACATTTGCTACCTTCCAATCTGCTGGGACTGTTCTGGAATCAAGGGAATTTTGGAAGATCACAGCCAATGAATCCACTATCTCTGCAGCCACCTCTTTTAGAACCCTAGGATGTAGGCCATCAGGTCCAGGGAATTTGTTAGCTTTTAGTCTCATTAGCTTCTCAAGTACATTTTCTCTACTGATATTAATTACTTTAAGTTCCTCACTCTTATTAGCCCCTTGGTTCCCCATTATTTTTCATATGCATTTGTGTTTTCTCCTGTGAAGACAGATACAAAATATTTGTTTAAATTCTCTACCATTTCCTCATTCCCCATTATAATTTCACCTGTCTCAGCCTCTAAGGGACCAACACTTACTTTTTCTACCCTCTTCCTTTTTACATACTTGTAGAAGCTCTTACAATCTTTTTGATATTTCCTGCTTGTTTACTCTCATATTCTATTTACTCTCTTTTTATCAATTTTTTGGTCATCCTTTGCTGGTTTCTAAAGCTCTCCCAATGCGCAGGCTTACTACTATTCTTTGCAACACTATATGCCTCACTCTTTTAATCTAATACTGTCCTTAACTTCTTTCATTAGCCACGGATGGATCACTTTTCCCATGGAGTTTATATTTCTCAATGGAATGTATATTTGTTGAGAATTTTGGAATATATCTTTAAATGTTTGCCATTGCTTATCTACCGTCATACCTTTTAATCTAATTTCCCAATCTATCTTAGCTAACTCACCCCTCATACCTATGTAATTTGCTTCATTTAAGTTTAAGACTCTTGTTTCTGACTGAAGTAGTTCACTCTCAAACTCAATGTGAAATTTTATCATATTATGACCACTCTTCCCCAGAGGATCCTTTACTATGAGATTAGTCATTACACAATACAAGATCTAACATAACCTGGTCCCTGGTTGGTTCCTTGACGTATTGTTCTAGGAAACTGTCTCAAATGCATTCCATATCTGATTGATGTTTGCAAGATACTTTCAGACAATATTTTTGGAGTCTTAACAGCATTTGTGAAGTCTCTTAGGTGTGCTGTGAAATAAAGAATAGATTTGCCTTTCTAATCTAGGCTTTATTAACTTAAAAATCCTGTAGCACATCTTTCAACACCCAGTCCCAACTAAAGGCTGGAAAGAACTGAATTTAAGATGGCCACCACAAATCACATGACATCAACTATCAATGAGATTACAGCATATATCCCAAGGCAGGAAACAAACAACCAATCACAATACTTCTTACTAAACATAAAGAATAATCACCACATTCACCCCTCCTTTTAAAATATACTCCAACCTAAATAACCTTTACAATTTATAATTAATTATTTACAACTAAAACTATGCACAGACAAAATAAAACTATTCAACATGACACAATACTAAGTGAGCAACAACAAATAGTAACATTGCACATAAGTATTAAGTATCTCTCAACTAAAACAATATAATATAATATTTCAACAATCTTAAAACATTACTATCAATTTAAAAGTCCATTTTCAATCGGTCGACCGGATATCTTGTTCGTGTCGACCTTCTTAACTTTGGTGAAATTCCTTGCCCTCCCACACCAGGAGAAACAGAAGTATCTTCTGCAGGAAGGCTATCCATATCCCGATTTTCAACGGTTTCCGGATTAGAAATCCCATCAGGAGGTAAACTGGGATGGTCATGAACATCCATCGAGGGCTGACTAATAGAAGTATAATTATCTGCAGTCGGATTGGAAATATTCGTAGTATCTGTAACAGCATCCACATTATCTGAATCATGAATATTGTTAATATCCTCAGAAGAGGGCTGGCCACCACAAGGAGCCAAGTCTTTAATTGAAACAGTACTTTCTTTCCCATCTTGGAATCGAATATGAGCATATTGGGAATTTGCCTCCAACAGCTCCACCTCCTCCACTAAAGGATCATATTTTGACAATCTAACATGGCGTCGAAGCAGCACAGGTCCCTGCATAGTAAGCCATGAAGGTACCGAATATCCTGTAGTAGATCTCCGCGGATAGTTAAAGAGCCTTTCATGGGGGGTCACATTAGTAGCCGTTGAAAGCAATGATCTAATGGAATGCAGGGCATCAGGCAGTATCATTTCCCACTGTGTATTCTTAAGGTTCCGGGATGTCAAAGCCAACATAACTGCCTTCCAGATCACCCCATTGTATCGTTCGCACTGTCCATTACCCTGGGGATTATACGGGGTAGTTCTGCTAGTAGAAATTCCCTGACTCTGAAGGTATTCCTTCAACTGGGAAGACATAAAAGAACTTCCCTGATCCGAATGGATATACGCAGGCATCCCAAAGATGACAAAAAGTTGAGTCAGACATTTGATAACTGTAGCAGCTGATACATCTGCGCAAGGAAAAGCAAAAGGGAACCTTGAAAACTCATCCACAACAGTAAATATATATCGGTTTTGAGTAGTTGAAGGAAGAGGCCCCTTGAAATCGACGCTCAAACATTCAAAAGGAGAAGTAGCCTTTATAAGATGAGCTCGTTGAGGCTTAAAGAAATTCGGTTTACACCGAGCACAGATAGAACATGATGAAGTCATCCGCTTGACGTCTTCAACTGAAAAGGGCAAATTCTTACTGCGTACGAAGTGTATCATCCTCGTAACCCCAGGATGGCATAAGGTATTGTGAAGATTAATAAGCGTATCTCCGTGAATCACAGAACAATAAGCCCTCGACAGCGCATCAGCAGCAACATTATCCTTCCCCGGACGATAAACTATATCAAAATGGTAACATGCCAACTCAATCCTCCACCTCATTATTTTATCATTCTTAATCTTTCCAAAATGTTTGACATCAAACATAAAGGACACAGACTTTTGATCAGTTACCAACGTAAAATGTCACCCCGATAAATAATGTCTCCATTTACGCAGTGCTTCTACTATTGCATACGCCTCTTTCTCTATTGAAGAATGCCTTTTTTCACTATTGTTCAAGGTACGTGAGAAAAAGGCCACAGGTCTTCCATTTTGGTTCAGAGTAGCCCCAATTGCAAAATCAGAAGCGTCCGTCTCAATCACAAAAGGAACCTGCTCATCAATAGAATGCACAACTGCTCCAAGGATATCCTTTATAAAATTATCAAAACACGTCCTGGCCTCCCATGATAGAGGATATGTCATAACCCGAATAAGAGGCCGGATCTTCTGTGAAAAATTTGCAATCCAATTAGAATAGTAAGAAAACAGTCCAACAACTCGTTGCAAAGCCTTAGAATTAGTAGGACAAGGTAAATCAATCAATGGTCGCAGACGTTCTGGGTCTGGTTTAATCTTGTTTCCCGAGATAATGTACCCCAGTAGATTTACCTCAGTGGTCGAAAAGGTACACTTCTCTTTATTGAAAGTTAAACCAACTTTTTCCGCAGCTTGAAGGAATCTTTCTAAATTAGAATCATGCTCCACCCTTGATTTGCCACACACCGTGATGTCATCTAAATATTGAAAAGGTGTCAGAGAGAGAGTTATCACTTATAAAAGCATCCATTGCCCATTGAAAACAAGCAACACCATTAGTAACACCAAATGGTATTCGGCAAAACTGATACAGCTTTCCACCAGCCTCAAAGGCCGTATATGGTTGATCCTTCTTAACAATAGGAATCTGATGATAAGCACTCTTTAGGTCAATAGTGCTAAAAACCTTATACTGAGATACTTTATTGATAAGCTCATCAATCTTAGGCAAAGGGTACGCATCTAATTGAGTATACCTATTAATAGTTTGGGAATAGTCTATCGCCATTCGTTTCTTATGTCTCTCGTTAGTCGTGACAACTACCTGTGCCCGCCAAGGCGAACAACTAGGTTCAATGATTCCTTCCAATAAGAGACGTTGAACTTCAGAATTAATAAATTCTCCATCCTGACTGCTATACCTTCTTGACTTGGTAGCAATTGGCTTACAATCCGGCATCAAATTGGAAAAAAGTGATAATGGAGAAATGGATAAAGAGGTTAATCCACAAATAGATAAAGGTGGCTTAGTCCCTCCAAATGAAAGACTGAGAGACTCGTGTAACTGAAGCACATCATGACCAATCAAAATATCCGCACAGAGATTAGGCAAAACAGATAGGCGTATATCAATATACGTATTACCTAGAAGAATCAATTTCACAAGGCAACAACCAGCTACTTGTGAAGTGAGAGTCGTCTGAGCCATACACACCTGATAGGAAACAGGCGAAATTTTCAAATGCTTCTCCTTTGCAAACTGAAGACTTATAAAACTCTCAGTACTGCCCGTATCTATAAGGGCCTTCACTTCCAACCCATATACTTGGGCCGTAACTATAGCTTTGTTTAGGCCATGAGCAAATGCAGCAGAAATTGATGCAATAAATGCCCTATCTAAAGGCTGAATAGTCACAGAGGAGGTCATTGAACCTGATGATTTACACACACATGCGTAATGACCTCTCTTGCCGCATTTACTACACACAGCCTCCCGAGCAGGACACTTCAGACGAGGGTGCCGGACATTCCCACAAAAATAACACTTCTGAATCCTAGAGGCAACAGCCGCTGAAGTAGAAACTATTTCAGAATCTAATAAACCACTCCTATTAAGTCCACATAATTCCTTTTCATCCGGAACTGCCGAAACCACAGTCACAGGCCGATTAAAAAGAGCATAAGAATCCGAACTTCTCTGAGCCACATCCAATGTAGAAGCTTGCTCAAAAGCACTCTTAAGATCCAAAGTCTTATTTTTTAACAACCGCTGACGAATTGATCTAGACAGTAATCCATTAATAAAAGCATCCCGTACCGATTCTTCCTTATATTCTTCAGCTGTCACGGCCTTATAATTACAGTTAACACTAAGGCACCGAAGTGCTTGTAAATAAGTATCCAAAGATTCTCCCACCTGCTGCCTACGGGCAGATAGAAGGTGACGTGCAAATACCTCATTCTTTGGTTTAACAAAAATCTTTTCCAATGTAGAAATAGCCACTTCGTAAGTTTTACAGTCCAAAATATACTTATACACATCCGGAGCAATGTAGTTGATCAGCATATTCAGCTTATTTAGAGACTCTTGATCCAACACGCCCAAAAAGTTTTTAAATGTACAATACCAATGTTTCCATTTATCATCCACTCCTGCAGAATTAGGGTCAGCATTGAATCATTCTGGTTGAAGATATCGCTCCATTCTGACATAAAGTTAATAAATTGAAATAAAGAATAGATTTGCCTTTCTAATCTAGGCTTTATTAACTTAAAAATCCTGTAGCACATCTTTCAACACCCAGTCCCAACTAAAGGCTGGAAAGAACTGAATTTAAGATGGCCACCACAAATCACATGACATCAACTACCAATGAGATTACAGCATATATCCCAAGGCAGGAAACAAACAACCAATCACAATACTTCTTACTAAACATAAAGAATAATCACCACATGCTGTTAACTAGCTTGAGAGCTACTGATTCTAACAGATGATGATCCATTTCAATGCCCACTATGTGCCGGCCATAGATGTAGGCTTCAAATTTATCGCAGGCAAGCACGATCGTGAGAACTTCTTTCTCAATCTGTGCATATCTTGTCTCTGCTGCTGTCAATGCCCTTGATGCATATGCAACCAGTTGTCCATTCTGCATCATTGCTGCTCCAAGTCCAAATTGAAATGGACCGTCGCATTGTAAAGTGACTTCTTCCTTGAGATTGTAATACCTAAGGACTAGCCTGCTAGTGACTGCTACTTTAAGTTGTTGCAGCACCAATTCTTGTGATTCTCCCCAGAACCATTCTTTGTCTTTCTGTGTTAAATCTGTGAGTGGTTTCATTATGTCTGACAGATGCAGGAGAAATTTACTCAGATATTGAGCAAGCCCAAACAGTCGCTGGATCCCTGCTACATCAGTCGGTGTCAGCATCTTCAAAACCGCTTTAACTTTGGCTGGATCGACACAATGTCCTCTTCCTGTAACAATGTGTCCAATAAAAGGAACTTCTTGCATACTAAGTTTCATTTCATCTTTATTTAACACCACTCTATGATCACTGCATCGCTGTAGAAAAGCTTCTAGGTGTTTATCACGGTCTCAAATCGCTACTTCAAGCGCTTCTCCAAAACCAAACATCACAAAATCATCTGCAAAATCCCTTGCAGTCCTTCCACCAGCTCATGCATCTTCCATTGGAAATCTTCTGGTGCTTAGCTGATCCCAAACAGCATACGCTTCCAGCGGTATTGTCCAAAAGCTGCATGTGTGAAGGAATAGCCATATTCAGAAAAATACACCATCCTATGAACAGCATTTGGACTTATTAAAACATGACATACTGGGTCTGGAAGTCTGGAAGTCTTAACAATCAAAAACTGTAAACAGCATACAGGCTTTTGAGATAAGATAGGTTGTTAACACTGAAACAATAGCCCTATTGAAGCAGCAGGTTGGAGGTTCCAGGAAGTCTGCAGTTTGGAAAGAACACAATAGCTATACCCAGATTAAGTGTTATAAACCAACACTTTGGAAAGAAACATAGAACATTAAAGAAACATGTGCCTTTGTAAAAATGACATCAAGTAAAATAAACACCTGACATCAAATGAAACAGGAGACACGATTATATGTTACAACCAACTGAGGCAAATAAGAATTGCATAGATCACCCTAGTTGAGGTGTTTTTAATTTACACATTGTAAAAAGAATTGCACAGAATGCCTTTGTAAAAATAACATCAAATGAAACACGGGAAGCAACGGCCATCACATTGTTTTTGTGTTGAACTTGGAACACCTAGGAGACTCAAAGTCTGTGGTACAACTAGTCGAGGTGTTCTAAATGCAAAAGATACAAATAGGAGATTTTGATAAAAATGACATCAAATAGAACCACTTCTGTCACATTGTTTTTATGATAAGCTATGAACGCCTACACAGCAGACATAATTCTGCAAGCTACAGCTGAACTGATTGTAAGAATAGAAGAAGTCAACAGAAAAATGACTGGAGATAATTAGCTTACATCAGCAGAAAACCTCACTGCAGAAAGGGTATAAATATAGAACTTTCAAATGGGAAGATAGGATTCGCTGAAAGAGGCAAAGCGATTCTCATGCTTCAGAGGCAGGCTCTGTAAGTTTTTAACTCTTTGAGTCGCGGGGATCTAAAGTATTTGATTTTGGTGGATATCCTGGATAAGACTAAGAAATGTAAAAATGTAACGAAGTTAAGATTTGAGAATAAGGATCTCTGATAATAAGAATTGTAAGCTATTTGTATTTGGAACTGTTAATGTTGCGACTGAATCACCAGCTGTAAGTTACATGTCGGTTCTTTAATAAATCTATATATTTTTTTAAATTGTCTCACATAGTACTTCTGTATCAAACTCACGAACTCAATCTCTGTACACTCTTTGGTGAGGAGTTGCAGAATTCTGGAGGAGTTTTCCGGACCCTCACAATATCCAGAAGGTTACAGTCTAGTTAAACTTATTAAAAGTGCTTTCTGGAGGATGGTAACATCTTCAGGTCGTTCCTTTCCTTTAGGGAGAGATAGTCTGAACCTTTAGATCCAATTAAGCATCCTTAGGATTCAGCTACCTCTAACTTTAGTTGAAGGTGAATGTCTGGGGAATACGCCTGATCCGGGGTAGCCCTACAGGGGCTAGGACTAGTAACAATCCTTTCACATAGAATGTTGTAAGGTATCATAACTGTTCATCGAGGCACATGTGCCAAAATCCATTTCGGATGTCGGAATCATGCAGACTTTAGCACCATGTAGGCATGTAGCTACATCATCAATCATTGGTAGAGGATAATATTCTCGCTTGATAGCCTTGTTTAAGTCTTTTGGATCTAAGCAAATCTGTAGTGTGCCATTCTTCTTAGGTATGACTACCATCGAACTGATCCACGAGGAGCGATGATGTCCTGTCTGGTCAGACCATCCAGGGTTTCCTTCAGCTTTTCCCTTAATGCCACTGATACACGATGAGCCTGATTCGGTATTCTCCCTCAACTTGTCCTACACCATCACTGAATACCCGAGGATGTTTCAGTATTAAACACTCCTTGGATAGTGGCTTGTAGTTATTGATCATGTATACCATTACTCCAGTAAATGTTGTTTTATTAATTTCATCATTATCATTGTATGTAATGATATCCATGACCAGGGAGGCCTTCCTACCCAGCACAGGTCATATAGTCGTGCATTTGACTTGCATACAGTCCAGCTTACACTTATAGTCAGCACATTGAACCAGAATTCGTACCTGTTCTCTAATGGGGAGACCTGGACTGCCATAAGCTACAATCGTTGACTTCAATGGTTCCACCTTTGCTAGGTTAAAATTTCTTGTTGCTTTTTTGTAAAGGTGCAGCAGAATTACATTACATTGTGCACCCGTGTCTATTTAAAATCTTAGGTAGTTGCCTGACTCCAGCTTAATGTAACACACTCCGAGTCTTCCAAACCCATAGCACTGACCACATTGAGAACAAAGACTTCTTTTGTCCTTGGTTGTTCATCTACTGCTCTAGCTGTCTGTCTGTGTGCAGGCGATTCTTTTCCACGGCATTTTGCTGCAAAATGGTTACTCTTTCCGCACTTGTTGCACAACTTCCCAAAGGCTGGACAAAGCTCTCTTGTGGAACTCATGTTTCTTCCCGCAATTCCAGCACTCACGAGTCATTGGGGATTCTTTAGCATTGTCCCGAAGCTTGCCCTTGTCACGCTTAGGGGTTTCCTTGACTTTATGTACCGCACTCACATTCTGTCCCTTTAACTCGCCAATAACTTTGAGTTGCACCACCATGCTTTCAGTCACGTGACCAATCTCATCTGTCTTCGCCAAGGTTAGATTACCCTCTCGAAGCAGTCTCTCTCGCACACTCGCATTTGCAATTCCAAACACGAGTCGGTCTCTGAGTATTTCTTCCAACATTACATGGTTGAACTCGCACCCTTTCGGCGGTTTTTGCACCACTGTACGATACTGGTCATACATTTCACCATCATCCTGCATTCTCCTGATGAATTTTATCTCTCAAAAGGAACATTCCTGTGCGGTTGGCAGTACTTCACAGTAGAAGGCATAAAAAGCATACCAAAAATAGTGGGGAACCAAGGGGCCATTAAGAGTGAGGAACTTAAAGTAACTAATATCAGTAGAGAAAAAGTACTTGCGAAACTAATGGGACTAAAAGCTGACAAATCCCCTGGATCTGATGGCCTACAGCCTAGGGTTCTAAAAGAGGTGGCTGCAGAGATAGTGGATCCATTGGTGTGATCTTCCAAAGCTCCCCAGATTCTAGAACGGTCCCAGCAGATTGGAAGGTAGCAAATGGAACCCCGCTATTCAAAAAAGGAGGGAGAGAGAAAACAGGGAACTACAGGCCAGTTAGCCTGATATCAGTTGTCGGAAAAATGCTGGAATCCATTATTAAGGAAGTGGTAACACGGCACGTAGAAAATCATAATATGGTTAGGCAGAAGGGTGCAAGTTCGACCATATAACACCCGAAGAGGTACTCAGAGACTGACTCATGTTTGGAATTGTGGATGCGAGTGTGAGAGAGAGAGACTGCTTCAAGAGGGTAATCTAACTTTGGCGAAGATGGATGAAATGTGTCACCCGACTGACAGCATGGTGTTATGAATGGGAAATTGTGTTTAACAAATTTATTAGAGTTTTTTGAGGATGTAACTAGCAGGGTGGATAAAGGGGAACTAGTGGATGTAGTATATTTGGATTTTCAAAAGGCATTCGATAAGGTGCCACGTAAAAGGTTGCTACGCAAGATAATGGCTCATGGGGTTGCGGGTAATGTAATAGTATTGATAGAGGATTGGTTAATGGACAGAAACCGAGTAGGGATAAACAGGTCATTTTCCGGTTGGCAGGCTGTAACTAGTAGGGTGCCGCAAGGATCAGTGCTTGGGCTTCAGCTATTTAAAATCTATTATAATAACTTAGATGAAGGGACGGAATGCAGTGTCTCCAAGTTTGCTGATGATACAAAACTAGGTGGGAAAGTAAGCTGTAGGGAGGACACAAAGAGCCTGCAAAGGGATAGATACAGTTTAAGTGAATAGGCAGTAAGCTGGCAGTTGGAGTATAATGTGGGGAAATGTGAGGTTATTCACTTTGGTAGGAAGAATAGAAAAACAGAATATATTTTAAATGGTGAGAAACTATTAAATTTGTTGGTCTTCAGAGAGATTTAGGTCTCCTCATACAGGAAACACAGAAAGTTAGCATGCAGGTACAGCAAGCAATTAGGAAGGCAAATGGCATGTTGGCCTTTATTGCAAGAGGGTTGGAGCACAAGAGTAAGGAAGTCTTACTACAATTGTACAGGGCTTTGGTGAGACCACACCTGGAGTATTGTGCACAGTTTGGACTCCTTATCTGAGGAAGGATATACTTGCCTTAGAAGCGGTGCAACAAAGGTTCACTAGACTGATTTCTGGGATGAGAGGGCTGTCCTATAAGGAGAGATTGAGCAGATTGGGCCTATACACTCTGGAGTTTAGAAGAATGATAAGTGATCTCATTGAAACATATAAGATTCTGAGGGGGATTGACAGGGTAGGTGCTGAGAGGTTGTTTCCCCTGGCTGGAGAGTCTAGAACTCAGAATTTAAGACTGAGATGAGAAGGAATTTCTTCACTCAGAGGGTTGTGAATCTTTGGAATTCTCTATCCCAAAGGGCTGTGGATGCTGAGTCGTTGAGTATATTCAAGGCTGAGCTAAATAGATTGTTGAACTCTAGGGGAACGAAGGGATATAGGAATCGGGGATGAAAGTGGAGTTGAGGACGAGGTTCAGCCATGATCTTATTGAATGGCAGAGCAGGCTCGACAGGCCATATGGCCTCCTCCTGCTCTTAATTCTTATGTTCTTACTGAGCAAATTTCCCTAGCACTGGCTCTATCTTGTCTCGATCTCCATCCTCGCCCCAGTCCACCCACATGCATTGGATTTTGACGTAAGAAAACTACTAGGCACTTGGTCTGAGTATTAAACAAGGCTTTAATCAACTGTTTTTCAACATGGAGATAAGAACATAAGAACATAAGAAATAGGAGCAGGAGTAGGCCAATCGGCCCCTCGAGCCTGCTCCGCCATTCAATAAGATCATGGCTGATCTGATCCTAACCACCAATCTACTATCACAGAACCATCTCCTGAATCTAACAGAATTAGACACACGAAATAGGAGCAGGATCAGGCTACACGGCCCCTGGGCCCGCTCCGCTACCCACAGGGCCATGACTGATCCGAACCTAGACTCATGTCCAAATTCCTGCCCGCTCCCCATAACCCTTTATTCCCTTTACTTCTAGGAAACTGTCTATTTCTGTTTTAAATTTATGTAATGATGTAGCTTCTACAGCTTTTTGGGGCAGCATATTCCGTGGACCTACCACCCTCTGAGTGAAGTAGTTCCTCCTCATCTCAGTTTTGAAATAGCAGCCCCTTATTCTAAGACTATGCCCCCTAGTACTAGTTTCACTCATCATCGGGAACATCCTCCCCGCATCCACCCGATCCAACCCCTTCACAATCTTATATGTTTCAATAAGATCGCCTCTCATTCTTCTGAACTCCAATGAGTAGAGTCCCAATCTACTCAACCTCTCCTCATATGTCCATCCCCTCATCCCCGGGATTAACCGAGTGAACCTTCTTTGTACTGACTCGAGAGCAAGTATGTCTTTTCTTAAGTATGGACACCAAAACTGTATGCAGTATTCCAGGTGCGGTCTCACCAATACCTTGTACAACTGAAGCAATACCTCCCTATTTTTATATTCTATCCCCCTAGCAATGAAAGCCAACATTCCATTGGCCTTCTTAATCACTTGCTGCACCTGCATAGTAACCTTTTGAGTTTCGTGCACCAGGACCCCCAGATCCCTTTGTACTTCAGTACTTTCCAGTTTCTTGCCATTAAGGTAATAACTTGCTCGACGATTTTTCCTGCCAAAGTGCATAATCTCACACTTTCCAGTATTGTATTCCATCTGACAAATCTCTACCCACTTACTTAGCCTGTCTCTGTCCCCTTGCAGGTTTTTTATGTCCTCCTCACTCACTACTTTCCCTCCCATCTTAGTATCATCTGCAAACTTTGATCTGTTACACTCGGTTCCCTCCTCCAAATCGTTAATATAGATTGTAAAGAGTTGGGGACCCAGCACTGACCCCTGTGGAACACCACTAGTTACTGATTGCCAGTCCGAGAATGAAGCATTTATCCCAACTCTCTGCCTTCTGTTAGATAGCCAATCCTTTATCCATGCCAGAATATTACCCCCAATCCCATGATCTTTTATCTTAAGCAATAATCTTTTGTGTGGCACCTTGTCAAATGCCTTTTGGAAGTCTAAATACACTACGTCCACTGGTTCCCCTTTATCCACCCTATATGTTACTTCCTCAAAGAGCTCCAGCAAATTTGTCAAACATGACTTCCCCTTCATAAAACCATGCTGACTTTGTCCTATTAAATTATGATTATCCAAATGTCCTGTTACTGTCTCCTTAATAATGGACTCCAATATTTTACCTACCACAGATGTTAGGCTAACCGGTCTATAATTTCCAGCCTTCTGTCTACTGCCCTTTTTAAATAAGGGCGTTACATTAGCAGTTTTCCAGTCTGCCGGGACCTTTACTGAGTCCAGGAAGTTTTGGAAAATTATTACCAATGCATCCACAATCCCTACCGCCACTTCCCTCAAGATCCTAGGATGTAAGCCATCAGGTCCAGGTGATTTGTTCGCCTTGAGTCCCATTATTTTACTGAGTACCACTTCCTTAGTGATTTTGATCGTGTTTATCTCCTCCCCCCCTATAGCCCCCTGTTTGTCCAGTGTTGGGATATTCTTAGTGTCTTCTACTGTAAAGACTGATACTAAATATTCATTCAGTGTTTATGCCATCTCCATATTTCCCACCATTAATTTCCCGGTCTCATCCTCTAAGGGACCAACATTTACTTTAGCCACCTTTTTTCTTTTTATATAACTATAAAAACTCTTACTATCTGTTTTTATATTTTTTGCTAATTTACTTTCATAATCTATCTTCCCTTTCTTAATCAATCTTTTTGTTATTTTTTGCTGTCTTTTAAAGTTTTCCCAATCCTCTATCCTCCCACTAGATTTGGCTACCTTATATGCCCTTGTTTTTCGTCGAATACTATCCTTAATTTCTTTACTTAGCCACGGATGGCTGTCTTTTCTTTTACACCCTTTTCTTCTCAGTGGAATAATTTTTTTTTGGAAGTTGTAAAATAACTCCTTAAATGTACACCACTGATCATGTATCGTCTTACCCTTTAATCTATTTTCCCAATCCACTCTACTCAATTCCACTCTCATACCTTCATAGTCTCCTTTATTCAAGCTTAGCACGCTTGTTTGAGATCCAACCTTCTCACCCTCTAATTGAATATGGAATTCAACCATGTTATGGTCACTCATTCCAAGGGGATCCTTTACTAGGACATTTTTAATTAATCCTGTCTCGTTACACAGGACCAGATATAAGGTTGCTTGCCCCCTGGTCGGCTCAGTTACATACTGTGGTAAACCACTGTTATACCTGTCTGTATGTGTATGTGTATTCCACTAGGTACAGGTCTGGACATGCCTCGGCTGACTCCTCCCACTATTCCAGGTATATAAGTGACTACCTCCCAGTCCCTTAGTATTCTGGACGGTTCGACCACTCGAGACTAGACCTTCATTCTTTAGTTAATAAAAGCCTGGTTGTTACTCGCTTAACCTCAGTCTTTTGAGTAATTGATGGCGCATCAATTTTATTAACTAAATTTTTTATAATGGAGAAGATCCTCACACCAGCATGCCTGGACCTGGACAGTCGGGAACCGGACGCTTCCACCAAGTTTGCTCACTGGCTCATGTGCTTCGAGTCATTCCTGACTGCCTCCACTGCGGTCGTAACGGATGCGAACAAACTGTCTGTCCTGATCTCCAAGGTGAACCACCGAGTGTACTCAGTCATCCGGGATGCGACCTCATACACAGCCGCCCTCCAGCTCCTCAAGACCCAGTACACGCGCCCTGTGAACGAAATTTACGCCAGGCACCTCCTGGGGAGTCGCAAGCAACAACCTGGGGAATCGACTGAGGAATACCTCCAAGCACTGTCCGTGCTTGGCTGGGCCTGTGGGTGTAAGGCGGTAATGCCCACTAAGTACACGGAGGAACTGATCCGGGATGCCTTCGTAGCGGGCCACAGGTCCAACTACACCCGACAGCGACTGCTGGAGCAGAGTGACCTCACCCTCGACAAAGCCTCCGAAATCGCACTAACGCTGGACGCAGCCTACCAGGGCATGGATGCCTACTCCTCTGCACCGTGGACGCCACGGGGAACGACAACCTGGGACACGGTAGGACAGCCCCATAGCACCGTGCCACCCCAGCCACAGCCCAACAACGGCCCAACCACCGCAGCAGTGTCCCAAAGCCAGACAGCAGTATCCCAAGGCCAGGAATGCTACTTCTGTGGCCAGGCCAAACACCCCAGAGTGCGCTGCCCGGCGAAGAATGCGACCTGCTCGGGCTGCGGGAAAAAGGGACACTACGCTAGCATCTGCAAGGCCAAAGCCACCCCGAACGCCAGCAGCGCCGCGTGTGGGCCGTGCGAGCCGCCATCTTGGGCCCCCAACAGCGCCGCGTGTGGGCCATGCGGGCCGCCATCTTGGGCCTCCCCAGCCATGTACGAACCACCGCAGCAGCAGCCATCTTGGACGACTCCAGCCACATGGGAATCATGGACGCCGCCATCTTGGACACCAGCCGGGACGCAGCAGGCCGCCAACCCCCCCCCATCTGATACCCGCAGCGACACACCGACCCCTACGCTGGCCTCTGTTACACTGGACCAAACGAGACCGCACCAACTAGCTCGGTCCAAAATGGACGTTAAGGTAAACGGCCATGCAATAAACTGCCTTTTTGACTCCGGGAGCACAGAGAGCTTCATCCACCCCGACACGGTGCGGCGTTGCTCTCTCCCAGTCCTGCCTGCGCACCAGCGGATTTCTATGGCCGCCGAGTCCCAGTCAGCGGACATTGGCGGCTACTGCGTGGTGACACTAGTAGTAGACGGGACTGTGTTCAATAATTTTAAACTCCTGGTCCTGCCCCAACTTTGTGCTGCCGTTCTACTGGAGTTGGATTTCCAGTGCCACCTCAAAAGCGTTACGATGGCGTACGGTGGCCCCCTCCCCCCACTCACAGTCCGCAGCCAGCAGCCTCCAAATTGCCCGCCGCGCACCAGATGCAACCTCTCCACACTCAGAGTCCCACCCCCCCACTGTTTGCTAACCTCACCCCCGACTGTAAGCCCATCGCCACAAAGAGCAGGCGATACAGTGCCGGGGACAGGGTTTTCATCAAAACCGAAGTGGAGCGGCTCCTGAAGGAGGGGATTATTGAGGGCAGCTCCAGGCCCTGGCGAGCCCAGGTTGTGGTCGTTAAGACCGGCGAGAAACAATGCCTGGTCATCGACTACAGCCAAACAATAAACCGCTACACCCTGCTGGACGCCTACCCACTCCCCCGCATAGCTGACATGGTCAACCAGATCGCGCAGTACCGCGTCTTTTCGACCATTGACCTGAAATCAGCGTACCACCAGCTCCCCATCCGCCCCGAAGACCGCCAGTATACTGCTTTTGAGGCAAACGGCCGCCTCTATCACTTCCTTAGGGTTCCCTTTGGTGTTACCAACGGGGTCTTCATCTTCCAAAGGGAGATGGACCGGATGGTCGATCAAAACGCGCTGCAGGCCACTTTCCCTTACCTAGACAATGTGACCATCTGCGGCCATGACTGGCAGGACCATGACGCAAACCTCGAGAAATTCCTCTGCACCGCCCAACTCCTGAACCTGACATATAACAAGGAGAAGTGCATATTCCGCACAGACCGCCTCGCCATCCTTGGCTGTGTTGTGGAACACGGGGTCATCGGTCCCGACCCAGACCGGATGCGTCCCCTTATGGAACTCCCACTGCCCCACTGCCTAAAAGCTCTGAAGAGGTGCCGAGGGTTTTTTTCCTACTACGCCCAGTGGGTCCCCTACTATGCAGACAAAGCCCGTCCGCTGATCAAATCCACCTCTTTTCCCCTGATGGCAGAGGCCCGCTCGGCCTTCCACCGTATCAAGGAGGGCATTGCCAAAGCCACCATGCACGCAGTGCACGAATCCATCCCCTTCCAGGTGGAAAGCGATGCGTCCGACTTCGCTCTGGCCGTCACCCTTAATCAGGCGGGGAGACCTGTGGCATTCTTCTCACGAACCCTCCAGGGCCCGGAGACCAGACACTCCGCGGTCGAGAAGGAGGCCCAGGCTATTGTGGAGGCTGTGCGTCATTGGAGGCACTACCTGGCCGGAAAACGATTTACCCTGCTCACTGACCAGCGTTCAGTTGCTTTTATGTTCAACAACAAGCAGAGGGGCAAAATCAAAAATGACAAGATCTTGAGGTGGAGAATCGAACTTTCCACCTACAATTACGAGATCTTGTACCGGCCTGGGAAGCTCAATGAACCCCCAGATGCCCTATCGCGTGGCACCTGCGCCAGCGTGCAGATCGATAGGCTGAGGGCCCTCCACAGTGACCTCTGCCACCCAGGGGTCACCAGGTTCTTCCACTTCATCAAGGCCCGCAACCTGCCTTACTCCATTGAGGAGGTCAGGACCATGACCAAGAACTGCCAAGTCTGCGCTGAGTGCAAACCGCATTTTTATAGACCAGACAGAGCCCACCTGATAAAAGCCACTCGCCCTTTCGAATGCCTGAGCGTCGATTTTAAAGGGCCTCTCCCCTCCTCCGACCGCAATGTGTACTTCCTCAACATCATTGACGAGTACTCCCGTTTCCCGTTCGCTATCCCCTGCCCGGACATGACCAGTGCCACGGTCATTAAATGTCTGAACAGCCTCTTCACCCTGTTCGGTTTCCCCAGTTATATCCATAGCGACCGGGGCTCATCGTTTATGAGCGACGAACTCCGCCAGTACCTGCTCGCTAGGGGTATAGCCACAAGCAGGACCACCAGTTACAACCCCCGGGGGAACAGACAGGTGGAAAGAGAGAATGCAATGGTTTGGAAGGCCGCCCTACTAGCCTTAAAGTCTAGGGGCCTTCCGACCTCCCGCTGGCAGGAGGTGCTCCCCGATGCGCTCCACTCGATTCGGTCACTGCTCTGCACTGCCACCAATGCCACCCCTCACGAGAAAATATTTGTCTTCCCAAGGAAGTCCACATCGGGGACAGCGTTACCGCCATGGCTGACGTCCCCAGGGCCGGTACTACTGAGAAGACACGTGAGGACCAATAAAATGGACCCCCTGGTCGAGAGGGTCGACCTCCTCCACGCCAACCCCCAGTACACGTACATTGCGTACCCGGACGGGCGGGAGGACACAGTCTCCATACGAGACCTCGCACCCTCGGGGACCGCTGTAACCCACTACCCATTACTACCCCCCACGACACCCTCGGGGACCGCTGTAACCCACTACCCATTACCACCCCCCCCCACGACCCGATATTCAACCCCAGCAGCCGGCTCGCCTTGGACCGTCACCCACGAGGACTACACTCCAGTGCCCCAGCCTACACGGGACGCGACGCCGGAAGCTCCACCACCCCTGCCGTCGCCACGTCGATCACAGCGGCAGACAAGACCTCCGGAGAGACTCCAATACACAAACTTTTAAATGCACTTCACCCCGCCGGACTCATTTTTAAACAAGGGGTGAATGTGGTAAACCACTGTTATACCTGTCTGTATGTGTATGTGTATTCCACTAGGTACAGGTCTGGACATGCCTCGGCTGACTCCTCCCACTATTCCAGGTATATAAGTGACTACCTCCCAGTCCCTTAGTATTCTGGACGGGTCGACCACTCGAGACTAGACTTTCATTCTTTAGTTAATAAAAGCCTGGTTGTTACTCGCTTAACCTCAGTCTTTTGAGTAATTGATGGCGCATCACATACTGCTCAAGAAACCCATCCCTAATACACTCAATGAACTCATCCTCAAGGCAGCCCTGCCCAATTTGATTTGTCCAATTAATATGATAGTTAAAATCCCCCATAATTATAGATGCTCCCTACAAGCCTCAACTATTTCCTGATTGATACTCCGTCCAACAGAGTTGCAACTGTTCGGAGGCCTATAGATTACGCCCACTAGTGTTTTTTTCCCCTTATTATTCCTTACCTCCACCCAAACTGTTTCATTATCCTGATCTTTTGACCCAATATCATTTCTCTGTATTACAGTGATTCCTTCCTTTATTAACATAGCCACCCCACCTCCCCTTCCTTCCTGCCTGTCCTTCCTGACCGTTAAATAACCTGGTATGTTTAATTCCCAGGCATTGTCACCCTGCAGCCATGTTTCCGTAATGGCCACAAGATCATACCCATATGTAGTTATTTGTGCCATTAACTCGTCTATTTTGTTATGAATGCTACGTGCATTCAGATAGAGAACTTTGAAATATGTTTTGTGACACTTAGTTCCTGCTTTTGCCCTTTTTATTACTTTACCTTTTACTCCATACCTTCTGCCCCTTCCTGACACGCTCTGGTTTTTAATTTCCCCACTGCTACCTAAAGTCTATGACCTTCTCTGTTGTCATTTTTATTATTTGCTCTCTAGGAACCTCCCCCCCACTCGTTAGTTTAAAGCCCTCTCGACAGCCCTAGTTATATGATCCGCCAGGAATCTAGTCCCAGCACTGGCCAAGTGAAGCCCGTCCCAACGGAACAGCTCCCTCCTGCCCCAGTACTGGTGCCAGTGTCCCAGGAAGCAAAACCCATTTCTCCCACACCAGTCTTTGAGCCACGCATTTAACTCTCTAATTTTATTTGTCCTAGCCAAATTCGCTCATGGCTCAGGTAATAATCCATTATTACCCTTGAGGTTCTGTTTTTTAATTTGACCCCTAGCTGCTCATACTCCTTTAACAGAACCGGCTTCCTAGTCCTACCTACGTCGTTTGTACCAACATGGACCAAGACAACTGGATCCACCCCCTCCCACTGCAAGTTTCTTTCCAGCCCAGAGGAGATGTCCTTAACCCTGGCAACGGGTAGGCAACACAGCCTTCGGGACTCTCGCTCTCGGCTGCAGAGAACTCTATCTATCCCCCTAATAATACTATCCCCTACCACTACAACTTTTCTATTTACTCCCCCCTCTTGAATGGCCCCCCATTCCACGGTGCTGTGGCCAGGTTGCTCATCCTCCCTGCAGTCCCTGCTCCTGTCCCCACAGGGAGTAAGCACCTCAAACCTGTTGGTCAAGAGCAAGGGCTGCGGCTCCTCCTGCTCTACCTCCTGGATCCCCGTACCTGCCTCACTCGTAGTCACACCGTCCTGTCCCTGACCATGGGCTACATCTGAATTACTTAACTTCGTAGGTGTGACCACCTCCTGATACACAGAGTCCAGGTACTTCTCCCCCTCCCTGATGATGTCGCAGTATCTGAAGCTCAGACTCCAGCTCATCAACACGGAGCTGGAGATCTAGTTGTGTCCTTCACTAGTTCCTGTTAAAGAATGTCCTGCACAAGCTGGGCCCATGCCCGAGTAGTTATACTCTCCCTGGACAGCGCCACCAGCAGGCCGCCCAGTATTATTACATAAGTCATTTTCACATGAATGACAAGATTCATGTCAGATTTCATGTTCTTCCCCAATTCCCCTATTACCGTAAGAAGCGTTTACGCCTGCACCAATTCCGGCTTTTGGCCTAGCTCCATCCCCAGGGCATAACGCTTCCAGGCTCGCTCGAATCTTTTCCACTTTTCTGCAACATTTGTGTTGGGGATTTCGAGAGCCGAGGTGGTGGTAGAGCACCTCCTGACCCCACCATGCACACCAGTGAGGTTCCACAGGACTCAATACTAGGTCCCTTGCTTTTTGTGGTATATATCAATGATTTAGATTTCAATGTAGGGGGCATGATTAAGAAGTTTGCAGATGATACAAAATTTGGCCATGTGATTGATATTGAGGAAGATAGCTGTATACTGCAGGAAGATATTAATGGACTGGTCAGGTGGGCAGAAGAGTGGCAAATGGAATTCAATCCGGAGAAGTGTGAGGTAATGCATTTGGTGAGGGATAACAAGGTGAGGAATACACAGTAAATGGTATGATACTGAGAAGTGTAGAGGAACAGATAGACCTTGGAGTGCATGTCCACAGATCCCTGAAGGTAGCAGGACAGGTAGATAAGATGGTTAAGAAGGCATAAGGGATACTTTCTTTTATTAGCTGAGGCATAGAATATAAGAGCAGGGAGGTTATGCTAGAACTGTATAAAACACTAGATAGGGCACAGCTAGAGTACTGTGTGCAGTTCTGATCACCACATTACAGGAAAGTTGTGATTGCACTAGAGAGGGTACAAAGGAGATTTACAACAATGTTGCCAGGACTGGGGAAATTTAGCTATGAGGAAAGATTGGATAGGCTGGGGTTGTTTTCTTTGGAACAGAGGAGGCTGAGAGGAGATTAGTTTGAGGTGTATCAAATAATGAGGAGACTAGATAGAGTGGGTAGGAAGGACCTTTTTCCCTTAGCAGAGGGAATAGAATTGCAAAGGTTGGCAAACTGTAACTAGTGGGGAGCCGCAGGGATCAGTGCTGGGGCCTCAACTATTTACAATCTATTTTACTGACTTGGCTGAACGGACTGAGTGTAATGTAGCTAAATTTGCTGATGATACAAGGATAGGTGGGAAAGCAAATTCTGTGGCGGACGCAAAGAATCTCCAAAGGGATATAGATAGACTAAGTGAGTGGGCAAAAATCTGGCAGATAGAGTTTAATGTGGGAAAATGTGAGGTTATCCACTTTGGTAGGAAAAATAAAAAAGCAAATTATTATTTAAATGGAGAGAGATTACAATATGCTGAGGTACAGGGGGATATGGGGTCCTTGTACATGAATCACAAAAAGTTAGCATGCAGGTACAGCAAGTAATTATGAAGGCAAATGGAATGTTGGCCTTTATTGCAAAGGGAATGGAGTATAAAAGTAGGGAAGTTCTGTTACAACTACACAGGGTGGTGGTGAGACCACACCTGGAGTACTGCGTACAATTTTGGTCTCCTTATTTAAGGAAGGATATACTTGCATTGGAGGCAGTTCAGAGAAGGTTCACGAGGTTGATTCCGGAGATGAAGGGATTGTCTTATGAAGAATGGTTGAGCAGGTTGGGCCTATACTCAGTGGAGATTAGAAGAATGAGAGGGGACCTTATTGAAACATATAAGCTTCTGAATGGGCTTAACAGGGTAGATGCAGAGAGGGTGTTTCCCCTCGTGGGGGAATCTAGAGCTAGGGGGCCTAATTTCAGAATAAGGGGGCACCCTTTTAAATCGGAAATGAGGAGGAATTTCTTCTCTCAGAGGGTTGTGAATTTTTGAAATTCTCTTCCCCAGAGAGCTGTGGAGGCTGGGTCATTGAATATATTTAATGTGGAGATAGACAGATTTTTGAATGGTAAGGTAGTCAAGGGTTATGGGGAGCGGGCAGGGAAGTGGAGTTGAGGCCAAGATCAGATCAGCCATGATCTTATTTAATGGTGGAGCAGGCTCGAGGAGCCAAATGACCTACTCCTGCTCCTATGTCTTATGTTCTTATGTTCTAATGTAATTGGTAGAAGGATTAGAGGGGAGTTGAGGAGAACCTTTTTTTACCCAGAGGGCGGTGGGGTTCTGGAACTCATGCCTGAGAGTGTGGTAGAGGCAGAAACCCTCATCACATTTAAAAAGTACTTGGATATGCACTTGAAGTGCCGTAACCTACAAGGCTCCGGACCAAGAGCTGGAAAGTGGGATTAGGCTGGATAGCTCTTTTTCAGCTGGCATAGACATGATGGGCTGAATGGCCTCCTTCTGTGCCATAAATTTCTATGATTGTATGAAACATCAGGGCCACAGACTTAGTCCAAGCTTTTCATTGGTGACTAATTTTTAATGTCAGGAGAGATGTCCGGAAATTTGTTTTCTTCTAAAAATTGAAAAATAAATTTATAAAGTTCTTAAGAGGTCTCGTGGGCCACCTGGGCAGTTTTACAATCCAGCTTTGCACTGGGCTGGAGTTATAATGCAGTGGGTTTGGGAGTCAGATCAGGAACTGACTTTGGAGTTTTGCTGCCACTTTTGTGTTGCTGTGCATCTGAAATTGCTCCACATCAGCTAAAACATGGCAGCATATTGTAAAAGATCTTGGATTTGTGTAACATTTTATCATGTCCTCAGGCTGTCCCAAAGCACTTCACAGCTAATTAATGGTTTCTGAAATGCAGTCACTGTTGTTTTGTCGGTAAATGTGACAGCCGACACACAAACATCTAATGAGTTGAATGACCAGCTGCTCCTGTCCTTGGTGAAGTGGAATGTTGGCCAAGACAGATCTCTGCTCTTCTTCAAATAGGCAGCGTGGAGTTGGTATTTAGCTTCAAAATTGCATATCAAAAGGCCAAATTACTTTGTCAAATTCACTGACAGGTGCTGTTTTAAAAGAAAAGGTGCTCTTGTCTATCCAATAAAACTGAAGTATGTGCTCACTTCTCAAAAAATACCCTAACATGGCAGTATTATGGAATGGTGATGGAGTAACTTAGCTTAAAGTGATATCAAATGATATGATAGATTTTATATAACACTTTTATTATTTCAGAATTAAACATTTTAAAATGTGTTGCATCAGATATCACACTGTCCAGGATTGATTATTCCATTTAATTCCATTTTAATATTTCCCCTTTAAAATGGGCCAGAGGAGGTGTTAAATACCAACCCATTATCATTTGCAAACTAGTGCTGTAAGTGATTAATCCATGTGACTTGCATTGCATAAGATCTGTATTAAAGACTCATTTGGACTGCTGGTCTGCCTCATTCTCCAAGGAGCAGGGGACTTAGAGCCCCTGCTTAATCATTTGCCTCAATGATTCCTATACCTATACTCTATACAATATTTAAAAAGATCAATGGATTTATTTAGTTGATTCTACAGAGGGCGAAGACCCCCTCCCACCCACAATGATTTAGGTGTAACAAGTTATCACAAGTAAACTATCAGCCTTGAATTTACTCTCTATTTTGCGCTACCAGATTGCGACATCCTAAGCCATAAAACAGTTAGTTGCATGTTGTTGTGGTGAAAGAGATATTAGTGGAATACATCTCTCTTAGCAAACTACACTATGTGCTTATCATAACTCAGGGATTCTCCAGGCTCTGTTCATTCCCCCATTCTGTGCCTCCTTAATGCCAGTCTTTATTTACCATCCAATCTAATCCAACCTTTTGTTGATGATTCCATTTTTTTTATATGTATCAACTTCATTCAAATAGCACCACTCAGTACACACATCCTCCACATCGCGTAACAGTACAGTGGCTGAATCACTACACTGTTGATTTCCATGCACTCTGATCTTTGATGGCTCCAACATCAACATCCTTGGCCTCAATATGTTCTTTCATCTAAAATGGCATCCCCACACCTGCATTACAAAAATGTTTGCTTTCAAAAGCTTGGTTTCCTCTTTCACTTCAGCTGGGAATTCGAAGCCAATGTAACTTTGCCAACAGTGTGGCTGAAACTCCATTTAAGCGTGTAACCAGGGTTTCCAACACACTGCCACCGAAGTTACGGCAGCTCTGAGGAAATTTCCGGCTTTATTTTCCCCTAGCTCTTCTCTATAACTCAAATCCAACCAATACTTGATTAGCTGTACTCCTCTCATATCTGGGCAGACATTTCTAATACTTTTCTTGACTTGGACAGGACATAATATTTATTGTATGATACATAATAATTCTCTCGTCTATAGTCCCCAACTGCTGGCTTTTTCTGGGAATTTCCTCGGTAGTTCTCCCAATTGGCCTCGTAATTCCATCAGAAGATTGGCGGAAACCTTGTTTGCGTAGAATATCTGGGGTTTCTGGCAATCTTCTGCTGAAGTTACGATGACTGATTGTGAGAATCACCAGGTGTAAATACAAAATTACATTTTAAAAGTGCAGTGAGCAGCTTAGGCCCCAGGAAACATCTGTGCAGAAGTGGAGCAGCCTCTGTAAAGGCTGCAGTTTTCATTAAAGTACTTGGGGACAGCAAGGGGAGGCTACAGAGGTTCTGTCCTCGGCCCTTTTGCATTTCATCCACTCAGGCATCTCCTACCCTCATTTGAAGTGCCTCCTGCCAATATTATAAGCAGTCACAGGGTACCCTGACAGGCAGAATCTTGTCAAAAGGCTATGGATTTTCACAGAATTTGCAAGCCTTCCTGGAAGAGGTGGAAGACATGAGGAATGACTCCTGGGTCAGATCCAGTGCCAATAAAATTCAGGGCAGCAGTCACTTCCGTAGTGATAGACAGAGCCGATCTGGAAGTGGAGCAAGGCTGAATAACTTTCCGAAGAAGGTTGCACAGATGTGCAATGGCAGCATTGGACAATTGTACCTTTTAAACACAAAGCTTTTCTGAGAGGTCTAGGATTTTGACCCAGTGATAATAAAGGAACGAAGATGTATGTGCAAGTCAGAATGGTGTGTGAGTTGGAGGGGGACTTGGAAGTTAAACTAAAAAAGGAGGGGGGAGGGGTCAGGTGAGGGGAAATTTAGAAATCTAAAGAGAAAGGTAAAGGCAATAGAGCAATGTAACAATTTGGGTAAAAATAAGCAGAGTGTAACAGGAAGGGACAGAAACTTTAACGGTAGCAGTGCAGCAGAGAATAAGTCAAAGCAAGGAATAATGGTAAAAAATTAAATTAAAGGCTCTTTATCTGAATGCATGAAGCAAGATAGATGAACTAGTGGCACAAATTGAGATAAATGGGTTTGATCTAATAGCCATTACAGAGACATGGTTGCAAGGTGGCCAAGGTTGAGAAATAAATGTTCCAGGGTACTTGACGTTTCGAAAAGACAGGGAGAATGGAAAAGGAGAGGGAGGGGGATGGGTAGCCCTGAAAATAAAGAATGACATAAGGACAGTAGAGAGAAAGGGTCTGAGCTCGGAAGATCAGGGAGTAGAATCAGTATGGGTGGAGATAAGGAATAACAAGGGGCAGAAAACACTGGTGGGAGTAGGATATAGACCCCCGAACAATAGCTATACCATTGGATAGAATATTAATCAAGAAATAGTAGGAGCTTGTAGCAAAGGTAATGCAATAATTGTAGGGGACTTTAATCTTCATGTAGACTAGACAAATCAAATTGACAAAGGTAGTCTGGAGGATGAGTTCATGGAATGCATTTGGGACAGCTTCCCAGAACAATACGCCAAGGAACCAACCAAGGAACAGTATTTTTTTTATTATTCCCCTAGAGTCAAAAAATCTATCTCAGCCCACATCCCCTCCAAGTCCCACACCATCCTGACTTAGAAGTATATTGCCGATCCTTCATCGTAGCTGGCATTTACTGCCCATCCCTAATTGCCCTTGAGAAGGTGGTGGTGAGCCATCTACTTGAACTGCTGCAGACTATGTGGTGAAGGTACTCCCACAGCGCTGTTAGGTAGGGAATTTCAGGATTTTGACCCAGCGACGATAAAGGATCGGCGTTATACTTCAAGTGGTGTTCCCATGCGCCTGCTGCCCTTGTCCTTCTAGGTAGAAGAGGTCGTGGGTTTGGGAGGGGCTGCCGAAGAAGCCCTGGCGAGTTGCTGCAGTGCATCTTGTAGATGGTACACACTGCATTTTAGATCTTGTATTGTGTAATGAGACAGGGTTAATTAGCAATTTCATAGTAAAGGATCCTTTGGGGCAGAGTGATCAAAATATGTTAGAATTTCATATTAAGTTTGAGAATGACTTGCCTAAGTCCGAAACTAAAGCCTTAAACTTAAATAAAGCTAATTACATAGGTATGAGGGGTGAGTTGGCTAAGGCAGATTGGAAAAATAGATTAAAAGGTATGGCAGTAGATAAGCAGTGGCTAGCATTTAAAGAAATATTTAATAATTCTCAACAAAAATACATTCCATTGAGAAACAAAAACTCCATGGGAAAAGTGATCCATCCGTGGCTAACTAAAGAAGTTAAGGATAGCATTAGATAGAAAGAAGAAGCTTATAATGTAGCAAAGAATAGTAGTAACCCTGAGGATTGGGAAAGTTGCAGAAACCAGCAAAGGATGACCAAAACATTGATAAAAAGGAAAAAATTAGAATGAGAAAAAACTAGCAAGAAATATAAAAACAGATTGTAAGAGCTCCTACAAGTATGTAAAAAGGAAGAGAGTTGCAAAAGTAAACGTTGGTCCCTTGGAGGCTGAGACAGGAGAAATTATTATGGGGAATAAGGAAATGGCAGAAACGTTAAACAAATATTTTGTATCTGTCTTCACAGTAGAAGACACAAAAAGCTTACCAAAAATGGTGGGGAACCAAGGGTCTAATGAGCGTGAGAAACTTAACGTAATTAATATAAGTAGAGAAAAAGTACTAGAGAAACTAATGGGACTTAAAGCCGACAAATTCCCTGGACCTGATGGCCTACAACCCATGGTTCTAAAAGAGCTGGCTGCCGAGTTAGTGGATGCATTGGTTTTGATCTTCCAAAATTCCCTAGATTCTAGAACAGCCCCAGCGGATTAGAAGGTAGCAAATGTAACACCGCTATTCAAGAAAGGAGGGGGCGAGAAAACAAGGAACTACAGGCCAGTTAGCCTGACATCAGTCATCAGGAAAATGCTGGAATCCATTATTAAGGAAGTGGTATCGGACACTTAGAAAATCATAACATGATTAGGCAGGGTCAACATGGTTTTATGAAAGGGAAATCGTGTTTGACAAATTTATTAGAGATTTTTAAGGATGTAACTAGCAGGGTAGATAAAGGGGAACCAATGGTGTAGTATATTTGGATTTCCAAAAGGCATTCAATAATGTCCAACATAAAAGGTTATTACACAAGTTAAGGGCTCATGGGGTTGGGGGTAATATAGTAGCATGGATAGAGGATTGGTTAACAGACAGAAAACAGAGAGTAGGAATAAATGGTTCTTTTTCAGGTTGGCAGGCTGTAACTAGTGGGGTGCCACAAGGATCAGTGCTGGGGTCTTAGCTATTTACAAACTATCTTAATGACCTAGATGAAGGGACCGAGTGTAATGTATCCAAGTTTGCTGATGATACAAAGCTAGGTGGGACAGCAAACTGTGAGGAGAACACAAAGAGTCTGCAAAAGGATATAGATAGACTAAGTGAGTGGGCAGTAAGGTGGCAGATGGAGTATAATGTAGAGAAATGTGAGGTTATTCACTTTGGTAGGAAGAATAGAAACACAGAACATTTTTTAAATGGTGAGAAACTTTTCAATGTTGGTGTTCAGAGAGATTTGGGTGTCCTTGTGCAAGAAACACCGAAAGTGAGCATGCAGATACAGCAAGCAATAAGGAAGGCAAATGGCATGTTGGCCTTTATTGCAAGGGGTTTGGAATACAAGAGTAAGGAAGTCCTGCTACAATTGTAGAGGGCCTTGGTGTGACCACACCTGGAGTACTGTGTGCAGTTTTGGTCTTCTTACCTAAGGAAGGACATACTTGCCTTGGAGGTGGTACAATAAAGGTTCACTAGATTGATTCCTGGGATGAGGGGGCTGTCCTATAATGAGAGATTGTGTAGATTGGGTTTATACTCGCTGGAGTTTAGAAGAATGAGAGGTGATCTCATTGACACATACAAGATTCTGAAGGGGATTGACAGGGTAGATGTTGAGAGGTTGTTTCACCTGGCTGGAGTGTCTAGAACTAGGGGGTATAGTCTCAGGATAAGGGGTAGACCATTTAAGTTGAGATGAGGAGAAATTTCTTCACTCAGAGGGTTGTGAAACTTTGGAATTCTCTGCCCCAGAGGGCTGTGGATGCTGAGTCTTTGAAATATTCAAGGCTGAGATAGATAGATTTTTGGACTCTAGGGGAATCAAGGGATATGGAGATCACGCGGGAGAGTGGAGTTGAGGTTGATGATCAGCCATGATCTTATTGAATGGTGGAGCAGGCTCAAGGGGCTGTATGGCCTACTCCTATTTCTTTTGCTCTTACGTTCTTATGATGGTGCCCCCATGCACCTGCTGCCCTTGTCCTTCTATGTGGTAGAGATCGTGGGCTTGGTACGTACTGCCAAAGTAACCTTGGTGAGTTATACAGTCCATCCTGTAGATAGTACACACTTCAGTTATGGTACGCCTGTCATGTAGGAAGTAGATATTTAAGCTAATTGATGGACTGCTGATCAAATGGATTGCTTTGTCCCGGATGGAGTCAAGCTTCTTGAGTGTTGTTGCTGGCTTGTGTGGAGCATATACATGGGCAAATTCTATGGAATAGATGCACCCATCCAGGCAAGTGAATAGTAGTCTGTCACATTCCTGACTATTGCCTTATAGGTGGTGGAAAGGCTTTAGGGAGTCAGGAGGTGAGCTACTTGCCACAGAATACCCAGGCTCTAGTAGCCACAACATTTATGTGACTGGTCTAGTTATGTATTTGTTGAAAGTTAACCCCCACTAGGATGTTTATGGTGGAGAACTCAGCAATGATAATGTCACCAAATGTCAAGGGAAGTGGATAAGCTCACTCTTGTTGGAGATGGTGGCTGTCTGGCACTTGTTAGAATCATAGAATGATTACAGCACTGAAGGAGGCCATTCGGCCCATCGAACCTGTGCCAGCTTTCTGCAAGAGTACTTCAACTAGTCCCACTCCCCCGCGCTTTCCCCATAACCCTGCAAATTGTTTTCCTTCAGGTACTTATCCAATACCCCTTTGAAAGCCATGATTTAATCTGCCTCCACCACCCTGTTAGGCAGTGCATTCCAGATCAGAACCACTCGCTGCATAAATATGTTTTTCCTCATGTTGCCTTTAGTTCTTTTGCCAATCACCCTTCTGCCAATGGGACCAGTTGCTCTCTACCTACTCTGTCTAGATCCCTCATGATTTTGAGCACCTCTATCAAATCTCCTCTCAGCCTTCTGTGCTCAAAGGGAACAACTCCAGCTTCTCTAGTCTATCCACGTAACTGAAGCCCCTCATCCCAGGAACCATTCTTGTAAATCTTTTCTGCACCCTCTAAGGCCTTCACATCCTTCCTAAAGTGCGGTGCCCAGAATTGAACAATACTCCAGTTGAGACCAAACGAGTGTTTTATAAAAGTTCATCATAACTTCCTTGCTTTTGTACTCTAGGCCTCTATTTATGAAGCCCAGGATTCCATATGCTTTTTTTAACCACTTTCTCAACCTGCCCTGTCACCTTCAACGATTTGTGCACCTGTACCCCCAGGCGTCTCTGTTCATGCACCCCCTTTAGAATTGTACCCTTTTGTTTATATTGCCTCTCCTCATTCTTCCTACCAAAATGTATCACTTCTCAGTTTTCTGCATTAAATTTCACGTGTCTGCCCATTCCAGCAGCTTGTCTATATCATTTTGATGTCTATCACTATCCTCCTCACTTTTCACTATACTTCCAAGTTTTGTGTCATCTGCAAATTTTGAAATTGTGTCCTGTACACCCAAGTCCAAGTCATTAATATATATCAAGAAAAGCAGTGGTCCTAGAACCGACCCCTAGGGAACACCATTGTATCCCTTCCTCCAGTCTGAAAAACAACTGTTCACCATGACTCTCTGTTTCCTGTCACTTAGCCAATTTCGCAGATAGGGCAATTTTGCATACCATGCCAAACGTTAGGTGTGGACTGTTCAGTAACTTGGACTGTGTGCGCTCAGCCACCAGTCCACACACAAACTTATCTCGCAATGCATGATCTAAAAATGTGCCGAAGTTACAATGCAAAGACAGGTTCTTAAGAGCTACAATGTACTCACTGATGGTTATACTTTGTTTTTGGTTTCTGGTACCAAATTTATTGCTCTCTGCTATTTCTAAAGGCTTTGGGTCGAAATGGTCCTCGAGGTCTCGACAATGTCGTCAAACGACACATCCTTCGCTTTCCCTGGCACAAGTAGGTTTGTTAACGTTCCGTAGACATCTGGCCTGATCTCCGTTAGAAAAATTGCTTTTTTATGTTCACAAATTACTTTATTTTGAGTTTGAACATTCTCATCTGCACCTTCGGTCTCAATAATGTTACTGGCCCTAAAAAACATCTCCATCCGCTCAATGTAAGAACTGAATGGTTCGTGAGCTCGGTCATACATGCCGAGGCTTCCGATGAATCCCGTAGGAGCAGCCATGATTGTCCCGACCCCGTTGAACAGTGATTCAGCACACTACCTGTGTACATGTGAGAATCAATGCTGCTATTACTGTGTATACATACATGGGAAGGCGAAGCACAGACAATTCTGCATCAGCATTAACAGTAAAACATTGCAAAAGATTCAGTTTAGGTATCACAAATTCACCTTAAACTTGTCCACTCGAAGGTTGAACACTGTGTCTTTCCATGATCCCTAAAAATGGCTTTGGCATCCCATTTTCATCGCTAAAAATGTAATATATGTGGATAGAACAAATGAAGGACAGAGACACCATGAGTTGCTAGTCAAGGTGCTTGTTTACTAGGTCAGAGCGAACTGAGCATGCTCATACTAAACCATGTGTCAAACTATATGATAATACATTGCACTATCCATGCTGCCACTGTCCCTTTTATTCCATGGGATACAAATTTGCTGGCAAGCCTATTACATGGCACTTTATCAAATGCCTTTTGGAAGTCCATGTACATTATATCAACTGCATTGCCCTCATTAACCCTCTCTCATCAAAAACCTCGATCAAGTTAGTTAAACACGATTTGCTTTTAACAAATCCATGCTGGTTTTCCTTAATTAATCCAGACTTGTCCAAGTGACTGATAATTTTGTCCCAGATTATCATTTCTAAAAGCTTCCCCATTACCGAGGTTAAACTGACTGACCTGTAGTTGCTGGGTGAATCCTTGCAACCTTTTTTGAACAAGGGTGTAATATTTTTCCAATTCTCCAGTCCTCTGGCATGCCACCAGTATCTAAGGAGGATTGGAAGATTATTGCCAGTACCTCTGCAATTTCCCTCCCTCAGCATCCTAGGATGCAACCCATCCTGTCCTAGTGACTTATCTACTTTAAGTACAGCCAGTCTTTCTAGTACCTCCTCTTTATCAATTTTTAACCCATCCAGTATCTCAACTACCTAATTTCACTATGACTTGATTGGCTGCTTCATTGAAGTAGCAGTCTAAATTATAAGCTCGAGTCCTGGAGTGGTGCTTGAACCAATGACGTTCTGTTTTAGAAGTGCGTGCTGTAGTGTCCGAGTATATAAATAATACACGGACTGCAGGAGAACAATAATAACAGGTATTTACTGAACAGAGGGTATTCTTTTTGTTTGGACCCCAAAAAAAACCCAATTGGACTGTAAATAAACAAAAGTTCAACTAAAACTTAACAAATCAAATTAAAATTTGGTTTTCCGGGTTGATAATGCACTCCAGTCCCCGCGGCGCCCACCGGTCGCGGAAATACTCAAGCGCACTGGCGGACACCGCGCACTCCATCTCTAGGGCCACCCGGGCGCGAACATGGCTGCGGAAGAGAGGCAGGCAATCCGGCTAGATGACCCCCTCGACCGCCCGCTGCCTGGACCAATTGATGGCTCTTTTAGCCAGGCCCAGGAGCAGGCCCACAAGGAGGTCCTCCAACCTGTCCGCTCCTCTCCGCACCGGGTGACCGTAGGTCAAGAGCGTGGGACTGAAGTGCAACCAAAAATCGAGGAGCAGCCCCTTCAAGTAGTGAAAGAGGGGCTGCAACCTCTCACACTTCATATAAACGTGAAACACGGACTCCTCCAGGCCGCAAAAAATGCAGGCGGCCTGGGAGTCCGTGAACCTACTTAAAACCTTATTGCACGGGACCGCTCCGTACAACACCCTCCAGGCCAAGTCCCCGATGGAACAAGGGAGGACTCCCGCATAGAGAGCCCTCCATTGGGGACCTCCACCACCGCCAGTCGGCAAGACGCCACGCCAAGGCGTGTCCGGACGGTAGACGAAGATGGCAAAGTGGAGAGTGTGCAGGAGCAGCCCGTACAGGAAACCCCTCCGCGCGGAATGAAAAGGCACGGAGGGTATTTCACAGAATCACAGAATCACAGAAACCCCACAGTGCAGATAGAGGCCATTTCGGCCCATCGAGCCTGCACCGACACATATCCCACCCGATCCCCGTACCCCTACACCAACACATATCCCACCCTATCCCCGTAACCCCACGTATTTAATCCCCCTAACACTAAGAGTCAATTTATCATAGCCAATCAACCTAACCCGCACATCTTTGGACTGTGGGAGGAAACCGGAGCACCCGGAGAAAACGCACGCAAACACGGGGAGAATGTGCAAACTCCACACAGACAGTCACCCGAGGCCGGATTCGAACCCGGGTCCCTGACGCTGTGAGGCAACAGTGCTAACCACTATGCCACCGTGCTCAAGACGGCTCAAGTTGTGAGGCGCCGGTTCCCGCGGGGAGTTTCGGGGCCGGGCGCTGATGAGGAATTCCGTCCGAACGGGGGTAAGCTCGGACGGGATCACCCCACGTGCTTGAGCTGCCTCGATACACCTAGTGGAGTCGGGGCCCAGTGCCGCTTTCACCAATTCGATGGCTTCGACCGCGAGCCGGACGTTGGCCCAGGACAGGCGCCGCGCCAGCTCCTCCGGCGCCATCCAGCCCGCTCCTCCGCCATCGAGCAGGTCCCCGACTCTGGTCACCTTGCCAGGCACAGCCCTGCCCTCCGCTAGTCGCCCGAACCCGCATTCGTGGAGGTGCAGATTCCTGAGCAGCAGCTCCCGAAGGAGAGTCGCCGCTCCTGACGGGGGAGAGCTCCGCCTGGAAGCGACGTAGTTCCAAACCCATAGCAGTTCCTGGTAGAAGACAGGCAGCTCCCGCAGGCCGGCACGCCTGCCGCCCACTTTTGCGAACAGGAGCCGCGAGTCGTAATTGAGGCCGTGCAGCTGGCGGAAGAAAAACGTCGCCAGCGCACACCATCTCGGAGGATTCTCGACGTACAGGTATCTCTGCAGCGTCTGAAGACGGAAAGTCGCAGCCTGGGTGCGAAGGCACACCAGCGCCTGACCGCCCTCCCTAAGCGGGAGACACAGAACAGTGGCAGAGACCCAGTGCTTCCTTTTGTCCCAGAAGAAGTCGATGAGCTTCTTCTGCATCTTGGCAACAAACGCAGGGGGAGGGATCAAAGTGTCCAACCGGTACCACAACATGGCGGCCACCAGCTGGTTTATGACCAGCGCTCGACCCCTGTAGGACAACACTCGGAGCAGTCCTGTCCAGCGTCCTAGGCGAGCGGTGACTTTGGCCTCCAGCTCTTGCCAGTTCGCCGGCCAGGCGTCCTCGGCAGGGCTAAGGTAGACTCCCAAATAGAGGAGGTGCGTGGTGCTCTAGGCGAAAGGCCTGAACTCCTCCGGCAGGGAGTCCACCTGCCACTGACCCACCAGGAGTCCAGAACATTTCTCCCAGTTGATCTTGGCGGAGGATGCGTCCGAGTAAATCTGCTGGCATTCCCGCATCCTCCGCAAGTCAGCGGGATCTGTGACCGTGAGGAGCGCATCATCGGCGTAAGCCGAGAGGACCACCTCCACACCCGGCCCTTGCAGAGCCAGTCCCGTCAACCTCTTCCGCAAGAGGCGCAGGAAAGGCTCCACGCAAATGGCGTATAACTGACCGGACATGGGGCATCCCTAACGCACCCCCCTCCCGAAGCGAAGGGGCGCCATCAAGGACCCGTTAACTTTAATCAGACACTCCGCGGCGGCGTACAGAAGTCGGATCCGGGCGACGAAATGCGTCCCGAACCCGAATGCGCGCAGAGTCCCGAAGAGATACTCGTGATCCACCCTGTTGAACGCCTTCTCCTGATCCAGGGAAAGGAAGGCAACCGACAGACCAGCCCTCTGGGAGTGGTGGACCAGGTCCCAGACCAGATGGATGTTATCGTGGATGGTCCGGCCCGGGACCGTGTAGGACTGGTCGGGGTGGATCATGTGGGCCAGCACGGTGCCAAGGTGAGCAGACATGGCCCTGGCAAAGATTTTATAGTCCGTACTGAGGAGGGAGACCGGGCGCCAGTTCTTAAGGAGGCGGAGATCGCCCTTCTTAGGCAGCAGGACAATGACCGCCCTGCGCCAAGAGAGGGGCATCTCCCCGGTCACCAAACTTTCCCCCAGGACCCGCGCGTAGTCACCCTCCAAGACGTCCCAGAACGCCCTGTGGAACTCCACGGTCAACCCGCCCAGCCCCGGGGACTTTCCCCTAGAGAGCTGGCGGAGGGCGCCGGTCAGCTCCGCCAGGCTTAGCGGAGCGTCCAATTTTTTGGCGCCCTCCGGGCTGACCTTCGGCAGGTCCTCCCACAAAACTCTGCATGCATCCTCGCTGGACAGATCCGGAGAGAACAGAGCCCCTTAATAGGCACGGGTCTCCGCGCTGATTCCCTCCGGATCTGAGACCAGTGATCCGTCGTCGGCCAGCAGCCCCAAGAGCTGCTTACGGACCCCCCATCTTTTTTCCAGTGAGTAGAAGAAGGGGGAGCCGCAGTCCAGGTCCCGCAGGAGCTGGATCCGCGACCTCACGTACGCGCCTCGGGACCCGACGAGCTGCAGGTCCTTCAGCGCGCCCTTCTTCTCTTCGCACACCTTCCGCAGGGCCGGGTCCTCGACGACCTGACCGAGACGGGACTCCAGGTCGAGCACCTCCTTCTCCAACCGCCCGACCCGGGCCTCCCGCCTCTTGGTCGACCCCTTCGCGTACTCCTGACAGAAGAGACGGATGTGAGCCTTGCCCACGTCCCACCATAGCCTCAAGGAGGGGAAGCCCCCCCGCTTCCCTCTCCAGTCGGCCCAGATCCGACGAAACGAATCCCGGAACCGCGCGTCCTCCAGCAGCAGGTTGTTAAAATGCCAGTACGCGGACCCCCCCCACGCGCACAGCGGAGTGAGCTCCGCCCACACCAGGTGGGGGTCCGTGCACGGCAACGGCCGCATGGAAGCCGCCGGAACGCAGGAGACGTACGCCCGGGAAATGTAGAGGCGATCGATTCTGGACCTTCCTCCCCCAGACCTCACGCTAGTGAAGGCGCTGGAGTCGGGGTGGAGATTTCGCCAGATGTCCACCAAGTCGAAGGACCCAACCAGGTCCCTCAACTTCTCCATCGCCGCCGGGCTTCGCGGGGGACCCGAACGGTCCCTCGCCTCGAGGGTGCAGTTAAAATCCCCCCCGAGGATGACGCTCTCGCCCGCGTCGACGGAGCCCAAAAGAGCGGACACTTCTTCGAAGAATCACACTTGCTGCGCATCGGTCTGGGGGGCGTACACATTCACTAGATGGAGCGGCACGCCCCCCAGGCGAACAGTGACCTGGAGCAAGCGGCCCGGCATGTGCTCCTTGACCCCCAAGATCTCCGGCTGAAAATGCGGGGCCAGCAAGATAGCCACCCCGCTAGAGCCACTCCGGACCTAGGAGTGAGCAGCGAGGTCAGGAGGAGGAGCTATAACCGGCATAAAAACCAGCGGCAGCGACCAGAGGCCCGAGACCAGCATCGGACCTAGGAGTGAGCAGCGAGGTCAGGAGGAGGGGCTATCACCCGGCATAAAAACCAGCGGCAGCGACCAGAGGCCCGAGACCAGCATCAGACCTAGGAGTGAGCAGCGAGGTCAGGAGGAGGAGCTATAACCCGGCATAAAAACCAGCGGCAGCGACCAGAGGCCCGAGACCAGCATCGGACCTAGGAGTGAGCAGCGAGGTCAGGAGGAGGAGCTATAACCCGGCATAAAAACCAGCGGCAGCGACCAGAGGCCCGAGACCAGCATCGGACCTAGGAGTGAGCAGCGAGGTCAGGAGGAGGAGCTATAACCGGCATAAAAACCAGCGGCAGCGACCAGAGGCCCGAGACCAGCATCGGACCTAGGAGTGAGCAGCGAGGTCAGGAGGAGGAGCTATAACCCGGCATAAAAACCAGCGGCAGCGACCAGAGGCCCGAGACCAGCATCGGACCTAGGAGTGAGCAGCGAGGTCAGGAGGAGGAGCTATAACCCGGCATAAAAACCAGCGGCAGCGACCAGAGGCCCGAGACCAGCATCGGACCTAGGAGTGAGCAGCGAGGTCAGGAGGAGGAGCTATAACCGGCATAAAAACCAGCGGCAGCGACCAGAGGCCCGAGACCAGCATCGGACCTAGGAGTGAGCAGCGAGGTCAGGAGGAGGAGCTATAACCCGGCATAAAAACCAGCGGCAGCGACCAGAGGCGTACCAAATCAACAGCAGAGGAGAGAGGTAAAAATTAATCCAAGAGTGACGTCACCAGGAAGCAGGTAGGTGATTGGTTGGATTGGTTGGTGAGTATTTCTTCTTTTTATTACAAGCTTAAATTCGGCGGTTTTTTTCTAGGGTCTGTGCTGTAAGGGAGACAGTTGGTTAACCATTAAACTGGTGTAATTTAGAGGGATTGATTTAATCTAATTAAATAAAAAAAATTATAATTAATTACATAGAATGGAGCAGATGATGTGTTACTGTTGCGAGATGTGGGAGCCGGTAGACCCCATTGAGGCTAACGGTGATTACATCTGTGACAAGTGTCTGCTGCTACAGGATCTGCAGCTCCGTGTTGATGAGCTGGAGTCTGAGCTTCAGATACTGCGACACATCAGGGAGGGGGAGAAGTACCTGGACTCTGTGTTTCAGGAGGTGGTCACACCTATGAAGTTAATTAATTCAGATGTAGCCCATGGTCAGGGACTGGACGGTGTGACCACGAGTGAGGCAGGTACGGGGATCCAGAAGGTAGTGTTGGAGGAGCCGCAGCCCTTGCTCTTGTCCAACAGGTTCGAGCTTCTTACTCCCTGTGGAGACGGAAGCAGGGGCTGCAGGGAGGATGAGCAACCTGGCCACAGCACCGTGGAGAGGGGGGCCATTCAAGAGGGGGGAGTAAATAGAAATGTTGTAGTGGTAGGGGATAGTATTATTAGGGGGATAGATAGAGTTCTCTGCAGCCAAGAGCGAGAGTCCCGTAGGCTGTGTTGCCTACCCGGTGCCAGGGTTAAGGACATCTCCTCTGGGCTGGACAGAAACTTGGAGTGGGAGGGGGAGGATCCAGTTGTCGTGGTCCATGTTGGTACCAACGACATAGATAGGACAAGGAAGGAGGTTCTGCTGAGGGAGTTTGAGCAGCTAGGGGCCAAATTAAAAAGTAGAACCACAAGGGTAATAATCTCTGGATTATTACCTGAGCCACGAGCGAATTTGGCTAGGACAAATAAAATAAGAGAGTTAAATGCGTGGCTCAAAGACTGGTGTGGGAGAAATGGGTTTTGCTTCCTGGGACACTGGCACCAGTACTGGGACAGGAGGGAGCTGTTCCGTTGGGACGGGCTTCACTTGGCCAGTGCTGGGACTAGAGTCCTGGCGGATCATATAACTAGGGCTGTAGAGAGGGCTTTAAACTAACTAGTGGGGGGGAGGTTCCCAGAGAGCAAATAATACAAATGACAACAGAGAAGGTCATAGACTTAGGTAGCAGTGGGGAAATTAAAAACCAGAGCATGTCAGGAAGGGGTAGAAGGTGTGGAGTAAAAGGTAAAGTAATAAAAAGGGCAATAGCAGGAACTAAGTGTCACAAAACATATTTGAAAGTTCTCTATCTGAATGCACGTAGCATTCGTAACAAAATAGACGAGTTAAAGGCACAAATAGCTACATATGGGTATGATCTTGTGGCCATTACAGAAACATGGCTGCAGGGTGACAATGCCTGGGAATTAAACATACCAGGTTATTTAACAATCAGGAAGGACAGGCAGGAAGGAAGGGGAGGTGGGGTGGCTATGTTAATAAAGGAAGGAATCACTGTAATACAGAGAAATTATATTGGGTCAAAGGATCAGGATAATGAAACAGTTTGGGTGGAGATAAGGAATAATAAGGGGAAAAAAACACTAGTGGGTGTAGTATATAGGCCTCCGAACAGTCGCAACTCGGTTGGACGGAGTATCAATCAGGAAATAGTTGAGGCTTGTAATAAGGGAACATCTATAATTATGGGGGATTTTAACTATCATATAAATTGGACGAATCAAATTGGGCAGGGCTGCCTTGAGGATGAGTTCATTGAGTGTATTAGGGATGGGTTTCTTGAGCAGTATGTAACTGAACCAACCAGGGGGCAAGCAACCTTAGATCTGGTCCAGTGTAACGAGACAGGATTAATTAAAAATGTCCTAGTAAAGGATCCCCTTGGAATGAGTGACCATAACATGGTTGAATTCCATATTCAGTTAGAGGGTGAGGAGGCTGTATCTCAAACAAGCGTGCTAAGCTTGAATAAAGGAGACTATGAAGGTATGAGAGCGGAATTGAGTAAAGTGGATTGGGAAAATAGGTTAAAGGATAAGACGATACATGATCAGTGGTGTACATTTAAGGAGTTATTTTACAAATTCCAAAAAAAGTATATTCCACTGAGAAAAAAAGGGTGTAAAAGAAAAGACAGCCATCCGTGGCTAAGTAAAGAAATTAAGGATAGTATTCGACTAAAAACAAGGGCATATAAGGTAGCCAAATCTAGTGGGAGGATAGAGGATTGGGAAAACTTTAAAAGACAGCAAAAAATAACAAAAAGATTGATTAAGAAAGGGAAGATACATTATGAAAGTAAATTAGCAAAAAATATAAAGACAGATAGTAAGAGTTTTTATAGTTATATAAAAAGAAAAAGGGTGGCTAAAGTAAATGTTGGTCCCTTAGAGGATGAGACCGGGAAATTAATGGTGGGAAATATGGAGATGGCAAAAACACTGAATGAATATTTTGTATCAGTCTTTACAGTAGAGGACACCAAGAATATCCCAACACTTGACAAGCAGGGGGCTATAGGGGGGGAGGAGCTAAATACGATTAAAATCACTAAGGATGTAGTACTTGGTAAAATAATGGGACTCAAGGCGGATAAATCACCTGGACCTGATGGCTTACATCCCAGGGTTTTGAGGGAAGTGGCGGTAGGGATTGTGGATGCATTGGTAATAATCTTCCAAAACTCCCTGGACTCAGCAAAGGTCCCGGCAGACTGGAAAACTGCTAATGTAACACCCTTATTTAAAAAGGGCAGTAGACAGAAGGCTGGAAACTATAGACCGGTTAGCCTAACATCTGTGGTAGGTAAAATTTTGGAGTCCATTATTAAGGAGACAGTAACAGGACATTTGGATAATCATAATTTAATAAGACAAAGTCAGCATGGTTTTATGAAGGGGAAGTCATGTTTGACAAATTTGCTGGAGTTCTTTGAGGAAGTAACATATAGGGTGGATAAAGGTGAACCAGTGGACATAGTGTATTTAGACTTCCAAAAGGCATTTGACAAGGTGCCACACAAAAGATTATTGCTTAAGATAAAAAATCACGGGATTGGGGGTAATATTCTGGCATGGATAGAGGATTGGCTATCTAACAGAAGGCAGAGAGTTGGGATAAATGGTTCATATTCAGACTGGCAATCAGTAACCAGTGGTGTTCCGCAGGGGTCAGTGCTGGGTCCCCAACTCTTTACAATCTATATTAATGATTTGGAGGAGGGGACCGAGTGTAACACGTCAAAGTTTGCAGATGATACTAAGATGGGAGGGAAAGTAGTGAGTGAGGAGGACATAAAAAACCTGCAAGGGGACATAGACAGGCTAAGTAAGTGGGCAGAGATTTGGCAGATGGAATACAATACTGGAAAGTGTGAGGTTATGCACTTTGGGAGGAAAAATCGTAGAGCAAGTTATTATCTTAATGGCAAGAAACTTGAAAGTACTGAAGTACAAAGGGATCTGGGGGTCCTGGTGCACGAAACTCAAAAGGTTAGTATGCAGGTGCAGCAAGTGATTAAGAAGGCCAATGGAATGTTGGCTTTCATTGCTAGGTGGATAGAATATAAAAATAGGGAGGTATTGCTTCAGTTGTACAAGGTATTGGTGAGACCGCACCTGGAATACTGCATACAGTTTTGGTGTCCATACCTAAGAAAGGACATACTTGCTCTCGAGTCAGTACAAAGGAGGTTCACTCGATTAATCCCGGGGATGAGGGGATGGACATATGAGGAGAGGTTGAGTAGATTGGGACTCTACTCATTGGAGTTCAGAAGAATGAGAGGCGATCTTCTTGAAACATATAAGATTATGAAGGGGTTGGATCGGGTGGATGCAGGGAGGATGTTCCAGATGATGGGTGAAACTAGAACTAGGGGGCATAGTCTTAGAATAAGGGGCTGCTCTTTCAAAACTGAGATGAGGAGGAACTACTTCACTCAGAGGGTGGTAGGTCCATGGAATATGCTGCCCCAAAAAGCTGTCGAAGCTACATCATTACATAAATTTAAAACAGAAATAGACAGTTTCCTAGTAGAAAAGGGAATTAAGGGTTACGGGGAGCGGGCAGGAATTTGGACATGAGTCTATGTTCGGATAGGTCATGGCCCTGTGGGTAGCGGAGCGGGCCCAGGGGCCGTGTAGCCTGATCCTGCTCCTGTTTTCGTGTGTCTAATGCTGTTAGATTCAGGAGATAGTCCTGTCATAGTGGATTGGCGGTTAGGATCAGATCAGCCATGATCTTATTGAATGGCGGAGCAGGCTCGAGGGGCCAATTGGCCTACTCCTGCTCCTATTTCTTATGTTCTTATGTTCTTAGAATTGTTGGAGAGGTGACTCATGCTGACCCCTCCATGCCACTCCAGGAGCCATGTGGCTTTGTCTACAGGAACGGTGTGGGTTTCTTGCAGGAAACACACCGCATACTTCCCGTCCCGAAGGACCGAGAAGTTGTTGAATCTGCGACGCGCCTCCCTGCTGCCGTTGATGTTGAGGCTGGCTCTGGTTATCTTCATGTCAGAAGCATAGTGCAACCTCTACCTACACCTAACGGAGGGAGGGAGCGCAGCCGCTGGTCAGCCGCCACTTCCTCAGCAGCCCAGTGAGAAACGTTGTGAGCCGACGCAGCTCGAGCGGGTCCACGCCCTCGTCCGCGCCCATGATTTTAACGGCGGCGCGGACGGACAAGATGAGCAGCGCCAGCTCCGACCACCTGTCGAGGGCCAGCCGGATCTTATTTTGCCGACCCCGGCACGTGGCCATAAAGTCCCGGATTTCCCTGACGGGAATGTGGAGAGACTCGGCGAGGGGCACGAGGTCATCCAGCGCCTCGTGGACGGTGGTGTCCAAATCGTCCTCCATGCCCATCACCGAGTCCCCATCCTCCTCCAGGGGGTCGTCACCAGCGGCCGACCCGTCCGTCGCGCAGTGCGCAGCGAACGGCTTGGCCGCACCAGCCGGCCCTGCCTCCGCCCGGATCCCACAACCAGGATCGGCGGCAGAGGATTCCTCCCTGGTCTCCTCTAGGGGCGCCGGGCCAGAAGACGGCGGCGGTTCGGAGCCCCCCCCGCCTCAGACGCCAGAACGACCGGAGAAACCGGGGAGAGAACAATTCCCAGCTCCTCTAGTACGTCCGGCACCAGAGACGCAGCCAGGGGGCCATCCTCCTCCCCGCCACCAGCCTCCGACCCAGTGGATGGGGTGTTTTCAATTAAAACCTCCACTGGGATGAGCAGCCCCTGGGAGATGTCTGGGTCGCATTAGGCGAGCTCATTTTCCTCGAGCTCGCCCGACCCAGAACCCAGGCCGCCCGGCCGGGCGAGGGGTAACGGCACCGATAAAATGTCAATAGCCACGGGTTGTTCTGCGACCCCCCCCACGGGCAGGGTCTCGTCCCCATCCCCGGGAGTCACGTGCCGGACAGACACATCTGCCTCAGCCACCCGAGGGACAGGCGACCCCCGCCGATCGCTGGTGATGACGACAGTGGGGGGGGGGCGCGCAGTACCCGCGGCGGGCGACGACTCCCCCTGCTCGGAGGGACCTTCCTCCTCCCGGTCCTCCTCCTCTTCCAGGGGGTCGCGCCTTCTTTTTAGCATGGAGGGAGCGAGGGAAACATCCATGTCTGCAGAGGCCTCCTCCTCTGCTCCCTCCGGCGGAGCAGGTTTGTCGGGTTCCTTGGGCCCGAGCCCGGCCGCAGGTATTGGCATTACCGCTGCGGCGGTTGCGGCCACAGGCTCGGGCACGAGGCCCCTCCCACTCGCGTCTGCCCCGATTAACTCTGCGAGGAGTGCGGGTGTAAGGGGCGCAAGGGGCAAGGGCTGGCCATCCACGGGGGGACCCGCCCTAAGGTGTTTATTTTCCGCCGCGCCTTCTTTCCAGCCAGACGCGCTCCCTCCCCCCCACCGGAGGCCTTGGTGGCATCGGCCCCCGACGTCGACCGCGCATTAGACGTTCCCGACGCGCGGGCAGATCCGGGGGGAGGAGCGGTGGCGGCACCAGCCTCGGCCGCACGAGATGATCCGGCGGCCTTGGAGGCGGGGCAGTTTTTCCGGATGTGCCCCACCTCCTTGCAGGCGTGGCACCGCACACCGTCCGACGTCCAGAAGACGCGATAGGTGGTCCCCTCGTGGTGGACAGCGAACGCCCCGTCGGTGTCCTCCTCCCGCGCCAGCTGGATAAACAGCTGGCGCCGGAAGGAGAAGACGTGGCGAAGGCTGGCTTCCTGGAAGCCGAGCGGGATGGGCGTAATCCCCGACCTCACCTCCCCAAGTTGGCATAAATGGGGGAGGAGGAGCTCACCAGGAACATAGGGCGGGACGTTCGAGATGACGATCCTCTGCGCGGTGGCCTCGAGAGGATCCACCGGCAGGAAGGTCCCGCCCATGGTGAGCCCCTTGGCGATGGCCAGGGACACCGCCCGCTCCGACCCCAGGAAGAACACAGCCTTCCCGTACATTTTTGAGGCCGCGACGATGGCTGATGGGCCGACAACCCCAGCCATGGCTTTAATGCAGGCCTCAATGGTCATAGTGGGGTGAGTGTAGCTCTTCACCCCAAGCTTTTTTGTCATAAGTTTAAAAGGTGACGGGGCAGCAGAAGCAGCGGGAGCAGCTGTGGCTGTGGCTGCCACTCCCGCATAAGTCCTGGCTGGCCCCGCCACCAGCGAAGATGCAGTCGCCATTATGGGGTGTTTTTATAAGGGCTACACTCACCCCAAGTCACAGGCCTGAAGGTGTTAATAGCCTCAGGTATTTTTTGGTCCTCTATTGAGCAGAGGGAGCTGTTTAAAATGAAGACACACCTCTCCCCTTATTGATTGAAATTGGGAGAGGGGCCTTCTCCCCTCTGCTCAATAGGCAATTAATAAAAAGAGATGAAATTGAGGTGCCTCAGAGAAATAGGCAGAGAGAGACAAAGAGAGAGTGAGAGGGGGGTGGGAAGGAGGGAGGCCGCAAGGGCAGGGTTGCCACTCAGGATGGTGGGTGGGTGGGTGTTGGCAGGGGTGCACTCTCCGATGGGAATTTAAAGTCTTTGAAGGTGGTCTTCTGGCAAGGGGAGAAGATGTCTTCACCTGGGAAAGCTGGAGATGCCCCAGGCTCAGTCCCAGACCAGGTCTTAACGATGTAATTGGACTTCACCTAGGCAGCTCCAGCTGTCCCAGGTCAGGCAATTGAAGGGGTGCTTATTAGTCTTGTGTATGGCCTAGTTTTTAACAAGAGCCACACACACACACAGACACCCCTTGATGATCCGGCCTTGTTTCTTCTTTTCTTCCCCCACCTAAAATACAAAGTCTTTGGGAGAGTGCACCAAATAACACCCACCTGAAAGATGATGTTGTTCTTCCCTCCTTCCAAACAGTTGGTGGTTGTTGGTTGTTTCTCTCCCCTCTCTCCCTCTCCTGAAGTGGAGGCCAATTTGGGGAGGCAGTAATGGAAAGGCCTCTCCCCTGGCTGGTGTTGTTGCTGGCCTCCCTTCTCCTTCTCCTCCTCTGTCCTCTCTCTCCAGGCACCTCAGTTGCTGTGATGATGGTGGAGGTGGAGGTGGTGGTGGTCTATCGATATCCTTCTCTTCCTGGTCAGGAGACCACCACTTTCCACTCTCCTGGTTTGGCTGCTCCTTCTCCTCCTGCTGACTGGTGCAGCTGCACAGCCAGAAATGCTGGAACAGAGGGTAACTTAAGACTGAAGTACAGAAGCCTGCTATGGCTTTATATACAGGGGTGGTCACTGCCGGTACTGCAGTATAGAATCAGTTCTTCTCTTAAAGGTACATACACAACAATTCCTCCCCTTTTAGATAAACAGTACATAACATTCATTTAACAACTGAATAATAAATAATTACAATTACAATTTTCGCTGTACTATATACATCAACTGAAATAATCATTTATAAGTTCAGTCTTTGAGGAGGCTTCCTGATCCTGACTGGATAGCGCCTTTCTCGAGTATCCTGTTCTTGCGGCGGAGTTGATTCTGGCTCATTGTCATTGGTTGGTTCGTCAGCTTCCAATAACATTGCTTCTGAGGTAGACGCAATCTGTACTTCGGGTTGATTACCAGGTGCACCTGCTCATGGTATGGGTTTGGCTTGTTCCTGTGACTCTAGAATCTGATCAGCATGGCGTCTCACGATGCTCTCTCCAACGTCCACTGTGTACATTAGTGGTCCCTGCTGTGTGCATATCGTTCCTGGCTGCCATTTTTCTGTTCGGTAGTCGCGGGCCAAGACTGGTTGCCCTATCTTGAACTCCTGGTTGGTTCTCATTTATGTGCTGGAATTGCTTATCCTCAACATCTCGTCTTATGTTTGGTTTGAGCAAATCCAGGCGACATCTTAGCCTTCGGTTGAAGAACATTACGGCTGGAGCTTGGTTGGTGACTACATGTGTCGCATTCCGGTAAGCAAATAAGAAATTATCCACCTTGTGTTGTAGTGGTATGTCGTCATTATACACTGCCTTTATGGCCTTTTTAAAGGTCTGAACAAACCTCTCAGCCAATCCATTTGTGGCTGGATGATATGGGGCAGATGTGTAATGTTTCACCCCATTATTCCTCAGAAACCTCCGGAAATCCTCGGACACAAACTGTGGCCCATTGTCGGAGCAAATCTGTTCTGGCAAGCCATTCCTGGTGAAGATGGTCCGTAGGACTGCAATAGTTTTCTCCGTGGTGGTGGAGGACATTTTGATGACCTCTGGCCATTTCGAATGGGCATCCACAGCGATTAGGAACATTGAGTCCATAAATGGACCAGCAAAATCAATGTGTACCCATTGCCATGGAGATGAGGGCCACTCCCATGGATGTAGCGGGGCCTGTGGTGGAGCGTTTTGGACCTTCTGGCATCCTGTGCATCTCTTGGTCATATCCTCGATTTCTTGATTGATTCCCGGCCACCACACAAACGCCCTGGCTAGGCTCTTCATTTTTACCCCCCCCAGATGACCCTCATGAAGCTCATTGAGCACTCTATCTCTCAACTTGGGTGGAATTACCACTCGGGATCCACACATCAAGGTCCCCCGGCACACTGATAGCTGTTCTCTCCTTGGCGAGAATGCTGGCAACAGTGAGTCGCCATGTGCTGGCCATCCCTTCACCGTCAAACCATAGACCCGAGAGAGTGTCGGGTCATTTCGGGTTTCCTTCTCTATACTTGAGTTTGTAACAGGTAGACATTCGACTATGGTCGCATGGAATATCTCCACCGGGTCCACTGCAGGTGCTTCCTCTACCATAGGCAACGGTAGGCGCGACAGCCCATCAGCATTTCCATGCTGTTTCGTACCCTTGTACTCTATGTCGTACTGATGTGCCCCTAGAAAAAGTGACCATCTTTGCAGCCGTTGCGCCGTCATCACCGGAACACCCTTCTTTGGGTTAAAAATGGAGACCAGGGGCTGATGATCAGTCAGTAGGGTGAATATCTGCCCATGCAGATAGTGATTGAACTTCTTCACCCCCCACACCAGGCTGAGGGCCTTCCTGTCAATCTGGGCGTAGTTACGCTCAGCTGAGGTTAACAAGCGCGACGCAAAGGCTATTGGCCTCTCTGAACCGTCAAGGAATTTGTGTGACAGCACCGCTCCGATGCCATAGGGAGACGCATCACATGCTAACCGAATCGGTAGTGTTGGATTGGAGTGGGCCAATACTTCTTTTGAAGTGATTAGGCATTTACATTTCTGAAAGGCATGCTTACACTCATCACTCCATTTCCATGTTACTCCAGTTTGCAGTAGGGCGTTCAGTGGGTGCAGAATTGTAGATAAATTCGGCAAGAACTTATGGTAGTAGTTCACCAACCCGAGGAACGACCTCAGTTGCGACACATTTTCCCGTGCTGGAGCCTTGACTACAGCCTCAATCTTGTCCGGCAACTTATGCAACCCTTCCTCATCAATCATGTGGCCACAATACAAGATTTGTCTCCTGAAGAACTCGCATTTGGGGCGGTTGGCTCGTAGCCCATATTCCTGTAATCTCGTGAGCACCTGCTCCAGGTTGGCAAGGTGTTCACTGTCATTTTCGCCCGTAACCAGGATGTCGTCCAAATAACACTGGGTCCCCGGGATCCCTTGCAGGACTTGTTCCATCACCCTCTGCCAAATAGCCGGGGCTGATGCTACCCCGAATACCAGTCGATTGTACTGGTAAAGGCCTTTGTGAGTGTTTATCGTGAGGTATTTCCTAAATGCTTCTTCCACCTCCATCTGTAGATAGCTTGGGCCAGAGCAATCTTTGTAAAGCATTTCCCTCCAGATAGTGAGGCGAAAATATCTTCTATCCGTGGAAGTGGATATTGTACTGTGTGTAGGACTGGGTTCACAGTTACCTTGAAGTCCCCACAGATGCGAAACTTCTTCGATTCCCCAGGCGTGCTGCTCAATGATTTCTTCATTACAGGAATGATGGGTGTGGCCCACTCGCTCCAGTCCACCTTGGACAGCACACCCGAATGCTCCAGACTCTCCAGCTCTGCTTCAACGGCTGGGCGGATCGCGTACGGCACCGGTCTGGCCTTAAAAAATTTTGGGTTTGCGTTCTCTTCGATTTTTATCGGTGCCGTTACTCCTTTTAGAGTCCCAAGTCCTTGTTGGAACACCTCTTTCGCGTCAGTTAGAATCTTTGACAGTCGTCCAGGTGTGACGCCATCATCCTTTTTATCAGTCACAGTTAGCGCTGTAGTATCCGTGTGTTGATAAAGACACTGAAGACAGGAGTTGGTTCATAGGTGTTTACTAAGCAAAGTCTGGGGGGGGTTCTAACGGATATACACAATATACAGGCTTATATAGCCCGAGTGGCAATTACCGGCATTACAGCACACCTGGGGCTCTTAAAGGCACATACACTACAATTCCTCCCCTTTTAGCTAACCAGTACATCATATTTTAAGTAATTATTAATTACATGTTATAAGAAAAATAATATACACATTGCTGTAATTAATTAATTATAAGTCAGTCTCTCAGGAGGCTACCTGACTCGGTCCGGATAACGCCTCGGGGGTGTAGTAGTTTCTGGTGGTGTAGTAGGTTCTTTTGGCAAGGCTGATTCGGCTTGAATGCCAGTGTCGGGTTCATCGGGTTCCAGTATCACCGGATCGGAGGTAGATATGGGTATCTCTACTTCATCGTTAGACGTATAGAGTTGTGGTGCAGGTTGTCCCTTTTCGGATGACTTTATGATTTGGTCAGCATGGCGCCTTATTATGCTTTCTCCGATGTCCACGGTATACATCAGTGGTCCTAGTCGTGTGCAGATAGTTCCAGGCTGCCATTTCTCGGTACGGTAGTCCCGGGCCAAAACTTGTTGACCTATCTGGAAGGTTCTAGTTTGCCTTTCATTCATGCCTTGAAACTGCTGGTTCTCCACGTCCCTTCTGATGTTGGGCTTGACCAAATCCAGCCGGCATCTTAGGTTTCTATTGAAGAACATCATGGCGGGAGTTTGGTTGGTAACCATATGTGTTGCATTCCTGTATGCGAATAAGAAGTTATCCACCTTGTGCTGAAGTTTTATGTCTTCATTACCCATGGCCTTTATGGCCTTCTTGAAGGTCTGGGCAAACCTTTCAGCCAATCCATTGGTGGCGGGATGGTATGCGGCGGATGTGTAGTGCTTAACCCCATTGTTTTTTAAGAACTTTCTGAATTCTTCGGACACAAATTGCGGTCCATTATCAGAACAGATCTGTTCCGGCAGCCCATTCCTGGCAAATATGGTCCTTAATACTGTGATGGTTTTTTCCGTGGTGGTGGAGGACATCTTTATTACCTCTGGCCACTTGGAGTGTGCATCAACCGCGATTAAGAACATTGAGTCCATAAATGGACCAGCAAAGTCGATGTATACCCTTTGCCAGGGAGATGAGGGCCACTCCCATGGATGTAGAGGGGCTTGTGTTGGAGCGTTTTGGACCTTCTGGCATCCTAGGCAACTCATGGTCATTTCTTCGATGTCTCCATCGATACCTGGCCACCATACAAACGCCCTAGCTAAGTTCTTCATTTTCACTCCACCCAGATGCCCCTCGTGAAGCTCCTTTAACACTTTATCCTGGAGTTTGGGTGGAATCACCACTCTGGATCCACACATCAAGGTTCCTCGGCACACTGACAGCTGTTCTCTTCTTTGCGAGAATGCTGGCAACAGTGGTTCGCCATGTGCTGGCCATCCCTTCACTGTTAAATCGTAGACCCGTGAGAGAGTCGGGTCATTTCTCGTCTCCCTTTCAATGGCAGAATTTGTTACTGGTAGACATTCCACTATGGTAGAGTGGAACATCTCTACTGGGTCTACTGTAGGTGCCTCTTCTACCGTTGGCAACGGTAGGCGCGATAAACCGTCAGCATTCCCATGCTGTTTTGATACTTTGTATTCTATGTTGTATTGGTGTGCCCCTAGAAAAAGGGACCACCTCTGTAGCCTTTGCGCTGTCATAATGGGAACACCCTTTTTAGGGTTGAATATGGAGATGAGGGGTTGATGGTCAGTTAACAAGGTAATTTTTTGTCCGTGTAGGTAATGGTTGAATTTCTTCACTCCCCATATCAGGCTGAGTGCTTCCCTGTCGATTTGGGCATAGTTACACTCAGCTGAGTTTAATGAGCGTGACGCAAAAGCTATCGGCCTTTCTGAGCCATCAGGGAATTTATGGGATAAGACTGCTCCTATGCCGTAAGGGGATGCATCGCACGCCAGTCTGATTGGCAGTGATGGGTTGTAATGAGCCAAAACTTCTTTGGATGTGATTAAGTCTTTGCATTTATGGAAGGCACGTTTACAGTCTTCGTTCCATTTCCAAATCACTCCTGTTTGTAGAAGTTCATTAAGAGGGTGTAGAATAGTTGATAAGTTCGGTAAAAATTTATGATAGTAATTTATTAATCCCAGGAACGACCTTAATTGTGAAACATTTTCAGGTGCTGGGGCTTTTATGACCGCTTCAATTTTTTCAGTTGACTTATGCAACCCTTCATTATTAATTATGTGGCCACAATATGATATCTGATTTTGGAAAAATTCGCACTTGGGGGCGATTTGCTCGTAGGCCTCGTTCTTTCAGCCTAGTGAGCACCTGCTCCAAATTGGCAAGGTGCTCGTTGTCGTTTTCTCCTGTTACAAGGATGTCGTCTAGGTAGCATTGAGTCCCCGGGATCCCTTGCAGGACTTGCTCCATACCTCTTTGCCAGATAGCTGGAGCTGATGCTACTCCAAAAACTAGTCGATTGTACTGGTACAGGCCTTTGTGTGTGTTTATCGTGAGATACTTTTTAGAGGCCTCCTCAACCTCCATCTGTAGATATGCCTGTGCCAAGTCAATTTTGGTGAAACGTTTCCCTCCGGATAGTGAGGCGAAAATATCTTCTATCCTTGGAAGAGGATACTGTACTGTGTGAAGGACTGGGTTTACAGTCACCTTGAAGTCTCCACAGATGCGAATTTTTCTCTGTTCTTCAGATTTATCATTATTCAATGCTTTTTTCATGACTGGAACGATGGGTGTTGCCCACTCGTTCCAATCTATTTTGGATAATACGCCTGTCTTTTCCAAATTCTCCAGCTCTGCCTCGACTGCTGGACGAATTGCGTATGGCACCGGTCTTGCCTTAAAAAAATTGGAAATTGCTGCATCTTCCACTTTTATTGAGGCGGTGATGCCTTTCAAGGTTCCTAGTTTCTCTTGAAACACTTCTTTGGCGTTGGCGAAGATGTCTTTTAATCGTTCAGGTATGATGTCATCATTGTTTTTTTTCTTACTGGTCACCGTCAGTGCCTGAATGGAGTGCCAGTCTAAATGTATCTTTCTGATCCATTCACGTCCCAACAACGGTGGACCACCATCTTGTAGAATGGATAAATACAACTTTTGTATTTCTTTGCCGTTGTATACAACAGGCACCCTTATTTTTCCTTTGGGGTATACTTTCTACCCCGTATATGTTTTTAAGATAATGGATGTGTCTTTTAGAGGTATATGCGAAAATAGCCTCTCGTAATCCCGTCAATTTATTACGGTTAGAGCTGATCCTGTATCTAGCTCCATTTTAACTGGGGACCCTGCTATCGTGAGGGTAACCCAAATGGTTTGGTAATCATCTTTGGCAAGTACATTATGTAATTTGAGACAGCTTAGTCTCTTGTTTTCGGAGTCGTTATCGCTCTTCTGGTCTTCGGAGCTACTGGCCGTCATCATTTGTACCTTCCTGTACTTTCCTTTATTGATTTTTTTTTTTTCTGTCTGTGGATTTATTTTGTCCAGATCGGCATACCCGTGCAATGTGTCCAATCTTTCCGCATTGCCTGCATGCTTTGTCCTTGAACCAGCAGTCCCTCTGGTTATGGGTTGATCTGCTGCAGCGATAAAATCTTTCGAAACCCTGTGTCATTTCATGGGTGCCGAAGTCCTGTGTCTTTTGTTGTATCTCTGCAGCTCCTCTTGCTGCTGCTTCGTATGATACAGCCATACTGAAAGCTTTGTCCAATGTTAAATCTTTTTCAGAAAGCAGCCTTTTTTGTGTTCCTTCACTTAAGTGACCGCAAACGAATTTGTCCCGAAGATAATCTGATAGTCCTGCCCCGAATTGGCAGTACTTTGATAGCTTTCTTAATTCGGTTAGGTAATCAGCGTTACTTTCATTCTTGTGTTGATTTCTCTTGAAGAATTTGAATCGTTCCGCTATCAGCAGCGGTGTTGGGTTTAAGTGCTCCTGCAGGTTATCAACAATTTCTTTAAAATTCTTGTCCTTTGGTTTGGCTGGAGTGATTAAATTTCGTAACAGCCCGTATGCCTTTGCGCCCATTAGGTTCAGCAGTACTGAAGCTTTTTTTTCATCTTCTATTCCATTTGCAGTGCAATATACCTCTACTCTTTCCACGTATGTGGTCCAATCCTCTATTTCGCTATCAAATGCATCAATATTGCCAGACTTAGGCATTTCAGAAAAGATATGGCGCTTCCCGCGCTTTTCTTTCTTTTCAGCAGCAAAGATATGGCGCTTCCCGTGCTTTCCTGCCGCTGCTGCCGATGAAAACGCTGTTTCCCGCGGTTTCCGTTCTTTTTTTTCTTTTTTTAAAATTTATTCACAGTTGGAGACTCGTTCCCACCGGACTTTCTCTCCAGGTCTGAACGCTGACCTGCTTGCCGCGCCGGCCATCTCCCGAGTGCTCCCTCCCAGTCCATTATTGCTTGCCTCTGATTTCGCTGCCTGTCTCAGCTGTAGAGCCAGCCGCTGGAGCCCCAGCCTGACGCCCAGGAAGGATTAGCGCAGTACCTGCCACCAGCTTGGCCAGCTGGTGAAACCACAGCTTCTCTCACTTTCTTGAGTCTTCTGGACGCCCGAGGAATCGATGTCCTTGAGGTGCTGCCGAATTGCAGGTAAGTCCGTTTCCACTTCGTCGCCACTGTAGTGTCCGTGTGTTGATAATGACACTGAAGACAGGAGTTGGTTCATAGGTGTTTACTAAGCAAAGTCTGGGGGGGGTTCTAACGGATATACACAATATACAGGCTTATATAGCACGAGTGGCAATTACCGGCATTACAGCACACCTGGGGCTCTTAAAGGCACATACACTACAAGCGCTTGAATGGAATGCCAATCCAATTGTATTTTTCGGACCCATTCACGTCCCAATAATGGTGGTCCTCCATCTGATAGTATATATAGATACAGTTTCTGTGTTTCCTTGCCGTTGTATTCAACTGGCACCCTTATTTTTCCTCTGGGGTAGACTTTTTGCCCCGTGTATGTCTTCAATACAATGGACGTGTCCTTCAAGGGTATGTGTGAGAATAGCCGCTCATAGTCTCGTCGATTCATGACAGTTAGGGCTGATCCTGTGTCCAATTCCATCTTTACTGGGGACCCTGCTATCATGAGGGTGACCCAAATGGTTCGGTGATCCTCCTTTGTGATCACGTTGTGTAACTTTAGACAACTTAGTCTCCTGCTCCCGGAGTCCTTATCACTCTCCTGATCTTCCGAACTACTGTCTGTCAATTTCTTTACTTTCTTGTACTTTTCCTTAGTAGTTCTTGTAGTGTTGGTTTTCTTTCCCGACCTGCAGACTCTTGCTATGTGTCCCATTTTCCCACATTGCCTGCATATTTTGTCCTTAAACCAGCAGTCCTTCTGCTCATGGGTTGTTCTGCCGCAGCGATAGCACTTTTCTGCTCCATACGCCATTTCGTTAGCGCTGTATTCCTGTGGTTTCTGTTGTATTTCCGCAGCTCCCCGTGCTGCTGCTTCGTAGGATACTGCCACGCTGAAAGCCTGTTCTAGCTTTAGGTCCTTTTCCAAAAGTAGTCGTTTCTGGGTTCCTTCACTCTGGAGCCCGCAGACAAACTTATCCCATAAGGTGTCTGCCAGTCCTGCTCCGAACTGGCAGTGCTTCGATAACTTGCGTAGTTCCGTAAGATAGTCAGCATTGCTCTCATCTTTGTGCTGGTTTCTTTTATGGAACTTAAATCTTTCTGCTATCAGCAGCAGTGTAGGGTTTAGGTGTTCCTGTAAGATATTAACAATCTCCTCAAAACTTTTCTCCATTGGTTTAGCTGGGGTAATTAAATTCCGCAATAGGCCGTACGTTCTTGCGCCCATCAAATTTAATAATACCGACGCCTTCTTTCCATTGGCCACCTCATTTGCCTTGCAGTACACTTCAATTCTTTCCACATACGTGGTCCAGTCTTCTTCCTCGTTGTCGAAAGCAGTGATACTGCCACTTTTCGGCATCTTGGGTGATATAAAATGGCGCCTCCCGTGCTTTTTCTTCTTCACCAATGGATTAAAATGGCGCCTCCCACGCTTTTCCTTCTTCCCCAATGGAATAAAATGGCGCCTCCTGCCCTTTTCCTTCTTCCCCTTGCTGCCACGCTGCTCCTAGTGCTCTGCAGGGTAATGGCGGTGACCCGCAGCTTCGGCGCATCTCACTTTTCCTTCCCCTTGTTTTATTTTCGCTACGCTGCCCGGTTCTTGAGCACTGACCGCGCCCTGTGCGCTCCACCCTCTCTCTCTCTCTTTTCCTCCCGACAACGCTGCACAGCCCCTTTGCAGAGCCGTTCGATCGAGCTCGAGCCCGCCGCAGTCTGGAAGGGTCAGCACACTACCTGCTACCAGCACGATTTGCTGGAACACCTTGACTGGGGAGCCAAGCCCAGCTCTCCACAGCCTCTCCTGCAACTCTCCGAACTCCGATGGATCCTTGGGCGGTTGCCCGCGGTCGACGCCTGTTGTTCTGACTTCGAGCTCCAAGAGCTTCTTCTCAGGGAAAGATCCCCATGAGGTGATGCAGTACTGCAGGTGAGTTCGAACCTGTTCGTCGCCAATGTAGTGTCCGAGTATAAATAATACACGGACTGCAGGAGAACAATAATAACAGGTATTTACTGAACAGAGGGTAACTTAAGACTGACGTACAGAAGCCTGCTATGGCTTTATATACAGGGGTGGTCAATGCCGGTACTGCAGTATAGAATCAGTTCTTCTCTTAAAGGTACATACACAACACGTGCATTACCAACTGGGCCAAGTTGTTACAAGCTGATCATAAATGGGTAGAGAAGGCATCAGCGCTGAGCCAAATCCTGGCCTCATCCACTGTCCACCAATACATACGTTCCAGCAAATGCAAGGCTTTGTTGGACCATGATCGGGAAGGCCTGGTTGATTTTTCCTGACCAGGATGTTGAGGCTAATTGTTGTACCAATTCCCTAGCTAAGCAAAGACACTCAGCACAGGCTAGGGATTGAGGCTAGGGATTCCATGGCTACGTTCGCGCCCGGGTGTCCACCGGCATGCTCGAGGCCTGGAGTGCATCATCATCGTGGGCACCGGAGGGACTGGAGTGCATCATCACCCCCGGGTATAGCATTTTAATTTAATTTGTTAAGTTGTTTTGTTAAGTTACAATTTTTATTGGTTGTGCCCCTTTAAAAAGGGGGCACATGCTTGACTTTTAATAGGCAATTGCCTGTAACAAGAAGAGTCAGCCTCACCTGTCCTATCTTTAACCCATTTTCTAGCTTATTCACATTTGACTGATACAATTACTCCTGTGGAGATCACATTTTCTTGACATTAGGGTGACTCAACAGAATGCAATCTCCCAGGATTCATACTTAATGTCTGGCTGTCTTCCATTCAGGCACCGGGTGATATTACATTACCAGCGTGACACATACACTGAGTAGTTTTTTATTCCTACTTAAATTGCTAGAATAGCTTCATCAGCTGTTAACATCAGCATGATATGAATCACCTGCTTTGTAATCCCAACTAACTCCAAGGTCAATAGATGGCAGTATTTACTCTAAATTATGACTTGAATTAACAACTTCACATCCTTGAGCAAATATTGCAATTCAAATGGACTGTTGCAAGATGGAATCAGCTGTGTAAAACATCCTTTAATTACAGGAGATTAGGATCTTTCACACTTGCAACATTGTAAATTTGGAGGTGTCATCAACACTTTGGAAGTTGGATTTGTAGTTTGGAGCTCTGATCTAGCAGGTCAGCATAGGTATCGCTTATGCTGTGTTACTTTCGACCTCAGATGAGGACCAAGATGACCAGGAGCAGGAGCAACAACAACAGGCTGCTGCTCACAGACCTGCTGCTGCAAAGGAGAGAGGGGATGAGCACAGAGATGCAGCTCGCAGGAGGCCATATCCGGCACTACAGACAGAGCATAAGCTTACTGGACATGTCAGAACACCAGTGTCTCAGGAAGCTCAGGGTGTCACGTCAGGTGGTGGCAGACATTTGCAGCCTGCTGGACCTGGTGGTCACACTTTACCAGTGGCTGTCAAAGTCACAATTGTAATGTATGTACCTTTAAGGGGGAGAACTACTTTTTACAGCTCATGTATACTGTAGTACCGGCAGTGACCACACCTGTATATAATGTTGAGTAGTAATCTGTACAGTTCAGTTGCAGTCTGAACCACGTTGAGTAAACACCGTTTGTACCGTTCTCCGCAGTCTGTGTCTGATTATACACGGACATAACAGTGGCGACGAGGCAGATTCGAACCTACCTGCAACTCTGCATCACCTCCCAGGGATTCGCTCCTGGAGAACAGTGGAAGAAGGTTGAGTCCAGAAGCATGGGCGTGGACCATGGGCAACCGCCCAGTCATCCAGCGGAGATTTGAGCATCGCAGGGGAGGCTGTCGAGAGCCAGGCTTGGCTTTCCAGTCACAGTGGTCCAGCGAAACGGGCTGGCAACAGGTACTGCGCAGACCCTTCCCGGACAGCGGTGGGCTAGAGCCCGACCGAGCGGCACAGAAAAAGGCCGAGCAGCATCGACGGGGGAGAGAGAGAGGGCAGAGCGCACAGGGCGCAGCCGGTGTTCAGGACCGAGTGGCGTCAACGGGGGAGAGAGACGAAAGAGAGCAGAGCGCAGCCGGTGTTCAAGGGCCGAGCAGCGTCAACGGGGGAGAGAAACACGCAGGAAAATGCGAGGCGCTGACATTGCCACGAGGACCACAGAGAGCGGCGTTGGCAGCAGCGCAGGAGCAGCGCGCGAAACCCACAGGGCGTCGCCATTTGCCACGAGGACCGCCGAGAGCGGCATTGGCAGCAGCGCGGGAGACGCCATTTTAAGCCGCAGCGGGGAAGAAAGGAAAGCGCGGGAGACGCCATTTTAAGCCAGTCTAACCCCACCCAAAAATGGCGAAGAGTGGCAGTATCACAGCGTTCGACAATGAACGCATAGAAGTATACTGCAAGGCGAATGAAGTGCCAGATGACAAGAAAGCGCTGGTATTGTTGAATTCAATGGGTGCAAAAACGTATGGCTTACTACGAAACCTAGTAACCCCAGAGAAGCCAGTAGAAAAGGATTTTGAAAACATAGTGTCAATCCTACAGGACCACTTAAACCCCACACCGCTGCTGATAGCAGAAAGATTTAAGTTTCACAAAAGGAACCAGCATAAAGATGAAAGTAATGCTGAGTATTTAACGGAACTGCACAAGCTATCGAAACACTGCCAGTTTGGAACGGGACTAGCAGATACTTTAAGGGACAAGTTTATGTGTGGGCTTCAAAGTGAAGGAACCCAGGAACGGCTTTTATCTGAAAAGGACCTTACGCTGGAAAAGGCTTTCAGCATTGCGGTATCATATGAAGCAGCAGCACGGGGTGCTGCACAGATACAACAGAGACTGCAAGAATATGGCACAAACGAAATGTCATATGGAACAGAGAAGTGCTATTGCTGCGGCAGAACAACACATGACCAGAATGATTGCTGGTTCAAAGACAAAGTGTGCAGATAGTGTGGAAAAGTAGGACAAATAGCACGAGTCTGCAGATCGGGAAAGAAAAGCAGCAATAAGAAACCGACCAAAGGAAATTACAAGAAGGTACATAAGATAATGGAGAATAGTTCAGATGAACAAAAGAGTGATAACGACTCCGAAAGCAGGGAACTGAGTTGTCTGAAACTACATAATGTGCTCACAACAGAGGATCACTGAACCATTTGGGTCACTCTCAAGATAGCAGGAGTGCAGGTAAAGATGGAATTGGACACAGGATCAGCCCTAACAGTCATAAACCGAGGGGACTACGAGCGGCTATTCTCACACATACCCTTGAGAGACACAAAAATTATTTTGAAGACGTACACGGGGCAAAAAGTCTACCCCAAAGGAAAAATAAGGGTGACTGTTATATATAACAGTAAGGAAACACCAAAACTAGACCTGTATGTATTGCAAGATGGAGGACCACCATTACTGGGACGTGAATGGATCTGGAAAATACAACTGGATTGGCATTCCATACAGGCACTGACTGTGGCTGACCAAAAGGATGACGACGTCACACCTGGGCGACTGTCAAAGATCCTAACTGACATGAAAGAAGTGTTCCAGCAAGAACTCGGAACACTAAAAGGCATGACAGCGACGATTAAAATTGAAGAAAACGCAAGTCCAAAATTTTTTAAGGCCAGACCGGTACCTTATGCGATCTGCCCAGCCGTCGAAGCAGAGCTGGAGAGTCTGGAACGTTCAGGTGTACTGTCCAAGGTAGACGGGAGCGAGTGGGCTACACCCATCGTCCCTGTGATGAAAAAGTCATTGAGCAGCACGCCTGGGGAACCAAGGAAGGTTCGCATCTGTGAGGACTTTAAGGTAACAGTGAACCCGGTCCTTCACACCGTACAATATCCACTTCCGCGGATTGAAGATATTTTCGCCTCGCTATCTGGAGGGAAATGCTTCACTAAGATTGATCTGGCCCAGGCGTATCTGCAAATGGAGGTAGAAGAAGCATCAAAAAAATACCTCACAATCAACACCCATAAAGGTCTCTACCAATACAACCGGCTGGTATTCGGGGTAGCATCAGCTCCGGCTATTTGGCAGAGGGCAATGGAACAAGTCCTGCAAGGGATCCCAGGGACCCAGTGTTATTTGGACGACATCCTGGTCACGGGCGAAAATGACAGTGAGCACCTTGCCAACCTGGAGCAGGTGCTCACTAGATTGCAGGAATATGGGCTCCGAGCTAACCGCCCCAAATGCGAGTTTATTAGAAAACAGATCTCGTATTGTGGCCACGTTATCGATAAAGAGGAGTTACATAAGTCCCCAGAGAAGATTGAGGCTGTAGTCAAGGCTCCAGCACTGGAAAATGTGTCACAACTGCGGTCGTTCCTCGGGCTGGTAAACTACTACCATAAGTTCTTGCCAAATTTGTCTACAATACTACACCCACTGAACACCCTACTGCAAACTGGGGTGCCATGGAAGTGGAGTGACGAATGTAGACGAGCTTTCCAAAAGAGCAAAACACTAATTGCATCGAAAGAGGTATTGGCCCATTACAACCCAGCATTACCAATTCGGTTGGCATGTGATGCATCACCCTACGGCATTGGAGCGGTGCTGTCGCACAAATTCTCGGACGGCTCAGAGAGGCCAATAGCCTTTGCGTCACGATCACTAACCTCAGCCGAGCGTAACTACGCCCAGATTGACAGGGAAGCCCTCAGCCTAGTGTGGGGAGTGAAAAAGTTCAATCACTATCTGCACGGACAGAAATTCACCTTGCTGACTGATCACCAGCCTCTTGTCTCCATTTTTAATCCAAAGAAGGGCATTCCGGTGATGAATGCGCAACGACTACAAAGATGGTCACTTTTTCTAGGGGCGCACCACTATGAGATTGAATATATGGGCACGAAACAGCATGGAAATGCTGATGGGCTATCACGCCTGCCACTGCCTGCTGAGGAGGAAGCACCAGCAGTGGATTCTGTCGAAATATTCCATTCGGCTATAGTTGAATACCTACCGGTAACTAACGCTTGTACCGAAAAGGAAACCCGAAATGACCCAACACTGTCTCGGGTATATGATTTGACGGTGAAGGGATGGCCAGCACATGGCGACTCACTGTTGCCAGCATTCTCGACAAGGAGAGAACAGCTGTCAGTGTGCCGGGGGACCTTGGTGTGTGGATCCCGAGTGGTAATTCCACCCAAGTTAAGGGATAGAGTGCTCAATGAGCTTCATGAGGGTCATCTTGGGAGGGGTAAAAATGAAAAGCCTAGCCAGGGCTTATGTGTGGTGGCCGGGAATCGATAAACAAATCGAGGACCTGATCAAGAGCTGCTCAGGATGCCAGAAAGTCCAAAATGCACCACCACAGGCCCCTCTACACCCATGGGAGTGGCCCTCATCTCCATGGCAACGGGTGCATATTGATTTTGCTGGTCCATTCATGGACTCAATGTTTTTAATAGCCGTGGATGCACACTCGAAATGGCCTGAGGTCATCAAAATGTCCTCCACCACCACGGAGAAAACTATTGCAGTCCTACGGACCATTTTTGCCAGGAATGGCTTGCCAGAACAGATTTGTCCGACAACGGACCACAGTTTGTGTCCGAAGAGTTCCGGAGGTTCTTGAAAAAGAATGGGGTAAGGTATTACACATCCGCCCCGTATCATCCAGCCACAAATGGATTGGCTGAGAGGTTCGTACAAACCTTTAAGAAGACAATAAAGGCTATGTACAATGACAACATTCCGCTGCAGCACAAGGTGGACAATTTCCTGTTCACCTACCGGAATGCGACACATGCAGTCACCAACCAGGCCCCAGCCATGATGTTCTTTAACCGAAGGTTAAGATCTCGCCTGGATTTGCTCAGACCAAACGTACGAAGAGATGTTGAGAGTAAGCAATTCCAGCACATCCATGAGAAGCCAACAAGGAGCTTCAATGTAAGGCAACCAGTCTTGGCCCGCGACTACCGAACAGAGAAATGGCAGCCAGGAACAATATGCACACGGCAGGGCCCACTAATGTACACAGTGGATGTTGGGGAGAGCATCGTGAGACGCCATGCTGACCAGATCCTAGAGTCACAGGAACAAGCCAACCCCATGCCTCGCCCATACGTACCTGGTGATGAACCTGACGTACAGGTAGCATCTACCCCAGAAACAGTAGCATCGGAAGCGGATGAACCAACCGACGACAGGGGGCCAGAATTGCCTCCGCACCAAGAGCAAGACACTCGGGAAGGCGCTATCCAGAAAGGATCAGGAAGCCTCCCCAAAGACTGAATTTATAAATAGACTATTTTCAGCTAATGTTGCATGTTAAAAGTGTTAATTGTAATTAGTTTGATATTTAATTGTTAAATGAGTGTTCTGGTACTGTTAATCTAAAAGGGGAGGAATTGTAATGTATTTGCCTTTAAGGGGGAGAACTACTTTTTACAGCTCATGTATACTCTAGTACCGGCAGTGACCACACCTGTATATAACGTTGAGTAGTAATCTGTACAGTTCAGTTGCAGTCTGAGCCACGTTGAGTAAACACCGTTTGTACTGTTCTCCGCAGTCTGTGTCTGACTATACACGGACATAACAACAATCACCCTCCACTTCTTTGCCTCTGGATCTTCCCAGGGCTCTGCTGGAGACATTTGCAGGATCTTGCGGTCGGCGGCCCCACAAATGCATAAGGCAGGTGACTGATAGCTTGTTTACCAGGGCTGGCAATTATGTACAATTTTCCTGTGATGATGCCAGTCAGAAAGAGTGGGCGCTTGGGTTTGCGGCTCTGGCTGGCTTCCCACTGGTGCAGGGTGTCATCGACTGCATACAAAGCAGTCCTGCAAATAACCAAGCATCCCTTTCACAGCCCGCCATTGCTCGGTGTCAATTCATGACTTACATTCATGACAAGTAAAAAGGCCACTTGCCAGCCACCAAACAAAAATGGGCAAGAAGGGGAATTGGTGGAAACAGATAATATATTTATGTGACTCAATAATAACAGAAATTACCAATCTAACATGATTTAACACACCCATATGAATATCTTTGTGCAACTACGAATCTTTACTCTTCCTCTTTCTAGCACTTCTAAGTGGTGCAGCCCCTGTGGCTTCAGCAGAGGTAGAGGCAGGCAGCTCAGATCCCTGCACTAATTGCTGAAAAGCTTTTGGTCGACGTCCGCTGGATTTTGGAGCCCATGAGGGCTCCGGCAAAGACTGCTCCACCTACAACTGTGCAGGCACAGAATGAGGGGGTGAGCATAATGGGTGAGAAGCGGAAGCATTTTTAGCCAAGTCCATACTTCCATGTCCCCTTTTACCATCATCCCTCTCATGGCCCACCTGCACTTCCCTGCTAGCAATGAGCTGGAGAGCACTTTGCCACAGATCAGTTGGGTGATGAACAGCTAAGGCTAGGGTATCATTTATCCTATTTAAGGTTGCGTTCATAGTGTGTAAGCCATCAGTGAAGGCCTGCATGCACTCATTTGATTGCCATGCTTGATGTTCCATGCCCACTCTTTCCATGGACGAAGACATCATCGCAAGGGCCTGCAACATCATGTCACTCATGCTCAAGATGGACTCCTCCAATCTCTCTGCAAGCCTGCACAGTACAGCTGGCTGGAACGCCTGCCAGTACATTGCACATCCTTTGCTGCTGCTCCAGAAGTATCCTGTTCATCGATGGCCCCCCAAGATACAGCATCTATGCCCAGCTGAGCAGAAGTTGGTGCCTCCTGAGGCCTCCAGCACGGACTCTCCACTGCTGTCCCTGACTCCACCATCTACTCCGGTTCTCTGGCTCTCCCTCGTGTTCTGTGCTGTCTTCTCCTGCAAGGAGGGAGAGAAGAACTATGATTGAGATGAATGGCATTTGTTGAACGGATGGATGGAGAGCATTTGTTGAGGGAGAGCTATGACATTGCATAAGGATCAGGGTGAGTGTCAGCGGTGAATGCACAGATATGGATGTGAGGAAGTGCATAGACAGAGAGGACTGGGTGTACCTGCAAGGTAAGTTGGTGTGAGGAGTGATGTGCTGGGATAGAGTGATGGGGATTGGGGTGATACGCACATCAGAATGTATGTGAATGTGCCACTGTACTCACCTTTCCTGCCCTGCTTACGTCATTAAGCTGCTTTCAGCATCACGCTCCTGCTGCTGACCTCATGGGCAACCTCCAGCCACGCCTTCTTTGTTTCACCTACAGGCATCTTCCTCCTGTCAGCAAGAACGAGTATCTCCCTGTGGGCCCTTACAGCCGCCAGCAGCACATCCAGGGAGGCATCACTAAAACGAGACGCAGCCTTTGAACGTCTGGACTCCATTCTGTCAATTCCTTCTATTGTGGACCCAGCTCCAAACTCCATCAAATTGCATGTTTGGAGCGTGCCTTTAAATACTGGAGTTCAAATCGACTCATGGAGGGCGTCATCACGCCCGCTCATGCTAATTGGTCGGGAAACCCGGAAATTAAATGGTAATGCAGTGATTGGGTTAAAAAGCCACTGACAGACGTATTGCACTTACTTCCATGTTTCCCAAATTATATCGGCCGCCCCGCTCCCAGCGCACCGCAAAGTTAAAATCTAGCCCAATTGAGTGGGAGACCATGGTCCCACCTGACAATCGTATTCTCCAGCATGTTTGTATTGTAATTCCTTCAGTTTTCTTTGTTGGTGAGCAAGGTGGGGCTATCCCAGCATTCATGGGTGATAGTGACAGCCCACTATTAAAAATATATGGCTAGGGTTCTTTTGATAGCTAAGTAAATTTATTCAGTGACGAGCTGAGCCAAACAGACAAGGTTCCAGGTTTGATCCCCAGCTATGTTAGCTGATCTCAGTTGGGGAGGCAACAGGGATAAAACAACTGGCTTTAACATCTCTAGGCTGGGGTTTGTCATCCTGATCGGTATCCAAGAAAATGTGCTTTTGTGGACACGAGGTGAGAACAAGAGCAAACTTGACCTTGAAGCAATGCACATGTGACTGTGAAGCAAGAGACGTAGATGCCAACCAATGTTCCTGTTAAGCTGAGTGGCCATGTGGCTGTGCAGCTATCTGCAGGTCCCACCCAGGCCGCTCAGCGGTGTTATAATGGAAAAAACCCCGCATGTGCGGTAATTTGAATGGGCCGTGCAGCCCCATAAAGGGGCCGCGCACCCAAAACAAAATTAGTGGGAACATTGATGTCAACATGGGAACATCGAAAGAATGGTACACTTTGTCACTATGCAAGTGGTACTATTCAGGAGGATGGCAATATTTGACTATAGCACACACTTTCTAATAGAACAGAAAAGGAAAGCAAGCCTGGGAGGAAACCACTAGCCCAGTGAATGTCACGACAACCCACCTGAGGCTGGGAAGCTAATTCGTGATGTCAAGAAGGAAACCAAGAAAAATCCATCCTTCACCATAGGCTGAAAAGGTTATTGGAGGACCACAGAGATCAAAGTGTGGGGTTTAACCAATGATTTATAAAGGTTTAGGATAACGTTCTTGCTTTTGTATTCTGTATTTACTTGGAGCTGGGAAGACATCGGGGTGGGGGGTGGTGGTAGTGAAGGTTTCCCACACGTCCTGATCAATTTAACGGCAGGACACCTATTAATTTATTTTAAGCAGATTTCCCACCCAACAGCCAGCCTGGTTGAGCTGGAAAGCAGCCGGGGAGCTGACGTCAAGTAAGTCTGACATCGCAAGGGGTGGGGGGGATTCGGACATCGTGGGGAGGTGAATCGATCATGGTGGGGGGGTCAGCCGATTGTGGGGCGGGGCGGTGGAGGTCAGCTGCTCGCGGGGGTCCGATCGCATGGAGGTAAGCTTGTTGGGCCGAGGGAAAACACTTCTGCTTCTCCTGGCCCACAAGCAGTGCAATAAAGGAACTTGCCTCATGGATCCGGCCCTTTTCCTTACCCAGGAATCCTGGCCTCCATGCGTTAAAGCTAAAAGTTGTGTTATAATGGAAGTCACAGTCTCCTTAAAAGATTTTAGTGACCGACCCGCCTCCTGAAAGTGGATTGGTTGCCCATCCCTTGACCACCTACGTTAAAACTGGAAGCAAGCAGGTTGGGGTTGGTTTTGATAATTAAACAATTTTACCTCACCATCTACCCCCAACCCATTCGTCTGTGGGAATTAAAATGTTTATTACAGTAGGTTTGTTAGCTGAATATTACGGATGAACGGCAAATCAAATATACCAATCTGAATCAGTCCAAATTACAATTCAGAATTAAATGTGCTTTGGATGGCCTTGTCTCTTTTCGACCTTGATGGACAGAATCAATGAGATCTCATTTTCCATACCAGGAGGAGTCTGAATGGGGCAGGTTTGATGGACCAGCTGGTCTTTTCCTGCCCGTCATTTTTGTATGTTTATCTGTACTCTCTGAATGACTGAAAGGCAGACGGTGCTTTTTATTGCATGTTTGGTGATTAGTGCTTGGTGCTCATATTCTGAGGTGCCAGGATAAACCCTTGGAAGGTTTTAAGCAATTAAAAGTGTAAATTTTCTTTTGGAAAAAAAGGTAATAGTTGAATTATTAACATTGCTGCTCATTTTAATGGTATTACAGGGATAATCCTAAAAATAATCATACTTCTCAGTGTGGAGCCACCCTGCCAGGCGCATGTAGAGGGAATTCAGCACTCATCCCATAATTGGAAGGAAAACGTGGGGAGAGGGGAGTGGGGAGAGGGGACGGGAGGGGGGGAAAGGGGAGTGGAGGAGGGGGGAGGGGGGAGAGGAGGATGGGGGGAGGGGGGGGAGAGGAGGGGGGAGGGGGGAGAGGAGGGGGGAGAGGCGAGGGGAAGGGGAGAGGCGAGGGGAGGAGGGGAGGAAGAGAGGCGAGGGGGAGGAGGGGAGGGGGGGGAGAGGCAGTGGGGGAGAGGCAGGGGGGAGAGGCAGGGGGGGAGAGGCGGGGGGGAGAGGCGGGGGGGAGAGGTGAGGGGAGGAGGAGGGAGGGGGAGGGGAGGAGGGGAGGAGGGGAGGGGAGAGAGGGGAGGGGGCAGAGGGGAGGAGAGGATGGGGGAGAGAGGGAGGGGAGGGGGGAGAGAGGAGGGGGAGGGGAGGGGAGGAGAGGGGGAGGAGAGGGGAGAGGGAGGAGAGAGGGGAGAGGGGTTGGAGAGGGGAGGAGGGAGAGGGAAAAGAGGGGGGGGAGGAGAGAGGGGGGAGGAGAGAGGGGGGAGGGGGGAGGAGAGGGGGAGAGGGGGAGGAGGGGGGAGGAGGAAGAGGGAGGAGGGAGAGAGAGGGGGGAGGGGGAGGAGGGAGAGAGGGGGGAGGGGGAGGAGAGAGGGGGGATGGGGAGGAAAGGGGGAGGGGGAGGGGGAGAGGGGGAGGAGAGGGGGGGAGGGGGAGGAAAGGGAGGAGAGAGGGGAGGGAGAGAGGGGGGCAGGGGGAGGAGAGAGGGGGGAAAGGGAAGGAGAGAGGGGGAGGGGGAGGGGTGGAGAGAGGGGGGAGAGGGGGGAAAGGGAAGGAGAGAGGGGGAGGGGGAGGAGAGAGAAGAGGGGAGAGGGGGGGAGGGGGGAGGGGGAGGAGAGGGGGGGAGAGGGGAGGAGAGAGGGGGGGAGGGGGAGGAGAGGGGGGGAGGGGGTGGAGAGAGAGGGGAAGGGGGAGGAGAGAGGGGAGAGGGGGGAGGGGGGGAGGAGAGAGGGGGGAGGGGGAGGAGAGAGGGGGAGGGGGAGAAGAGAGGGGGTAGAGAGGAGGAGAGAGGGGGGAGGGGGAGGAGAGAGAGGGTGGAGGGGAGAGAGAGGGGGGGAGAGGGGAGGAGAGAGGGGGGAGGGGGAGGAGAGGGGGGAGGAGAGAGGGGGAGAGAGGGGGGAGGAAAGAGGGGAGAGAGGGGGAGGAGAGAGGGGGAGGGGAGGGGGGAGGGGGAGGAGAGGGGGGAGGAGAGAGGGGAGAGAGGGGAGGAGAGACGGGGGGAGGGGGAGGAGAGGGGGAGGAGAGAGGGGAGAGAGGGGAGGAGAGAGGGGGGAGGGGGAGGAAAGGGGGAGGAGAGAGGTGGGAGAGGGGAGGAGAGAGGGGGGGAGGGGGAGGAGAGAGAGGGGAGGAGAGAGGGGGGAGCGGGGAGGAGAGGGGAGGAGAGAGAAGGGAGAGGGGAGGAGAGTGGGGGAGGAGAGGGGAGGGGAGAGGGGGAGGAGAGAGGGGGATGAGGGGGTGGAGAGGGGAGGAGGGAGAGGGGAGAGGGGGGAGGGGAGGAGAGGGGGAGAGGGGAGGAGAGGGGGTGAGGGGAGGAGAGGGGGTGAGGGGAGGAGGGGGAGGGGAGGAGAGAGGGGCGAGGAGGAGAGGAGGAGAGAGAGCGGGGAGGAGAGAGGGGGGAGGGGGAGGAGAGAGGAGGAGAGAGGGGGAGGGGGAGGAGAGGGGGGATTGGAGGAGAAGGGGGCGGAGGAGAGGGGGAGGAGAGAGCGGGGAGGAGAGAGAGGGGGGAGGGGGAGGAGAGAGGAGGAGAGAGGGGGAGGAGAGAGGAGGAGAGAGGGGAGGGGGAGGAGAGGGGGGATTGGGAGGAGAGGGGGGAGGAGAGGGAGGAGAGAGGGGGAAGGGGGAGGAGAGGGGAGGAGAGAGGGGGAGGGGGAGGAGAGAGGGTGGAGGGGGAGGAGAGGGGGGAGGAGAGAATGGGGAGGAGAGAGCGGGGAGCGGGGAGGAGAGAGGGGAGATGGGGAGGAGAGGGGGGAGAGGGGAGGACAGAGGGGGAGAGGGGAGAGAGAGGGTGGAGGGGGAGGAGAGAGCGGGGAGAGGGGAGGACAGAGGGGGAGAGGAGGGGAGGAGAGAGGGGGGAGGGGGAGGAGAGAGCGGGGAGAGGGGAGGAGAGAGGGGGGAGAGGGGGGAGGGGGGAGGAGAGGGGGAGGAGAGGGGGGAGGGGGAGGAGAGAGGGGCGGAGGAGAGGGGAGGAGAGAGCGGGGAGGAGAGAGCGGGGAGGAGAGAGGGGGAGGGAGGGAGAGAGGAGGAGAGAGGGGGGAGGGGGAGGAGAGGGGGGATTGGGAGGAGAGGGGGCGGAGGAGAGGGGGAGGAGAGAGCGGGGAGGAGAGAGGGGGGAGGGGGAGGAGAGAGGAGGAGAGAGGGGGAGGGGGAGGAGAGGGGGGATTGGAGGAGAGGGGGGAGGAGAGGGGAGGAGAGAGGGGGAAGGGGGAGGAGAGGGGAGGAGAGAGGGGGAGAGAGGGAGGAGAGAGGGTGGAGGGGGAGGAGAGGGGGGAGGAGAGGGGGAGGAGAGAATGGGGAGGAGAGAGCGGGGAGCGGGAGGAGAGAGGGGGAGAGGGGAGTGAGAGAGGGGGGAGAGGGGAGGACAGAGGGGGAGAGGGGAGGAGAGAGGGTGGAGGGGGAGGAAGAGAGCGGGGAGAGGGGAGGACAGAGGGGGAGAGGGGAGGAGAGAGGGGGGAGGGGGAGGAGAGAGCGGGGAGAGGGGAGAGGAGAGAGGGGGAGAGGGAATGAGAGAGGGGGAGGGGGAGGAGAGAGGGGGGAGAGGGGAGGAGAGAGTGGGGAGGGGTAGGAGAGAGGGGGGAGGGGGAGAGAGAGAGGGGGGAGGGGGAGGAGTGAGGGGGGAGAGGGGAGGAGAGAGGGGGAGGAGAGAGTGGGGGGGAGGGGGAGGAGGGAGGGGGAGAGGGGAGGAGAGAGGGGGAGGAGAGAGAGGGGGGAGGAGGGAGGGGGGGAGAGGGGAGGAGAGAGGGGGTGATGTAAATTCCGCGCCTCAATAATACACGGATTTTGGAGAGAACAGTTTAACAGCTTCTTTACTGAACAAGAGGCAGCTTGAAACTGAAACTACAGAAGCCTGCTAGGGCCTTTTATACAGGGGTGGTCACTGCCGGTACTGCAGTCTAAGACCAGTTATTCCCTTAAAGGTACATACACAACAATTCCTCCCCTTTTAGATAAACAGTACATAACATTCATTTAACAACTAAATAATAAATAATTACAATTACAATTTTCTCAGTAATATATACACCAACTGAAATAGTCATTTATAAGTTCAGTCTTTGAGGAGGCTTCCTGATCCGGACTGGATAGTGCCTTTCTCGAGTATCCTGTTCTGGCGGTGGAGTCAATTCTGGCTCATTGTCATTGGTTGGTTCATCAGCTTCCAATACCCCTGCTTCTGAGGTAGACGCAATCTGTACTTCGGGCTCATTACCAGGTGCAACATGCTTGTGGTACAGGTTTGGCTTGTTCCTGTGACTCTAGAATCTGGTCAGCATGGCGTCTCACGATGCTCTCTCCAACGTCCACCGTGTACATTAGTGGTCCCTGCTGTGTGCATATCGTGCCTGGCTGCCATTTTTCTGTTCGGTAGTCGCGGGCCAAGACTGGCTGCCCTATCTTGAAGCTCCTGGTTTTGCTTTTCATTTATGTGCTGGAACTGCTTATCCTCAACATCTCGTCTTATGTTTGGTTTGAGCAAATCCAAGCGACATCTTAGTCTTCGGTTGAAAAACAGTACGGCTGGAGTTTGGTTGGTTACTGCATGTCACGCATTCCGGTAAGCAAACAGGAAGTTATCCACCTTGTGTTGCAGTGGTATGTCGTCATTATACATTGCCTTTATGGCCTTTTTAAAGGTCTGAACAAACTCTCAGCCAATCCATTTGTGGCTGGATGATATGGGGCAGATGTGTAATGTTTCACCCCATTATTCTTCAGGAACCTCCGGAAATCCTCAGACACAAACTGTGGGCCATTGTCGGAACAGATCTGTTCTGGCAACCCATTCCTGGCGAAGATGGTCCTTAGGACTGCAGTAGCTTTCTCCGTGGTGGTGGAGGACATTTTAATGACCTCTCCCAGATGACCCTCGTGAAGCTCATTGAGTACTCTATCTCTCAACTTGGGTGAATTCCCACTCGGGATTGCACACATCAAGGTTCCCCCGGCACACTGACAGCTGTTCCCTCCTTGGCGAGAGTGCTGGCAACAGTGAGTCGCCAGATGCTGGCCATCCCTTCACCGTCAAATCATAGACCCGAGAGAGTGTCGGGTCATTTCGGGTTTCCTTCTCAATACTTGCGTTTGTAACAGGCAAACATTCGACTATGGTCATATGGAATATCTCCACCGGGTCCACTGCAGGTGCTTCTTCCGCCGTAGGCAACGGTAGGCACGACAGCCCATCAGCATTTCCATGCTGTTTCGTACATTTGTACTCTATGTCATACTGATGTGCCCCTAGAAAAAAGTGACCATCTTTGCAGCCGTTGCGCCGTCATCACCGGAATGCCCTTCTTTGGGTTAAAAATTGAGACCAGGGGTTGATGATCAGTCAGTAGGGTGAATTTCTGCCCGTGCAGATAGTGATTGAACTTCTTCACCCCCCCACACCAGGCTGAGGGCCGCCCTGTCAATCTGGGCGTAGTTACGCTCGGCTGAGGTTAGGCGAGCACGATGCAAAGGCTATTGGCCTCTCTGAACCGTCATGGAATTTGTGTGACAGCACCGCTCCAATGCCGTAAGGTGACGCATCACATGCCAACCGAATCGGTAGTGTTGGGTTGTAGTGGGCCAATACTTCTTTTGAAGTGATTTGGCATTTACAATTCCTGAAAAACACGCTTACACTCATCAATCCATTTCCATGTTACACCAGTTTGAAGGAGGGCAGTCAGTGGGTGCAGAATTGTAGATAAAATTCGGCAAGAACTTATGGTAGTAGTCCACCAACCCGAGGAACGACCTCAGTTGTGAAACATTTTCTGTGCTGGAGCCTTGACTACAGCCTCAATCTTGTCCGGCGACTTATGCAACCCTTCCTCATCAATCATGTGGCCACAAAACGAGATTTGTCTCCTGAAGAACTCGCATTTGGGGCAGTTGGCTCGTAGCCCATATTCCTGTAATTCTCGTGAGCACCTGCTCCAGGTTGGCAAGTGTGTCACTGTCATTTTCGCCCGTAACCAGGATGTCGTCCAAATAACACTGGGTCCCCGGGATCCCTTGCAGGACTTGTTCCATTGCCCTCTGCCACATAGCCGGGGCCGATGCTACCCCAAAAAGCAGTCGATTGTACTGGTAAAGGCCTTTGTGAGTGTTTATCGTGAGTTATTTCCTAGATGCTTCTTCCACCTCCATTTGTAGATACGCTTGAGCCTGGTCAATCTTTGTAAAACGTTTCCCTCCAGATAGTGAGGCGAAAATATCTTCTATCCGCGGAAGCGGATACTGTACTGTGTGCAGGACTGGGTTCACAGTCACCTTGAAGTCCCCACAGATGCGAACCTTCCTTGGCTCCCCAGGCGTGCTGCTCAATGCTTTCTTCATTACAGGAATGATGGGTGTGGCCCACTCGCTCCAGTCCACCTTAGAAAGCACCCCCGAACGCTCCAGACTCTCCAGTTCAGCTTCCACAGCTGGGCGTATCGCGTATGGCACCGGTCTGGCCTTGAAAAATTTTGGGGTTGCGTTATCCTCAATCTTTATGGTTGCCTTTACTCCTTTTAGAGTCCCAAGTCTTTGTTGGAACACCTCTTCCACATCAGATAGAATTTGTGACAGACGTCCAGGTGCGATGTCATCATCTTTTTGTCAGTCACAGTTAGTGCCAGAATGGAATGCCAATCCAATTGTAGTCTTCGGGTCTATTCACATCCCAATAATGGTGGTCCTCCATCTCGTAGTATATACATGTATAGTTTCTGTGTTTCCTTTCCGTTATATTCAACTGGCACCCTTATTTTTCCTCTGGGGTAGATCTTTTGCCCCGTGTATGTCTTCAATACAATGGACGTGTCCTTTAAGGGTATGTGTGAGAATAGCTGCTCATAGTCTCGTCGATTCATGACAGTTAGGGCTGATCCTGTGTCCAATTCCATCTTCACTGGGGACCCTGCTATCATGAGGGTGACCCAAATGGTTCGGTGATCTTCTTTTGCGATCACGTTGTGTAACTTTAAACAATTTAGTCGCCTGCTCCCGGAATCCTTATCACTCTCCTGATCTTCTGAACTACTATCTGTCAGTTTCTTTACTTTCCTGTACTGTTG